>NW_024081262.1:600000-1110917 GCF_003009895.1 Hyaena hyaena
TACTGCTCTTATTTTCTCATCGTGTATTCTGCGTTTCTGGGTTTGTGGATGATTTCGGTTAAGGAATTTGAAAATGCAAGGAAATATAACTGGAAAGAAGAGTAATTGTAGAAATTACGAGCACTAGTACCCCGTAACACCCTCTCTTTACAGAGAGCTTAAGGCATTTTATACATTCTCCTTAATCTTCCTGATGTTCCTGTAAAGCAAGTAGCAAGCTTTGGATCCATGTATTTATTTAAATAGCTTCTGTCAGTGGAGTACTCGACAGTTTGCCAAGCGGTGTCATTCTGCTGGCCTCCTTGAACAGATGACACTGAGGCTTAAGGGCTTAAGAGACTAGCCCAGTGTCACAGTACAGGAGGATCAGCATGCGGGCGGGGAGCCTAGGGGTCACGGAGGTCGATGAACATGAACATGCCCGAGGTTGCATAGCGAGAGTAACTGGCAGAAAAGGAAGTCGGTTTCTTGACTTCCCTTCCAGGGCTTCCTTCACTGACCGTGCTGTTTCCAGACAGCAGACGGGGTGCTGCTCCTGTGATGTTCTTGGCGGCACGCAGCGGGAAGGGTGCTGTTGGTGCCAGGGGGTGGTAGGGGGTCCTCTTGACCTAGAGATCTGATCAGGGTGTTTGTGTATGTCCGTACAGAGCCTTCCTCTTTTCTTTTCTACCCTTCCAGTGCTTGGGCCCTGCCCAAAGGGAGGCTTACGATCCACAAATTAAAGTATGAAGCCTAGATCCACTTGTAGCAAAGTGCTTAATAAAACTGGCTTTTCCTGCATTCCTAGGCACACATGCTATACTAGATACAACCTTGTTTCTCGCCCATGTCCCCTGTCCCACTGGCATGTAAGCTTCATGGGAACAGTGTGTTTATTCTCTGAGGTGCCCCTCATACTGAGAACTGTGCCTGTCATACAGAAGGTGCTCAAGAAATATCTGGTGATGAGGGAATTGCTCACATTCAGACTGAGCTAGCAGAGAATATGTGTGATCTCCTATGTTTAAGGCCTAATAGATTGCAGGATAACAAAAACAGGAGTTTCCAAGCCTAGATAGGCCTGTGGTACCTACTTGTTAAGTTTGTGGAAAAAATGACAGATGGAAACGAAAGTAAAAGTGGCCTAGCTCAGTGTGCCTTTCGGGAGTGAGTTAGGATAAAGTAGAATATATGTATTTCAGCATGTGGAATCTGCTTTTTAAAGATGAAAACATGCATGCATCCTCACTGAATTTAAAATTCAGTTTGAACATCACTGTATCACTAGTCAGTGTTAATCTGAAGAATTCTTTTACTATTAATAAGTCTGTGCACATGTGGTTTGAATGAGTGTGGGGAGATACTGATCTGAACTATAACTGTGGTGCTATAACTATAACTATCCTCCAAGTCAGTAAAAATACCAGTGTCCAGTTCTTTCCAAGGGACAAGGAACTTTAACGATATCTTCGTTTTTTGTTAGCAGAGATGGTATAGTGTTACAGAAAGAGTAATGATCGTAACAGTAAGTGATTTTAGAGAGCTTATTATTGTGTGAGTACCATTTCATTAATCTCACAATAATCTTATGAGATTATAGTATATTATTATTTCCATTTTATATATGAAGAGGCTGAGATACAGAAGTTAAATAACTTAAGATCAGCCAGCTAGTGAAATAGGTCCTTGGTTTGACTCAGTTTTCAGATCATTGGTGTAACATATTTCTGCCATATTCCAAACGCTGGGTTTGGAATACTCTATTACCAGCATTCTCTCCCATCTCCCCCGCCCCCCCAAATACTTGACTGACTCAGGGGCTTCAGGTTCTTGTGCTTGCCTTAGCAGTGACCAGCTGTGTGATATTGCTGAGTACCTTAACTTGTCAGAACTACACTTTTCTCAGTTTCAATTAGTATAAAAGAACATTGAGATCCCTTTTAGCTCCTTTGGTCTAAAATTACCCTTTGATTTTGGTTTGTTATTTTCTGTCACCAAAGGCTAGAAATTGAGGTTTACTATTACTTCTTTTTAGTTTTAGCAAGTCTCTTTAAACAACTATTCTCTGAGGGTTTTTTTTTTTTTTTTTTTTGTTAAGCCCAAAATTAACCTTATGAGACTAGGAGTAGAAATGGATATTTAAATTCATATAATATTTTATGGATGCTTTCTCCTTTATTTAAGTCAGTCATGTTTGCTAAAGCATTTTCCCTATCCTGTGGATGAATAAAATGAGATGCAGATGTTAAATAATTAAGTCCCACAGTTAATTAGTGGATGGTTCAGAATTCACTGATTCATGTAATATTACTATTACACGTAATATAAAACTACACAACACCAGTGATTGGTTTTTTGGGAGTTTTTTTGTTGGTTTTTTTTTTTTTTTGAGTTTATTTATTTTGAGAGAGAGAGAGTATGAGCAGGGGAGGGGCAGAGAGTGAGAATCCCAAGTAGACTCCATGTTGGCAGCACAGAGCCCGGCACTTGGCTAGATCTCATGAACCATATGATCGTGACCTTAGCCAAAATCAAGAGTCAGACGCTTAACCGACTGAGCCACTGAGGCGCTCCTACAATTCTTTTTTTTTTTTTTTTTCTTTTTATGAACACATGCACTGGGCTAGCAAACCAAGTGGTTCATTCTTATTGCAGATTTTCATTGCTGGCTCATGGACTGATGACCATAGGCCTATGGATATTTTTGTACTTCTAACTATGAAGTATAGAACAGGCATAGTACCTTTTACAACCACATGGGAGTGTCCAGAGAACTAAAACACTCAGAGCCAGTTTGGAGTGAAAATGGGATGGAGAGTCTTTGGCTGGATTTGAAAGGATCCACATGGTCCTTGAATTTCTTTGCAGAATCGTGTGCCTTTTTCTGTGGGAGAAGATATTACATGGTCTTCTGTGAATCTTTCTCTTAGCTTTTTTTTTTCTTAGAAGGGAGGCTTTTTCACTGGAACTATTGGACTAGTAGAAGTTTATTGGCTTTGGGTGAGGCCCATGTGTCCTGACTACCTATTGAGGGCCCCAGAAGTAGTGTTAGTCCTTTTCACTAATAGTTTTGTCCTTTGTGAGCCTTCATTTGTTCACGCTGAACGTTGTCGTTCATCTCAGCCATTCTCTTGCACGCCTGTCTGGTTGGTGCCCAGATATACATGGTGGACTGGACCACGTGGGAACGGAGCGTGATCCCTTGGCTTCATGTGTGCCAGGGCAGGGATCCGGCACAGCAGGGTCTCTTGCTATAAAATAGTCCTTTTGCACTTTGACTTTGTCTCTTGTCAAGGTCAAAGGGCATTGTCTTATCTTTGTCTAGTCCTGTTCACATTGTAATAAACAAAATGGAACCCAGAGTTTTCTCAGTATCCTGTGAGTCCAGAACAGGGTTTATTTTTCAATGCATCAGCACTGGTCAGTGAGCCTGTTTTACTTTCCACATTTCTGTTTTATGTCCACATTCTGTTGAGCTGTGCTGTGAATGTGGGTAACTATTTTAAAGGCTTTTGATGTTTTTGGGACATAGAATTGTTTTGGAGTGTGGCTTCTTACCGCTAAGTACATCTACGTTGGTTAACCTCAAAAAATATTACAGTTAACCTAAAGTGGCCAATAAGAAACATGGTGGCAATTCCACAGTTACTTGCTTGAGTATTTTTTGGTGCATTTAGAGAACACAAAATGCTTGTTTGGGCTTCTTCATGGAGAAATTGTGTCCTGAGAAATTCCATAATGTCCTTCTGAAGCTTTCACCTTTATGTAGTTTCCAGGAATGTGGAGGTGACAGCTTGGCAGCTCTATGTCCTCGTGAGCCTTCCATTTACAAAGTGGCAGATTTAGTAGAGGCTGGGTCAGGCATAATACATTGATGTACAGATACCTGGCTTTTTAGTATGGCTGCTTATTTCCAAATGCTCATAGATGGCTCATAGTTTGGACCTATTTTAACCAGATTTAGCAGAACTGATAGGATTTTCTTATAATTGAAGCAAGGATTCAGGCAGGATGTTTTGCATCAATTTTGGATGCATATAGAAAAAATTCTGGTAAGATCTTTGTTGCATTTGGGTTGTTAGACAGGATTCGTGCCAGCTTCCCAGCCTAGAGGTATGCATCCCACTTTTTTCTTTGATTCAGGCGCTTCTTGGAGGTATTGGCAGGTTCAGTTCCAGACCATTACAAGAAAGCAAATACTGAAATAAAAACAAGTCAGATGAGTTTTTTGGTTTCCCAGTGCATATAAAAATTATGCTTCTACTATACTGTAGTCTATTAAGTGTGTAGTAGCATTATGTGTAAAAAACCATGCACATACTTAGTTGAAAAACACCTTTGCTGAAAAATGCTAGCTATCATCTGTGCTTTCAGTGAGTTGTAATCACTGATTGCAGATCACCATAAGAAATAGAATGATAATGAAAAAGTTTGAAATATTGGGAGAAGTAACAAAATGTGACGCAGAGGCATAAAACAAGCCACTGGTGTTGGGAAAATGGCGCTGATAGACTTTGCTGATGGGTTGGTGCAAACGTTCACTTCGTAAAAAACTACAGTATCTGCGAAGCTCAGGAAACCGAAGCACAGTAAAATGGTAAAATGAGGTATGCCTGTATTTGATTTTCCAGTTTGGAGGTATGCTTTTGCCACATTTGTTTGTTTGAGGCTCACCCCAAGCTGTAATTCTCTAAAATGGAAATATGTAGCTTTTCAAATTGAAATATCTAGAACTGGACCTACAGAGGTTAAGAAGATGATGATCTAAGGACTCAAACCTGAGCAAGAACTTAGCCCTCTTGAGGTTGTTTTATTCCTCTTACTTTGAGAAGAGCTACTTGGTCAAGAGACCTGAGAAGTAAGACAAAAGCCCTGATGCTTTTAATTGTTATTTGAGCAAATGCTACTTGACCTCACACTGAGTGTGTGCCTGTGCGTGCCTGCGGGGCAGACTTTGAGGCCTGACGAGTTAGAAGAGATCGGCTTGCCTCTGTGGGCATTCTAATCTCTATGGCGTTTGGACCATGTGAACAGGACGAGGCATGGTGTATGGGTAGCCCCCTGACAGAGATGGAAGAGGGGAAGTCAGGAGTGATTAAGGATGCTGTTTCTGAGATAGAGTCAGGGACATTTTGTGGGACCTCAGGACAGCGAGGGGAGCACTTAGGAAGAAAGGGAAGGGGAATGTTTCCAAGTGGAAGCCATATACATAGATGGGAAAGGGCTGTGTGTGTATTCAGGTTCTGGTTAGCATTTCTAGCTTGGTTGGATAGGGGAGAGAATGGTTGAGAAGGCAGTCTTGGGATTCATCTGTAGAAGGCCTTGAATGGTAGTATAGTATGTGGGCTATTGAAGGCAAAAAGCAGTTTTGAATCAGACAGGAGAGCAAGGCCTTAGCAGCTAGCATGGGCCCTGACGCCAGATGTTCAGTGAATGTTTGCTGAAATGATTTGTGTGGAGAGGGACAGGGTTGAGGAGGGCTGTGGGACTGGCAGGGAGGAACCCAAGTGACCCAGCAATTCATTGGATGAAGGGTGTGTAAATGCATTCCAGAGAGTTCTGAAACAATGATCACTGCAGCCTGGCAGAATCATGGTACCACTGATAGAAAAGGAAGCCTCAGGGAGGGGGAGGGGGAGGAGGAGGGGAATTGCTCTTGATTGTTCCGGGCGTCTGGTACCTAGGGAGGAGGGAGCGCTAGAAGGAAGAGGAGGAAAGAAAAGCGAGTTTGTTGCTTCTCTGGCCTTCCATGTCTTCACAGCGGCGTCTTCCCTTCATCTCCTGCCAATCTATATTCCTGCCAAGAACCTCAAGGATTCTTTTTCATAAGACTTGTATTTGTGCCTTATTATTCTATACCCAGGCCACGATGGGCTTTGCCAGGCAGCTCTGTGTGGACAGTGGGTTTAGGAACTCGCCATTCTAAGGAACGCGTTTGACCCTTTGTGTCAGTGTACAAGAGCGAGAGTCGCTCCTCGTCATTTTGCTCGATTACTGGCATTACCTTTATATAGACGTAACAGTGGGAGTTTGCAAATTATCTGATTTTTGACTTTTTTTAAAGTGTTTTTTTTTTAACATTAAAAATAGGCACAGAATCTTTTAAATTATGCATCAGCTATGGAAACTTTGCTCCAGTCATTCTTTTTTTTTTTTTAATTCTGTTTCCTTTCAATTTTTATATCAGTTGGCCAACAACTGGATAGGTCAGCAATTCCATATCCTTTTTGTCTTGAGAAATTTCGTGTAAATGAGGCTGAGTCTGTAATTGTCTTGAGAAACTCCTGTATTTCAAAACAAGTAATTATCCCCATTGTTTATTATGTATGAGCTAAATACTGAAATTACAATGGATGCTTTTAGTCAGTGCAAATTAATGTGCGTGGTTAATTTTCTTCTTTTTTTCCTAATGCGGCGTATTCTGTAGTAAACTCCCCTCCCCCCTGCAGACACTTGTCTTAAACTGCTGTAGTTGAGTGAGAACAGCAATGATAGTAAGGAAAGTTAAGTAAACATGAAATTAAAAAGGCCATAGTGTACATTTTGGTAAACCAAAATATTGCTTGGTGGCATAAAACCACAGATCCATTCCAAAAAAAAAAACAAAACAAAACATGCGGAAATGTGGTTTTGCTGTCTGTCATGCAGTCTGTTTTCAACTGTCAGAAACATACGTTGCTTTTCTGGGGTAATTTTTTTTCAAGTCTGACCACAGCTTTTAATTTCCTTTGCTCCACCCACACCTCCCACCACACCTCTACATATCTGGTGCTAATTTATAGGTGATTGAAATGTAATGCCATAATCATCAGCCACCAGAAGGGTCAGCAGTTGTGGCAAGAGTGTCTTGTCTCCAATGTGCCCAGAGCCAATGCTGTGCTTTTGGAAACTTTTAAAACCAGCACACAGTGATTGTCCTTGTTTCTCAAGGACTTTTCAATGTAAGTAAAATTAAGGCCTTGAAAAGGCAGTTTTGAAGGGTTTTTTTTTTTTTTTTTTGCTAAAAAAGTAGTATATTCATATTAAAGAAATTTTAGAAAGAGAAAGGATCACCCATGATCCTTCCACTCTGAAGCTAACCACTGACCTAGTACCGGTTATGCTGTGGCTGATGGAAAGTTACATCTGCCTACCCCTCATCGAAAAATACGGAGCAGTGTTCAAAGGGTGGTACATAAAACAGACAGGTGTATGTTCTGTTTCTTTTAAAAGTACAAAAAAGTTGGGGTGCCTGGGTGGCTCAGTCGGTTGAGTGTCCCAACTTCGGCATACGTCATGATCTTGTGGTTCATGAGTTCAAGGCCCACATCAGGCTCGCTGCTGTCAACGCAGAGCCCGTTTCAGATTCTTTGTCCACCTCTCTCTCTACACCTCCCCCATTTGTGCCCTCTCTCCCTCTCTCTCTTTCTCTCTCTCTGTCTCTCAAAAATAAACATTAAAAAAATTAAAGAATAAAAGTACAAGAAAGTATATGTGTAGTAAAGTAAAACCTTAGTTCTTTAAAATTAGTTTTGATTTATTGCTGGCTTAATGGTGTCTTCATCTTTTTTGTGGGCAGCACGATCCTAAGTATTTTTTTAGGTTCTCTTAATTCAACTGGTAACTTCCTGTGATCTTGGTAAATTACCTAACTTTTCTGAGTCTCAGTTCTCGTCCATATCTATAAAATGAGGGGATAGGACTGGATCGCTATGCTTTATAAAAGGCTGGGACCCGGGCATCGGCATTTTTCTAAAAGCGCCAGGGTGATTCTGATGTGATTCTGATGTGCTGCAGGGTTGAGAACCAGGGAACCACTGCGGTGCTTCCCGCACTTCAGTGTGGGCACCAGTCACTGAGGAAGGAGCCTGTTACAGTCAGAGTCTATTTCTGCAGGTTTGCAGTGGTGCCTCATAGTCACCGTTTGTAGTGCCCAGGTACTGCCCAAGTCGCTGGTCCACTATGATTGAGTAGCAAGGAACCAAAGAATTTTTAAAATTTCTTTTGTTTCGTCATTATTCTTTCCATGACGTATAGTTTATACAGTATGTGGAGGAGTCCATGTCCTGCTTGAATGACACCCCCAATTTCAGATGTCAAGATTCATAGGTAGTGTGGTCTCTGCGTAACCTGTCATTGCTTACATTCCGCACGTGTGCCTCTCGAACAGTTGAGCAAACTGAAGTAGTTTTAATAGTACCTTGCTATAGGTGGCCTGACTGAACTCCAGCTGGTCGCTGGTGGGGTCGCTGGTGGGGTTGGTACCTTGTTACAGAGAAGGGAGACACTTCCATTTCTCCCTCTGCTTGCTGAGACCCCACTGTGACAGGTACTTATGCTTTCATATTCTGTCTTTTTTCTTCTCATCCTCTAGTGGCTGCCCTGCTCATATTGACCTCTAATTCCTGAGCAGTATTTCAGGGAAATGGGCACAAAAAATCATAAAGTAGTACATTTTGTTTTAACTTGACTTGTCATGTGAGCACATTCTGTGCAGGACACTTATTTATTTACTTTTTAATGTTTATTTTTTGAGAGACCAAGCGCAAGCAGGGGAGGGACAGAGAGAGAGGCAGACATAGACTCAAGGCTCTGAGCTGTCAGCGCAGAGGCCGACAAGGGGACCGAACCCACAAACTGGGAGATCATGACCTGAGCTTAAATCAGACGCTTAACCAACAGAGCCCTCCAGACACCCCCATAAAATGTATTAAACTTAAGTTAAACCAAGCACAACTCCCGATTTTGAAGTGTCTTTTGTTGTTGAAGAAGCACAAACATCCTTAAGTGTTTGCCATGGTCCCTTCTTTAACCCTATCCTCTAGAAAGAAAAAAAGTACTGTTTATAACTGTAGTCCTTTGCAATTGGTTGTAGCCTAGCATCAGGCAGCGTGAGGTAGTGCGAAGACCCCAATGAGGACTAGGGCAACTGCAGAACTGGTTTCTAGGCCATCACCTGCCCTTAAACAGTTAAGTGTGCCTGTGGACACTTAGCTTCTCCAAGTAAACCAGGCAGGGATCAAGGAATGCTCTGTTTCCCAGGGCTCTGTTGGAGAATTTTGTTGCCTTGAAGGAGTATACTTAGCACCTTTTCTAAAGTCCCAGGCAGTAAGAAATTATAGTTGCGATGTGAGAGTGTTGCTTTAGAGCAGTGGTCACTCGGTGCGGCCTATGGACTGGCGCGTTGTCTGCGGACAGTGTGCGGTAGGTAGGTGGTCACGCTACGGAGCTCATTACCTGGGCTGTAAATCAGCGCACTGCTGATGGGGAATGTCTTCACGGTTCCAAAACAAAACCAAAGAACAAAGAAAAAAACCCCACCTAGTTGAGCTGAGCTCAACTCTGAGTTGATTTAATCCTGACACAAGACCATCGTCTTCTTGCTGATGATGGACAACAATTTGAGGATTGGCTACTTTTCATTAGCACTGCTTTAGAATACTTAATCAGAAGGTTTATCAGGGTTGTTTTATTAGGAATGGAAAATTGGAGTTCATAAAATGAAGGAAGGTGTAACCTGAAAAATAAAAACAAGTAAATTTAAAAGCAAGTTAGATTAAAGGTAAACTCAAGTTCAAGCTGGTTAGGGACCTGTGCAAAAATAGCAAGTTAAGTCAAGGCAGCTGACACAGATTCGCAAGTGGAGAGCCGTTCAGAGTCCCTGCAGTTCGTGCTTTGGTTAATGCAAAACTCATTTAAATTCTTCAGAGTACTTCTGAATTCTTATTCAATAACAGAATTTTTGTTTTTCATTTTCATCATCTACCTAATGGAAAGAACATATTTCTATAAATCTCACATAACTGTTTTCTGTAGTCTTTAATTACAAGCAGCTTTGAAATTAAGCCTGACTTCCCCTCTACCTCCCCTCCTCTCCCCGCAGGCTGCTGTTCTTTACTCTTTACTACTATATATAAAATTTACTGCATCCAGGGCAAGTATCTGTTTACCAAGAAAAGAGGAAGAGAGATCCTTTGCCAGTAGCGAAACATAAATACTGAGAATGTCTTTTCTGGGTCATAGTGCAAGAAAGTGGAGAAACAGCAAATTTTCTGGGGCTGGGCTTGTGACCTCTGTCCTCTTCCCGATCAATTGGGTGGCAGTGTTCTCTTATTACTGTGCCATTGAGTCTGCCCCCCAACCCTGCCCCTTTAGATCCGAAGTCCTTCCCTGGTGTAGTGTAAATTAGTGAGGGATGGCTTCTTAATTGAGAGACAGGAAGAGCCTAAGCTTGAATCGATACCTAACAACACAGCTATTCAATTTGTAGCACTATCTAATCTCAGTTCTGTTTTAGAACAGAACTACTTACCTTAAGGGATTTATTCGTAAGTGTATCCTCATAAATATTTCTGCCCACCAGATACGGGCAGCTAGTATTCTTCCCATTTCATGGGTGTAGACATGGAGTTCCAAATCACTTAGGGGTTTTCTTAAAAGTCATGGTTCAGCTGGATAGTAAATACAGTCATATTGGGATTTGGGACTCCATAGTTATATCATTCACAGTCTCTGGTGTGCTTTTCAGAATGTTTTTGTCATTTGAGTTAAGCTTTTTCCCCTTACCTTTCATAACTGTCCCCCACAACAAACCCTGAAACTAGCCTTGTGACTTTCCTACCCTAATGAGTGGTAGTGCCATACCCAGGCTTTACCTGTTGGGGTCACGGATTCCATACTTCTTCTCATGGTCCAGGTCTAGGGCAGTCACAGCATGCTGCTGATTATCCCTGTGCGGTGGGTCTCCTTTCCTGACTTCCTCCGTCACCAAGCCTTATGGGGGCTTCTGGGAACTCAGGAGCACTTCCATGTCTATCCATTCATATTAGACTCTTTCTTTCTTTCTTTCTTTCTTTCTTTCTTTCTTTCTTTCTTCCTTCCTTCCTTCCTTCCTTCCTTTCTTTCCTTTCCTTCCTTTCCTTCCTTTCCTTCCTTTCTTTCCTTTCCTTCCTTTCCTTCCTTTCCTTCCTTTCCTTTCTTTTCTTTCTTTTCTTTTCTTTCTTTCTTTCTGGAGTACTTCTGTGTCTATCCATTCATATTAGATCGTCTTTCTTTCTGGAGCATATTAGATCATTTTTTCTTCTTTTTTTTCTTTCCTTCCTTCCTTCCTTCTTGGAGAGCACATGCACGTGAGCTAGAGAGGGGGAGAGAGAATATCTTTAAGCAGGTTCTATGTTCAGTGCAGAACCCAACTTGAGGCTTGATCCCACAGCACTGGGATCATGACCGGAGCTGAAATCAAGAGTCAGACGCTCAACCGAGTTGAGCCACCCACATGTGCCCCTGTACTTGGTTATTCTTTAGAGGCCCTTCTCCACTCCCGGATATCCAGCCAGTATTCCCATCGTGGCAGTATCCTCTCTTTTGCTAATTTTCCCCTTTACCTTGGTGACCTTGTCCACTCTGCTTAGTAGATGAATCCCAAAGGTTTTCTACAGCCTGGATCTCTCCTCTGAGGCTGTTGTATGTAACCAAGTCCTCATTTCCCTTCAGTGTCTCACAAGTACTTAAACTCAACATGTCCACAAATGACATCCCAACCAGCCTGCTCGTGGTCCAGTGATCTCTATCTATCTCAGGAAATGCCAGAACCATTCACCCAGTTTCCCAAGCCAGAAACCTGGACGCAGGTGATGACTGCCTTTCCTTCTTGCTCATTAGCCACACCCGGTCAGTTTCTGGGAATCTCCTCTTGTTCCTGCATTTGTTTATTTCTCTCCAGCTATCGGATCACGGTAAATTACTTGCCCAAGTTGCTCTTTGGCTTTATCTGTGAAACGAGGACAGAGTAATTCTCTCAGAATTGTTCTGCACTTACATGAAATATCTGCTGCAGGGGAAACTCCGTGAATGTTAGGATGATGATGGTGATCGCGATCGGCATGTCTAACCACCATATATGACTTCCAGGGTGGTCTAACCTGGGTGGAGATAGTCTCCGAACACTGGGCTGTTGTGGATCTGCTTCTTCAGCCTCGTCTTGTGCCGCTGCTGCCCCCTTTCTTTCACTTGTCCTGCTTGTTGAGTATGAACGTCCCACATCCGTGCGGCAGGCTGATCCTTTTTGGAATGCTTTCGCCCTTTTCCCTGCCTCTCTCTCTTTTCTAAGACTCATTTCACCCTCAGTTACTCAGGGAAACACAGTCCTCTGTTAAGCATTTTTAAATACCCTGCATTTTGTATTTTTTCAATGTCTGTTTCATTTGCTAGATGATGGGCCCTGTAAATCCTGCCTTGTTTTGCTCCTGTTTTTCTCAGACTGTGTATATGACGCAGTGCCTGGTAGGCTCGTAGACCAGCAGTGAGAGCTGTGGAATTAGCATGGCTCACATGTAGCTCTTTCCGCAAAGCCGTCAGCCGGAAGGGATTTCTTCCACCCTCACCCCTGCATTTCAGGGCTTTTTTTTTCCCATACCCCTAGGTGCCGCATGCTGTCCGCGACTGTGTTTATTTCCATTTGGCCTTTGCCTGTACCGGGTTTTAAACGCTTGAGTCCAGATTAATTCGGCATTCTCTGCTGTTTCTACCATAACTGCCTGCTTCGAGTAGGAGTGAATGAATGAGCTGGTATCTGAAAATGTCTTTTTGAGTTTCCTCAGTTTGTGGTGCTATGGGAATTCGTATTGTTCCTATTCTGAAGTTATCTTTCATCCTCCATCTTTCCTTTTGCGGTATGTTTTGTGGTTATAAATCTCTTCTATCCTTCCACAGCCACTTATATATAATCAGTAGCAAGAAAGGGGTGGAGGGCTGAAATGCACTGGAGTGTCTTGACCTCCTGTCTGGTATTTATCATAGCTTTCCTAGGAAATGCCCTTGGTAGGTCCTTGCTGCTTTGCAAATAAAGTTAAGGCTCTTTAGCGTGGCATTCAAGACCTTCCACGGTCTGACCTCACAAGCCCTTTCTGTCCTTTTTTTCCACTGTTTTTTATTGCATGCATCCTGTGCTCTTGCTTAATGGTATTCAATTCTGCCTGTACATTAGAATCATCTGGGGAGCTTTAAAATAATATACGGAAGAATGGGTTCTACCCCTCCAAGAGCGTGAGTTGATTGGCCTAGGGTGAGGCCTGGGCGTTGGTGTTTGTGAAGGATCCACTTGTAATGCTAGTGTAAAGTCAGGCCTGGAAACCATTGACCAGCTCAGTGTTTCCCACAAAATGTGATCCCCTCTAAGAGCTTTGAGAAGAAAGGATTCTGCAAGGCAAGTCTGATTAATGCCGCATTTTCTGTCCTCCTTTCCAAAGTTTTGTAACTGAACACTATCAAATAAAAGGTCTGAGATGTCTACCAGCAAAGGAACCTGTTTCCCTCTGTTTGAGCTCCGGGTGGTGGTGGTGGTGGTGATCTGGTCAGGGAGTGCTTTATGTATACAGCACATGTTAATAACATCTGCCAAACCTGGTGTGCAACCTGCTTTGGGCCATGCTGCTTCCAGCCATATCTCCACTCTTAAGTCTGGTCTGTATTTGTCCTTCATCATCTTATCCAAATCAGATCCATGTCCCGCCCCAGGCTTCTCTCTAAGACCCCCCATTTCATCTTCTTCAGCACTTCTTGTTTCTCAAATTCCCCTCCATATACTTGTATGTTTGCTTCTGTCTCCCAGCCTTGCAGCGGGAACTCTATGACAGCAGGAACCTACTTGTTTTGTTCACCCCCGTGTCTCCATTCAGCACCTAAAATAGGCCTGACAAATAGTAGGTGCCTAACAAATACTTGTTGAATGGACAGAAAGGCAGCCATACATTTGTGGGTTTGGCTTTTTCTAAGGTACACATTTAAATGTTTAAACTGCCTGCACAATTTAATTAAAAGCAGCTTGAAATACATTTGAAAAGTAACTAGGGATACAGGAGCAAAAGGGGATGGTAGGAGTTTCCTATACTTGTAATTTTCTCAACCTGTCTAGTGAAGTATTAAAAAAAAAAAAAAAAAGGAGGGGTGCTTGGGTGGCTCAGTCGGTTGAGTTTCCGGCTTTGGCTCAGGTCACAATCACGGTTCGTGAGTTCGAGCACTGTGTGAGGGTCTGTGCTGACAGCTCAGAGCCTGGAGCCTGCTTCAGATTCTGTGTCTCCCTCTCTCTCTGCCCTCCTCTGCTCACGCTGTCTGTCTCTCTTTCTCTCTCAAAAGTTAAAAAAAAAAAAAGACATTAAAAAAAAGTAAATGTAGGCGTGAGCCTGACTGTAGAGATAATGCTATTTTTCTGATTATAGAGAGACAACAGTCTGTGGTCTGGGACTCCTTTTTCTTCTTTAATTTCTTAACTAGCTTGCCACAGTGGCTTCTCGCAGCCTGTGGGGTTCACACCTCTGTGAGTCACTAGGAGAGTTTGGGTGAGGAGTCATTGACTGGTGGTGGACTTCAGTGTCCACATTGCACGAAGGACAAAACCACACAAAACCCGTCAGGAATTAGTAGGTTCTAGGGGAAAAACCTCCCCCTACAGTGAGAGTCTTCAAACAGGCTTTTCAGGGAAAGGTGGGGAGGGAGTTTGCATATTTGAATCTACAGATGGATCCCAGTGATTTCTGGCCCCTGTTTGGAAGGGATCCCATTGGTATGTTCCCTGTAGGAGTCCTCGGGCTGCAGGTCTGATGGTCCACATTCGGAGTGGGCTCGGCATGTGTGGGAGGGTGCGTGTGACCCACTAAGCCTCGATGACCAGGAACTGCTCTTTTACTTCCTTGGAGAGTGTGGATGCTGCGGCCTGACCGGGGCCGGGCCCTTCCTTGGGCTCTGCGAGTTACCACACTGGTGTACTCTGAAGATGCCACTGTGGAGATCTGTCTTCAGCCTGTATGCAGGGCTCCCCCTGTATGCTGTCTAACAGATGGACCAGTTCAGCTGGGTGAGGGGATCAGCAGTCTGGTGTGAGTAATCTCAGGAGGCTGGAGTGGCATCTTATCATATTTCCCAAATACCTTTTAAAACACGTATCCTGCTAAGGTTTCGGAATGGAAGTTGTAGTCATTTAATTATGAGTCAGGAATTTTCCAGAGTGAATTTGCATTTCCTTTTGTTACCTGCCGAGATTAGATTACTTGTTATTCGTTGAGCCTCAGGCATCCTAAATGCCAGAAAAGGTGTGTGTTAGGAAGGTAAACAAACCAAATGGGAGTATGAGCAGGACCTCCGGGATGGATCTTCCTTTCTGGTTGAAGTGCTCTAACTATTCTCAGCCTGAGTGCGCTTGTGGAAGATCGTAGGAGCTTCCAACCACCTGACTGAACTGAGGTTGCTTCTGTCCATCCGGGAGATACTTGTGAGTGCCTTTTGCTTAGCCCACACGGGGGCTGTAGACCGAGATCTCTGCCTTTGCTGAGCCTGCTGCCCATTTGCAGACTGCACCCCAGAGAGCCTGGCCACCCAGCGCCTGTGTTGCTTTGCAGCTTGTTAGAAGTGTAGAGACCTGGCCTTGTGTAGCAACATGGATGGACCTTGAGGGTGTTATGCTGAGCGAAATAAGTCAGGCAGAGAAGGACAAATATCATATGTTTGCACGTATAGGAGGATTAGGAGGAACTTAACGGAGGACCATGGGGGAGAAGGAGGGGGGAAATAGTGGGGGAAAGGGAGAGAGGCAAACCATGAGAGACTCTTGAATGCTGACAAAAACTGAGGACTGATGGATGTGGGGGGGGAGAGGGAGGTGGGCACGGAGAGGGGCACTTGTGGAGATGAGCACTGGGTGTTATATGGAAACCAACTTGACAATAAACTATTTGTAAAAAATAAACAAACAAACAAACAATAAAAGAAGTGTAGAGACCGTCAGGCCCCACTCCAGGCTGGATATTAACAAGATTTCTGGGTTATTGGTCTGCACATTCAAGTTTGAGAAGCACTGTTCTCATCCATGTAAACAAGAACACATGAGATTGTTTCAGATGATTCTAAATGCAGTGAAGAAAGGGCTGTAATAGGCCAGAGGATGACTGGGAGAAGGAGTCCGAGGATGGGGAGTGAAGATGTCTGAGGTGACCTTGGGCTGAGACAGAAAAGGTGAGTTGGCAGCAAGCCTTGGGAAGATCAGGCACAGGGACTCTCCCTCATGCTTGCATGGGTTATTTACCCCCATTTGGAGATTCTGTTCTTTTCTGCTCTAGCCAAGTAGGGGCGCATAGACTCCATTGCCTGCTATGCCTAGACCCAGTTTGTAGCGGGAGTATTTGGCTGATCAGTGTGAGTGCAGACAGCAGAGGAGCACACCCGTGGTTCTGATAAGAGCTGGCTATTTATCAAGGCAAGGAAAGAGTAAGGGGATGGAAGGGTATCTTGACAGCAATGGCTTCAGAGACTTGAAAGTTTATATGATTGGGAGGCGCGAGGGGAAGCCAGTAGAGGCCGTGCTAGAATTGAAAGGATGAGAGGAAAAGAAGTGCTGAAGAATGTGGATATAGACATATATTTTATGCAAAATGGAGATAAAAAGAAAACAGAAAAGAACACCTTTAGTCTAATGTGAGAGGAGAGACTGAGAAACAGAGCATGGCTCTCAGTGTACGAAAGGCGGTTTATTGCTTTCTTGGAGGTAAGTATCCTTGATGAGAACGTTTAAGAACCATTAGTGTTTTTATTTGTCTTGCTGGTTTTATTCCAGTATCCAAAGTTCCTGTGTCTTTAGATCTTTTCTACATACAGTTTAATCACATAGATCATATGGGGAAAAACCAAGGTAAATGATACTCCCCTACCATGGGCATAAGGAATATTTGTCCCTTTTTGTACTATTGCTAAGTGTGAGAATACTTAGTTGTAAATTAGCTTTCAAAGGCATTTGTGCATTTATGTCAGTAGGAAACAGTAAAGTGAAAAGAGAGTTAGTGAGAGATTGATTCAGAAACAGGAAGAGAGAAAAAAGAAATCAGAAAGTAGCAAGCAGGTCTTTGTAATGACACACTGACATGAGTGTCTTAGGATTCAGAGTAATCAGGTTCTCTGACCAGCACCACCATGTTCCGTGAAGGCTAAGGTTAAACTCACCAGAGAAGGTCATTTTCTCTCCCTGCTCCTGACATCCCACTTTTCCCTCCCATCTTTTTCCCCATTTTCCCCTCCACTCCCCTCTGGTGGAATGGAACATAGTCACGATAACATTGGTCACAGTGTTTTTCAGACTTGAGAACCGAAATGATTTGACCTTGTAGGAGCAGTTGGATGTCTGGCACAACCATCATTGTTCTTAACCTTGATAATATATCACTCTCAACACTTGGAGCAGTATTTAAACAATAATGAGAGCCCAGAAGGTAGAGTAAGGATAATAGGCAACTATCTGGGATTTCCCTTAAAGACCTGGAAAGCTCAAGAGATGAGAGGAAAGGGCACTTTTTTCTAATCATTGCAAAAACACTTCAGTAAAACACAGCCTTACCTTTGGGGGGCGGATTGGAACAGTTTCCATGAAATGTAGGCATCCCTCCATACTCTTCAGGAAAGGCATCGTCCTGAGTATTCTTGCACTAGCGCCACAAACGGTAGCACCTGTATATCTTGGTAGGACAAACAAATGAGTTACTTCATTGTATGCAATTAACTGAACTACATATTGGGTACTTTATAGCATTTTTAGGGCTCAGTAAATTACCATAAACATGAGTTCGAAACACAAAGCAGATCGACACCGCTTTGCGGTATTCCTGTCAGTATAATCATTGCTTTAGTTCAACTCCCTGGGGGAGGCGGAGGTTGGGTGGTGGCTAAAAATTAGTTGAATATTGGCACTTTCATATCATTCAAGGGAAGACTAATTGAGTACTCCTGGACAGTATGTCTTTCTTATTAGAGGAAGTGGGGATGATGGGATGATGAGCGCTTTTAAAAGTCTTAATACTTGCACCAAAAAAAAAAAAAAAGTCTTAGTAATTTGAATCAGTCCTTTATGGAAACTGATAGATGTTTTACTATTAACTTGATTCTTACAATGGTATCACTTCATTTATTGCTCTATTAAGCAATATAAAATATTTTGTGCAAGATAAGTACCTGAACTAAAATAAAACTGAGGTATCTTGTTTACCAGCTTGCCATCAATGCAGACTGTACCTTTGATCTGAATGTCTATGCCTTATTCCAATCTGGCTTTTCTTTTTTTAATACATAAAATTAGTTTTGTCCATTATATGTTCTTTCTTTTGTAAAGTTGAATTTTGATGACAAGATAAAATCTGGGTTGTCCGTTTTGAGAAATAGTCCTACTTGAGTATTTTTCCTTATGTTTAGTCTGGATTTTTAGTAGATCTGAAAGAATTTCTGATTACTCCTCTGATGTTTTAATATAGGGGCAAGCTGGATCAGTTCTAGATGTTAGGCCACTTCTCAGAAAATTTGGAACAGATCAATGAACAAATGAAGATAATTTTCTGATTAAAATTAAAAAATTACAATCTTTGGTTCTGGGTGAAGGAGAGGCTTGCAAGGTTGTACTTCAGAAAGGATTTCAGATGCAATAAGAACTTTTTCATCACTTTTTAAAAGTGTTTTATATAATTGGTGAATGTATGTTCGTGATAAAAACTGAAAAAAAATAGTCTGTCTTGAAAATGGTTTTGGCAAAGAAGCTACTGTAAAAAGCAAATTAATTGTGAAATGTTATTCTTCAAGAATGTTTTTCTGAAACTGTAATTGTTCATGTTTTGTTGTTTTCTTACTGGCTGCTGAAATGGTTTTTTATTTCAACAGTACTGTGTAGTAAGGTGGCTCCTATTTTGATGAGAGACTAAAACTCCAAGAAATATTTTTTTAAACCAATAATTGCTTCTGATACATCTTTTTGATTACTAAAATAAAGTTATCTATACTTTCTTTCAAGTTAATTATGTCATAAAAATAAAATTTGTTTAATTTTTTAAGGAAATCATCTAGGCGGAAGTAATCTAAATAAAAAATTAGATTTTTATTATATTACAACTATTTGAGGGGATGTAATTCAATTCAGGGGTAGGCTTAACCAGTGTTTTGTCTTATTTAAATGACTCATGTCATTTGTTGTAAGTGATAAAGAAAATATGTATTTGATACCGTGTTCTCCAGGATTTGTTACTTTTTTAATCTAGTGATTGATATGTGGCATTCTTTTCAGTGCCTGATGTTGCTTTCCCATGTTGCAAGGTAGTAGTTAATAAATTTTCCAATAGCTCTTGAGTTCGAGTGTGAAGAAAAAAGGGATGAAAGCTTTTTGCCTGTATTTTTTCTGTTCCATGATGAACTAGTGCTGCTAGGCCACTGGCCATTTCTGTTTAGAGTTGCTTAGACTTTCAGCATTCATGTGCCAAGTGTTGGGTGCACAGCCAAGGCATTTTCATAGAATGCCCTTTTCTGAACCATTTTGCCCAGTTTGGGGGGTGTGTGTGTGTATGTGTGTTGGGGGGGGTGGTCATTTGTTCTTTTTTTTTGGATGGTTGCATAAAGGTGGGAAATTACAGGAGCAGTTCATAGAATGGTAGTGAATTGAGGGAAGGAAAATATTATATGTGAAACTTACTTTTAAATGACCATCTTGATGGCTAGAGGAAGACATATAGAAGTATCAAAGATTATTAATGGATTTGGCAAATTATGGCTGTGAAAACAAATTACTTTGTTATGTTTTGGCACAAACAATTGTCCTTTCACTGGGGCCATTAATGCCATTTTGGAATATCATGGGCATCTACTGACAGGAGTCTGGCGGCGTCCTGTAAGGCCCCAAATACCACGGGAACAGCCAGCAGCTCTGACAGCAGTATTTCAGAAGCCTTGCTCGTTGAAATGGGTGATCTGTGAATGTACTTGCTCAGGGAAGCATGAGCCACATCGCCTATCAATCTGATTGGAAGCTGCAGTCCTGGCATAGGCTGATGGATAGCAGATTAGAGCCCTGATTAACCATGTGATTCGAAGACCGGGGATATATTGTCTAAGCAAGATTCATCAGACGCAATCAGAATTTCAAGTGGTCAGATGAAATTCAAATGGGTATTGTGGCTTTTCCTCCCCTAGTGCTTTTCCTCCTGGGTTGCCTTTTTCCCCCCTCTCTTTCCCCAAAGCTGAAAAATACTTCTTTGATGAATCTGCTCCTTACCCTAAAGCTGTCTGTCTGTTATTCATCAGAAAGCAGGTCGCAGTTCAGTGAGCAGAAGAAAAGATTTTAATAGAAGCTGTGCCAAGGGCTGTAATGCATCATTTTAGGGCCCTAATTACATTACAATGACAAATATCAATGGTGACAACAGCAATAACCTACATCCTTTAATGGCTGTGCTGGAAAAGGAGTTTGGGCCCCTCGCCATTAGATTAGACTCAGTTTCAAAACACAGGCCATTAGAAGTGTGTGTCCACAGCATTATTGGCTGATCACTGAAGCCCAGTGGAAAGGCCTGTAAATAAATGATGCCTCCCGAAAGCCGGGTCCTGTGGGACAAAAGAGACAAAATGAGTTGACCATGGAAGCAGCAGTGTTTCCGAGGCAACTTCAGCTTTCAAAGTGAGGAATGACCTGCTTAATTTTATGAAATCACACACACATCCCACCCCCCCTGCTGCCAATTAGCCAGACCATGAAAAATCCATTGGCATGACAACTTAAAGAAATTAAGAAGTCTTTTAAACAAAAGGAGACCTATAAAGAAAAAGTTTGGAAGATCCTCCCCTTTTTCTGTTTTGTATGTTAATATACATGAATAAATGAACTTTTTTACATTTAGTCTTAAGAATATGCAGTGTGCTTCCCCCCCCCCCCCCCCCCCGTGCTTAGACTTAAAATAGCCTGGTCCAAAATTGAAGAGGCCAAATAAATACCTTTGGCCTCTATTTTGCCTGATGAGTAAGTTTCCTTAGAGTAGTCTTTATTGCCTAGATTATGTAGGCAAACTAAAGAACTCCGTTTTCTTATGTGCCCACACATTTTTAAACCTTCCTAGCAAGGGACTATTTTATTTATGTAAACAACATAATGAGGAAAATATGCTTGGCAGATGGTTCTAAGCATTAGAATCATCAGTTTGGTCTGCCCCAAAGTGTCTCATTATCTTTTATTCTCTCCCCCTCCACCTCTCCCTACAAAAAGCTTAACAACTAAATGCCTTTGAGATGCAGTGCTTTCGGTCTGGTGAATGCTACTCTATTTTCTTGGCTCACACAGGAATTTCACCCCATAACCACTGTGGTATGTCCGTCCAGGTGGAGAGTGGTTTGGTGATTCCCAATGCAGCTTTTCATGGTGGTTTAAGCATTCTTAAAGGATCCCTAAATGCTCCATGGGGCCAGTGCAGTAAATTAAATCAGGTCAGCGCAGTTGGGTCCTTATTCACTGCTGCATATTGGTGCTGGGGTTTTGTCCATTCTGTTAGGAATGCAGACTGGGATGGAAAGCTTAGGTTTGAAACTTCCTTCATGGTGAATTTGTGTTTTGGCTGGCAGTTTTTAAGGTGCTGGCATTTAAAAGATTGCATAGCTGCAAAGTCAAAAGGTTTGCTGATGAAAGAAGGGAACCTAGATTGCACAAGTAGAGTGTCGCTGTCATTCTGGTAATGACTTTGCAAGAAAAAGAGCATTTTTGTCTGCTTACAAAATGAGAAACTGACCCTGGATGGACTTGATTTTAAGAATGTCTCAGGAATAGTAATTGCTTTACATTTTCTTCCTCTCAACACTTCTGTGCTGTCTTTCACCCCACCCCATCATTAAAATGTAAGCTGTTTTGTATGTATGTGTATAGAAAAATTCGGTGCTTACGTGTCCCATACCGAAGTATATAAACAACCATCTGATAATACAAATTAAGATGAACATCAGTGAAGCTCTGGGTAGATTTTTAAAGAAAAGTTAGTGGGGATATGTCTTTTTTTTTTTCTTTTAAACTTACTGTACTATCCTATTGATAGAAAATTTCTATATTTGAAAACATTATTAGAGAATAGACTCTATTACCAGATATTGCTGCGACCTCGCAGATCTGTAGTACAGGAATAAATAACGTTCCCAGCGTTAGTTTTCATATACATACAAATTGCTTTCTGCTAAGTCGAGGAAAATTTTACCATGTTCTACACCTCTGCACAGTGAAAACCCTGGTGGGACGCGTGTGGAAATTTTCATGATTGAAGAAAATGCACTGTTTCTCAACAATTTATAACTAAGTGTCTGAATTCATCCACTTATTTGAGTTGGTTGGGTGCTATCTTTTGGGAGGTTGGGGACTTGAAAGCAAAGACCCCAGCTGTAGGAATCCAGTGAGTTACTAATCGAGAGAAATTGGGATGGTGGGAAGAATGTATCTGTACTATCAAAACTCTAAAAACTCCAGGTTTTATGAAAAAAAAAAACACATCAGAATGAACAAGGGTCCTATTGAAGGCTTTTGAAGACTGATTCGCAGTCATGAAAATTAAATTCCTTCTTATGTTGTCCTGGTGCTTGAAGGTTGACTTTTTAAGATGAATGCTGGTTAATAAATCGTACTATTAATGTGGCACTGTTGTCACTGCCTCTTTTTAATGGGCTTGCTGATGAGAGTTTTCCTCTTCCTAAGGAAATATGCCAGCCAGAATATAAAGTGTGTTTTAATATCATCCTGTTAATATTTCTGGAATTTGTAACCAGCTGACTGTTCTCTTTATTGCTTTCCTTTCCTTTTTATTTTTTATTTTTATTTTTATACAGGCTGAGATTGTCAAGAGGCTGAATGCTATCTGTGCACAAGTCATTCCCTTCCTGTCCCAAGAGGTAAGGCGGTTGGTTTGAGGCGCTGCGCCAGAAGGTGCCATTTTAGTGGTTTTGCAGAAAAGAGATTGCGGAACTGTCTCTTTGGCCTTGTCCGTCTCTTGGTGTTTGTATGGCCCATTTCTAAGATACAGTGTTCACATTCCAATGTCTACACCTTATTAACATTCAGCGGAATATAATTGTGTTCATATAATGGAACATTTTCTAATGTGTGAAGCAAAATCCAATTGTTAAAATGTTTTGCTGTCATTGGACGATGTAGTGTTGCTAGAATTGTGACTGGTTTTCATAATGGCATCTAACAGGGTTGATTGAAAACTTACCCAGAAGGGCTTGTCCTACATTTTTGTCACTGGGCTTTAAGCGCTGGCAGAAGACCTATCCATAGGAAGTGCTTTATATTGTAAACGGTAACTAATGTAACCTTTGGCCGCCTACTTTACAAAGGTTACCTCTTACTTGATGAATTAACCTGATGAAGCCTTAGCACCCTGTGCCCTTGGAAAAAGACATGGGGGTGGGGTGGGCTCCGTGCTCTGCGTATCGCAGACCTTGTGCATGGCCACGACCTGTTGTGTAGCTCACACACTTCCTCTTGCTCCCCACCAGTGGAAGTGCACACTATCTGCACACGCACTCGTGTTGGAACAAGAAGGTGCAGTTCTAATGTGTGGTGGCTTCCTTGTGGCTTTCTTCCTCTCCTCTGGTTTGCTTGCTTGCTTTTGGTAGATACAGAGTTTAGGTGAAAGTGCTAGAAAGAGATCATTGTCACTTCGGGATTACTGAATCCTTCCTTTGCTCAGGTCAGATGAGCCGTCAGAAGGCAAGCAGCTCACTCGTGGACTTGCACCGCAGAGCTCTATGCCGCGGGCGAGGAGCACTCTCCTCCCAGCCTTCGCCTCTCTGGATGTGTGGTGGCATTGCTTTCCAGGAGAGCGGTCCATGTGCCCACCGCAAGCGTGCAGCGGGTATTCGAGCACGGGCGTGTATCAGATATGCGGATTCCTCTGCGACTTTTTATTTGGTTTGAACTAGGTTAGACCTTGGTAACCGTGGGTACCCTTCGTCGGATATATATCTCACGGAGGTGCTCATATTCACACACCGTGAACCCGAGTTAACATGCTGATTTCAAATGCTCTTCTGGACCACAAACAACAAAGGATGAGCTGTCTTTCTCCCCTGTTAGCTGCGACCACAAAACCACGGCCCACTGTATCCCCATTTACCCACTTCTACTCAGGGTTTGCTTTTGTGACTGGATTGGGTGGAGTGGGAGGGAGAGTTAAGAGGCCTGTTGCATTTCTTTAGGAAGCAGAGCCACGCTTGGCCCAGTCCAGACCAGTGTGTATTTCTTTCTAGTTGAGGCGGCTCTGCTTCATGGAGGTAGAGGAGGGGAAAGATGTGTAGCCCACAGAGCCGTAACCATGCTGAGGTGTTCTATCCCAAGGTGGAGGGGAGAGTTTGCACGACCCCCGAGGTAGGATTAGACTTGAGGCCTTTGCAGGCATACATCCTCTATATATAATCAGTGGAAGAGCTTATTCCCAAGGCATTTTTGCAGGATCTGTGGGGTTACACACAGAAGTGCTAGGAGGTTGTGGGGGTGTTAGTGGAGCTGATTGACAGAGAGGTTGCTTTTCCACATGAGTTATGTTGTTTGTGCAAGCAGGTCCAGCCGGGAGGGAGTGTGTAATGGTAGTGGTGCTGAGCAAGACTGGACTGGAATTAATTGGCTAAGGAAGTTGGACCCCTCAGAGGAAAGCCAAGGGGAGATACTCGCAACTCCTTTCCTCTGCATTAGGCCGGGAAGAGGGCATCATGATCTCACCACTTACTGTTTATTTCCCTGAAACTTTTGACATTTCTTGGTTGCAGTCCTTGATTTGTGTGTAATGAATGACCTGTGTCATAAATTTTCTGACTCCTGATTCTGTGTATATCTTTTCTTTTGCTTACTTTGGACTTAATTGGCTCTTCTTTTTTCAGTTCCGTAAGGTGTGTTGTCTATCTTTCAATGTGTGGGCCGCAGACATGTTTGTTCCTGTCTAACCCAGGCCTCTCTGATGTTTTGTGTCTGAGCATTGCCCACCTTGTTTCATCTTCTGGGCATTCTGCGAGCATCAGACTCCTCGCTTCTATCCCGAGGCCAGATGGACCGTAATCTGGAGGGAGGGGAGGAGGCAGGTTATTAGAGGAAGATGAATTCTATTTCCTGTCTCTTCAGAGGCATGGAAAATCACTCTTGCATGGCTGTGAGCGTCACTTGGTGCCAGGACTGAAGGCTCTTAATCTGATCTTTTAACACCGGCTCTCTGTGTGACAGTCCCACTGCCAAGTGGGCAGCTGTGGCATTAGAATTTATTTTAAAACGTTTTTATTTAAAAATTAAGTGATTGTATTTAGAAAAAAAGAAAAACATTCCCTGAAGACTAGTACATAAGCTATAGGACGGTGGCTGAGGGATTTTTTTTTTTTTGAGTTTGACAGCAACAAGAGGTAAATTCACATACTTTGAGAAGTCTGCTTTTAATTTAGCCCCCATGTGCTCATCAGTGTACCTGCTGAATATTGCTTGTGACTAGTGTACCCTTTCTTCTAAAATTTAGAAACACTACCTATAATACTGAGTGGTAGTTATTAAATACCCGTAACGCAAGTTTTAACGCAGGTCTTTTTTTTTTTTTTTTAAATCAGTTGTGTAAGTGTAGTTCAGAAGTACTTGAAACGTGCTGACGTATCTCAGGAAACAGTCACGGAAAAAAAAATTTTCCTGTCAGATTTCACAAAAACATTTTTTAGAGTTACGGCCAATATGTATTTTAACGATGTGCTTGTTGCAGTCATATACAACTGCTTCCGAAGTCCCAGACATTAGACAAAAAATATTGCCAAGTTTTGTCATTAAAGTGAGTCCGTATCACATACGATTCTAAAAATTTTATAGGATCCCTAATGCCAGAATTTAAGGAAAGCTTATGAGGTTTTTTCCGTTTTTTTTCCTCCTACTTTCTTTTGGCTTTTAGGAATGGGTAAGACTGATGTCTTTTCTCAAATCTGCCCTCAAATTTCCTCTTTAAAAGGCAGATCTCAGTGTAGTAAGTGGGAAATTCTTCCCTCTCCTGCTTCGGGTCTCCTTTGCAGGGGAGGAGCTATAAATAATCAAGTCCCCGTTGGCAGTCCATAAGCGGGAGATGCCAGAATGATGACAGTTGGATCTGGGTCGAGTCCTGGCCTCCCTGTTACAACAAATTGCAAAGCTTACTCTAACCAAGTAAAGCTGGGTGACCTTTAGCAAGTGGTTTGCCTCTCTAAGCCTCAGTTTCCTTATCTGTACATGAGGTTAATAATAGCATGGGATGCATGCTGTCACCGCGAGGATTACTTGGGATTACCCACGTGCAGCTTAGCACGCATAGCCCTGCCGGCTGCCGGGCGGCAGTAGGGCCGGTGCAGTGGAGCAGCAAAGCTCTGAGTTTCCTTTTCGAGAAGACCTGGAACCAGCCCTCCCTCCCCTTGTCAGTCACTGCCTTTTGGAAGAATGAATTAGTTATCTTCCTCTCTAATGTCCTTCTTAGAGAGGAAAAAAAATGTAAATTAAAACTGAACCCAGGGCTGTGAACTAGCTAAAAATCTCAGTGAGGCATATTAGGTAGCCCCAAGGGTAATTCTCTTCTAGCTCCAAAAATTAATTTTCCAGTTTAGCAACGCCCGAATCTTCCCAGGCTGCAAGATCCAAACGGTGTTCAACCTGTAGAGCTCACCTCCAGAGACGCAGTGGTTTTGGACGGTGTCTGTGCTTTACCCACAACACTATCTAGAAAAACAGACTTCTCAGTCCAGTTGGGGACTGGCTGTTCTCAAAATACCTGGTTGCTTTGCTCAAGTTGGTTTTGTTTTTACGAGTAGCTTGTAGATGGACTCTCTCTCCATCAGTGATTTCAGGAGCTGTCTTATAGACCTATAGACTTTATGGGTGCTAGTAAGTTCGGATTTACCTCCAGTACTCGCCCCTCAGCACCCGTTTCTCATTTCTTGAGTGACTTAAGTGGAAGGAGAACTGCTTAGGAGGCTGGTAGAGGAGCCCTGTAGACTCGTCTCCAGGCTGAGGCCAAGTCATGGCAGAGCCCGGCTTTGGGGGCTGGGCATACTAGCAACTGGCTGTTTCTTTCCTTGTGTGTGAAAGTTTTGATTTAGTAAATGAAGTAAAGAATTTAAGCCATTCTTTTGACCACATTTGACATAGTTCTCTGGTCATTGGAAATTTTAGGGCATAAAAGGGAAATTAAGAGTGAAATTTTTTCAGTCTTTTATTTTTATTTTTCTCTTAGGGACAAGAGACCATTCCAAATTGAATGCTTTCTGGCACAAATTTAATTTTAACTAAAAACTTGGTTTTTGTTACCCTGTTAGCCCATCTAATGAGTAGAACCAAATAGTGTTTTCCTCTAGAATTCTGTAGATTTATTTGGGTGCTCTACATTGCACATAGATAGTAGAAAACAGTCCACAATTACATGGTAGTGATAATACATGTTGATTTAAGTTCCAATTCCAAAAGGCAAGAATAGCCCTGATGCATCAATTTCTATTTTGCACATGCCATAGATTTGGTCCTTCTGATTTGATGGAAAACATACGCCTACTGCAATATGAAATAGGAGTGTATCTCAGATGCTGTCTTGTTGGTACCTGGGCTAAGAGGGGACTGAATTACTCTGAACCACATTTTGCATGTGTAGAATAATTGTAAAATGGAAGTTGAAAAATGTGATCAGTCACTTTCATATTGTGCCTCAGGGAGGAAATGAACAAAATACAGTGGTTACATGCACTGGTGGCGGTGTTCTCGCCTCACAATGGCACCAGGTTAACTCATCTTATTGCTTGTTAACTTTGTAAGGAATCAATGGCTTGTGATAACATGGTTTGATGTAGGTGAGCTTGGCTGAAATCACCAGAGAGCCCCTGATAAGTACGCAGTGACACCTGTAAGACCATCTTCAGAGTTGGTTCCCTTAAATGCCAGCAGCCTTCACAGGACACATCTGTTCTGCAGTCAGGGCTGTTTTGTCAGTGCTGGTAATGTGTTACCACAATGCTATATATCTAAGGAATGTTCTCAAATGACTAATATACCTAGATTGGGACTTTAATGGATTTTGTCTCATTTTCTGATTACTCACGTTGGCTAGCCTTTCACTTAAATCTGGTTTGTGTTGTTATTTTTTCTTCCACACGCTACTGAATGAGGCATCAGGGAATATAATCCTGTCCCATGTGCCCTGGTTTGACCAGTTGGCTTGTTCTGTGTGATTGACCGTGCATTTTGGTGACAGTTGGATATTTGGTGAGATCCTTATTACTTGCTGAGGGCAAGCGGCATTATGCCCTGCTTGCCCTCAGCAAGTAAATGATTTTCAGGAGGAAAAACTTTTCTGCAAGTTTTCATGTTGGCCTCCTTTCAAAGGCAGCAATGCCAAGCGCTGTGTCTGTATGTGTCTAAAAAAATTAAGGTGCATTTGAGGAACCTCCTCATTTCTTTGACTTTCAGTTAGATAGTGATTGGGTTGTTACCGGAGCTAAGCTTTAGAATAGTTTAAATAGATTTAAAATACTTTAAATAGAACTTGAAATGTCTAATATAGTAGCCAAAGCCATATGTGGCTATTTAGATTTAAATTAAAATTAATCAAAGTTAAGTAAGGTTACAGGTTAAGTCACATTAGCCCTATTTCAAGTGCTCAGTATCCACCTGTATGTGACTAGTGGCTACCATGTTATTAGCACAGATTTAGAATGTTTCCAACATTGCAGAAAGTTCTGGTGGAAAGTACGGGCTCTAGAACTTACTGGACAAGTCTGTGAAGAATGCTCTGTCCTTAATGTGGCTGAGAATGGAGATGGTGAGACTAAATGGTCCGTAGGAAAAAGCCTTGGGTGGCATTACCCAAGCTTTAATACCACGTTCCACAGCCAAAATTGTTTGGAAAACCCTGCATATAGGTTCACTCTCTTTGAGATTTGAAGCTCAGGGAATATCTGCCGTTTACCAGGTATCAGCCAAATTAAACCCAGTGGGTTTTGTTTTTGTTAAGTAACACCTAATTTCTTGTCAGACTAACATTTCTTAGGCTACCACTGAGGAAAAGCTGATTCGAAGTTAAAGCTTATTTGTGCTAGTAAACTTGGTAGAGTTGCTGAAAAGGCTTAGTAGGATTTTAGCCTGACTTACTGGACACAGAGTGACCCTTTCGCTCAGATTTGACTCACTTAGCCATACCGAATATTCTGTCTTGTCACCTAGAGTGCAAGAGGCGTGGTCAGAGGATGAGTGGCCTAGAGCCAGTGGCCTGGGGTTATTTAACCTGGAGTAGAGAAGGTGAAAATATATGTTAATGATAATGTCATTTTCATGTTCTTGAAGTGCACTCCAGGGGAGGAGGATGTGGAGGCAAAATTGGGTCCCATGGAAGAAGTTCTGATTTCTAATCAGGATTAGAGCCCATTATCCCCAAGTGGGAGAAGCTTGTACATGAGGTAGTGAGGTCCCTTCCAGAGGATACGATGAAGCAGAGACTACTTGTTGGGTGTGACAGAGGAAACGCTTTTGGCCTGTGGTTGATACTGTGAGGCCACCACCCTGATGCCCTCTGCCGGGGCAGCCTTTAGAAATCTATAGGCATTGGGAAAGGTGCTCGGTTTGTTGTTACAGTGCCTGGGGCACTCCTGCCGCCTGGGTCCATGATTACTGAGGGCCTTTCTCGTTCTGAGTGAGTGGCTTTTTAGTACATGTGGCTGATGAGTCTGGTGAGCGGGAGGGGCATTTGGTCCAAGTTCAGGCTTCTATTTCACCCTAGAATCTGGCTTTAGCTTTCTACGTGTTCTCCCTCCTGTCTGGTTCACCTCCCTGTCATCCAGCTCCTTTACTCTGCCAGGTCCGTCTTCCTAAAATGCAGAACTGATAGCACTCAGCTGCTTTAAAATTTGTAACAACAAGTGGCTTCGCCCGGATAAAGTCCCACCAAGTGTTTTGCATGTCATGCAAAGCCCATCAGCGTTGGGCTGCTCCCGCCTTACACGTGTCCCTTACACGAGTACATGATTTGGTCGGGTGTGCCCATGCCCTGCTCACGGGACTCCGCGTGCTGTCCTCTTTTCTTTCTGTGGATGCGTCTTCCATGTGCAAGTTTTGCACGTGTGTCTTGTCAGGCTCTAGAAGGCTGTCAGAATCCTATCTTGCGTTTGTCTCTCTCAACTTTTCCCCTTCCCTACTCTTCTCTCGCAGCCACCCATTCATTCTCTTCCTTGACAGAAAAAACCCTTTCTCCTTCGGGAGCTTCTCCAGGGCTCTTCTCACTGCCGGGGGTTCTCTTCTTGCTTCACCCACAGAACTCCTGCACATCCTTCATGTCTTGGTTAGGGTCAGCTTCCATCCGGATCCTGCCCCCAGCCGTGAATTCCACGAGATATTTCCCCACTAAGTGATTGCGTAGCATCCTGTAAGTTTCTTCATGGAAATTACCCTCCAGTTGTAATTACCAAGCCTCGTGAGTATTACTCGTTCACTGAGTGTCTTGTTCGTGACTCAAGTCGTAGTTCCTACCACAGTTGTCTGGTGCACGGTAGGTTCTTAATAAATAATTGAATGAGTGAATAAGAATGCAGACCTTTCCCCATGCTCCAGAAAGTATGCTGGGCATTCCTTCCTACAACCTCCCCGAATATTTTCTGCGCTGGGTTCTGTGTAGTAGAAGATGCTCAATGTCTGGGAGTGCTCCCCGCAGTAGTGAGGCCATGTTCTCAGCTGCTCACTCTTGCATCCCCACATGTCAGGAACGTCAGTGGTTTATTGGAAAAAATCCTACTTCATTTTATACCTCTGCCTTTAACTCCCCACTACCCCTATCGATAAGGGAGGTAAGGAAGGGGGTATTTAAAAAAAAAAATCTAAGTTGTAACATAGAGGGTTTTTTTTTCTTGTTGTTATTCAAAGTACTGCATCTATTGCCATACCCAACAGCATTGGCCTGGCAGGCATTGTCATTGTATTCTCTTCCCAGAAACATACATTAAATACCTGTCACACATGTCGGTGGTTTGTTAAGGTCTGTTTCTCAGCTGGCTTTGTTGGACTTAGGACTTACATTGTTTCTGCCTCTTTCTTGTTAAAAAAAAAATTATTCTCAGTACTTTCTGGAACAAATGCAAAAAAAGATTTTATGATGAAAGTTAAGTAGGTGGTTGACTTAATGTATAGAATTTCATTTTTGTGGCCTTCCCCTCCCCCCCAGTCCATGCTTGTATTTCTTAAATCACAGTATTTAATTGAGATATAACTTACACATCATAAAATTCATTTGTTCTAAGTGTACAATTCAGTGAGCTTTTAGTAAACTTAGGGTCATGTAGCCATAATCACGTTATTTTTTTTCCCTTAAGAATTTCTTTTCCAAAACTATAAATCACAGTATTGCAAAGAATAAATAAAAACTGCGCATTTTTTTCTCTTGCAAATCCCAGTTAGAGGCCCCCTTCTCTTGCCTTAGGCTTTATCGATGTATTCTTAGTAGCATCTTATTTGTTGATGTTGGTAGAGAGCTCAGACAGGAGCGCCCCTGTGAGTGAGCAGCTTGGGCTGTAAGAGGAGGCCTTGGCAAGGTTGCCTTCTTCAGGCCGACCCGGGGCTGGAGGGCCTGCCATCACTTGTGGTGAGGTGGCAGAGGGGAAGCGGGTGGTGGGAGAGGAAATGAGATGCTGGGTGGAGTGGGAGGGAGAGGGACAGACGGGGAAGGGGAAGCAAAGGGGGAGAGATGATGGCGCACAGAATGGGAAAGCCATCAGGGCTCTAAGATGTGAAAGCTTGCTCTATTTTCTGAGTCAGAGAGCTTGTTTGTTAAAATTTGGAAACGGAAAACACAGTGCCATCTCTGGGTCGGTTTCTGAGAGTATTTTAGGCATCTTCCTCCAGTGTTCATTTTTTTTTCTTTTATGATCACTTGCGCCTTCTTTCCTGAGATTTAATTTTCTCACCTTACCTGACGTTATGATGTGGCTGAGTGAGACACGTCTTGGTGGCCAGGTGTTTCTGGTGCTTTCAGAGCACATCGGGAGGAGCTGTTCTTTGCCTTAGGGAGCTTCTGTTCAAAAGGTCCTTTAACAGCAGATGATTCACAGTTGTAAGCTGAAATAGGGAGGTAAAATCCTGAATGGCAGGTAAGGTTCAGATGTTGTATTAGCCCATGGCCACTGTCATGAGAGAAAACGAAGGAGCTGAATCATGACTTCCATTGTCATTTTAGCTTTTTAGCAAGAGTTTCTACAGGAGCATCAGATGTCAGTGTTACGGTTCACTGCTGTGTTTCTGGTTTTCTCACTAAATGCGTTGATATTTTAATGCTGAGCCAGAAAGATACCCCCACTGCCTAAGGCCTCTTTGCCCATCATGGCAGTTGGAATCTAGTTTATGAAGCAAGAGTTGAACAATCTTCTTGGTAGAAAGGCCCCTAAATAGATACATTTTCTGCATATCTTACGGAACTGTTCTTTGAATGCTTAACATAAAGTAGATGACCTTTCACTAATATGGAAATATTTCAGCAATATATAGAAATTGCACAGAGTAAGAGCTTTAAAGAGGCTTTTGTTGAGTGGATGGTTCCACGAGTGGAATGAATGATACGTGGTTGGATGTGTGTTCATGTGGTCCTTTGGTTTTCAGTTTCTTGGAAGTTTGGAGCATCTGTTGTTGAATGTTGGAAAGTAAAAAGTGGAAAATCCCATAATAGTTTCAGCCCGTATGCTCATTTTGAGTATTAGAAAAATCCTAGAGTTGTCTTACATGTCTTTTTTCTCTGTTTTCCAAGTACTGCCATTTTTCCTGACACCAACACCTAGATTGCTTTAAACCTAAACCTGAACTCGTTGGTTAGCATACTGCGTAGGCCAGCTTCAAGGGAAAACTGCTATTACTCGTCTTTTTATTGAGTATGCCTCTCTGTTCCTTCCCGCGTCTTATAAATCTTTAGGACTTTCACTTTCTTCAAAGAAAGAAGGAAATGAAATATTTCACTTTGGCAGACATTTTATTCCCAAAGTAAGAGAATGGACAGAGATATCTAGAAAGACTTTGGGATTGTTTCTGAAGCCCTTGCTTTGAAACTTACAATTAAAAAAAAAAAAAAATCAAAGGCACATAGTTTAATGTTCAGAGTTTAAGTAAAAGCTTAAAATGCAGTGATCTGTTTGACATTTTTCTTTCCATTAGATGATAGGCATAAAGTACACATCTCTGATAGGAAAGCAAGGGTGAAAACACTACACGTGGATAACTAAGGCAGTTTCCTTTCCCACACTCCACACTCCCCTTTACCCTGCACAGCTGGGAGGTGGAAATATTGGCCACCCTCGTTAGTCTCAGTAACTGCATCTTTGAGAGTTTTGTAATGTCAAGACAGGTAGCTCAAAGGGAATTTCATATATAATTGATGGCTTACCTCTTTGTGTGTATTAAGCAATAGGTTAGCTAAGCTATGTATTCACTTCAGTTACATTTCTCACCTGGGGTCCTGCAAGACCAGATTCTCACTAGCCACACAGAGGAGGGCCTGTCTCATAGCGCAGTCTTTTTGGCTCTTCATTCAGTAAACCTAGTTGAAAATAATCCAAGGAGACCTGTTCGAGTGGATTGATACTAGACTGTTGAGGTGCATTCGGTGGCGAATAGTATTTATATATGGGGTACTTGTGCCAGCACTCGTGAATGTCCAGATGCGAGTGAGCGCTGCGTGCAGGGACTCCTGTGCTACTTAATTTTTTTTTTTTTTTTTTTAAGGTATTACAAAACTTACCAATACTCCGTTCCAGCTCCTTCTCTTTAGAACTGAATCAGGGGTAGAGGGAAGGATTTTCCTCACCTCGCCATCGTGGTTTTCCTAAAGAAGAATATAACTGAGACTTGTAGGTTTTAGTTTTTCTGTTGCAGGTGAAAGCAACCCCCAAAGTCCTTAAACTTGACTGCTAGTCGAAGCTGTATATTTTTCATCTCTTTTCAAAATATGCAGCCCTTCACGATAGGAATTAGAGCATGAACACTTTTACATTTCCAGAAGAAAATACACGTTTAATTCTGAGTGGCCTTCTAGTGCTTACTGTAACAAATACCAGGAGAAATTTTAAAAATAAGTACTGCTAGGAAATGTTTTCAGACTTCTTATGCAGAGGGCGGAGAACAGGGGGTACAAAGAAAGCAGGTGGGACGGACGGGGGTGTGTTTTGTTTGTCAGCGTCAGTGGGAGACGGGTCACAGTGCACCTCTGATGCCAGAGAGAAATCGGAGCTGCTTCTCCTCATCGTAGGGCGCAGTCAGGTGCCCGGTTCCTGCTCTGCAGTAGAGACCCAACTTGCCCTTGCCAGTCTGCCCGCCCCCCACCAGGGGGCTTCTGTGTGAAGTACAGAGACCCCCTAAAGCCTGTTTGCATGTAACTGAAGTTAGAGGACGCGTTAGGAAAAGCTGTTCTTGACTGACTAGAAAGCAAATAATTGTATTCTGTTTCTGATCTTCATTTATAGCACCAGCAACAAGTGGTGCAGGCTGTGGAACGGGCCAAGCAGGTGACCATGGCCGAGCTGAACGCCATCATTGGGGTACGTGGCCTTTCCATTTTAGCTCTGATCTTAGTGTGTGTCATCGGCTCGCTTGCTCTCTTTAAATTTTGTGCCATCAAAAGGGCAGAAGGCAATAGAGGACCACAAAGGGAAATTAAGCACTTTGCCTTCTGTCTCCTGTGAAATTGGATGGCTGCCTCAGAAACTCTGGATCACAGTCTCACCAATTCCAGTGGACATGTTCGCGGAAATTCTCCCTACGGAGCCTAGATAGTTCTTTTTGTCATAATATTTCTTTACTTTGCAATCAGTTCCTGTTGCCGGGCTAGGCCTGAAAAGAGGTGGACATTGCCCTGATGTTAAAATGACCTGATTTCTTTGATCTTTCCACAAATATAGAGTACCTTGATACCATTTTTTGGTGAAATGTACTTTTTTTTTTAATCTCCCCACTCCTCTTCCTCCCCTGTGAAGAGCGGTTCTTAAGGGCTTGTGGCCGTTTGTAGTACGAATAGTAGGTGAAAGGTGCACCTTTTGGCAGAATCAGAGGCCCCGTTAGAAAGTCCTTCCTGGCGAATGTAACATTCATGTTGCATAGAAATCCTCCTGGAATTCATGGGTTTGGGCAGTCACTCCGACTCCACTTAGATTTTTCTTTTCTCAGACTAAGGTAACAATTAATAAATAAGGTGCTAAAAAGCAGAAGGGATAATAAAGCTGAAAAATCTTAGTTGAAGAGCACACAGTATCCATATCATTTATGCCTTTGGGTACAAACCATGCCTTAGATTATTCTAATGAAGACAATACAACTATCCTTTCCTTTCTCTGCCCCTCCCAAACACTTCTTTTGTGTATCGGTTATACACAAAAGTCTTTTCACTTTTTTTTTTCTCTCCCCCTCAGTGTATCAAACACACTTTGAAATGCTAATTATTCCATTTACTTTCATTAAAATTCAAATTGCTGAGTGAAGATGCGGATAAGGGTCGCTTGATAATCAATCTGGAGTGAAGATATTGCTTCAATTATGCCTCTGTCTTTTAATAAGGAAATCAGAACTCTGGGCCCAGTGGCCATGGTGGCAGAGCAGTAGTCTGATTGGAGCTTGTTTTTTAATCGCCAATTTTGAGCTCTTATTTTGTGTCCCTCTGACCACAAGCAAATACGGATAGTAAATTGGGAGACAGTGGGAAGGGGTAACCTTTATTTCCTCGGAAGTGCCCTCTTGGAAACAAGGCCAAATCAGAACAAGCCATGGAGACTCTTTTGTAGTACGTTTTCTAGCTCCAGGGATGGGAGAAGAAATGAATACGTTTCACAATTAATTTTTATTTCCAACAACTCCAGGAAATAGCAGTATGTTACAGTTTTTTAAAAAGTTGAAAAAGCATGAAAGTTAGGTGCATATGTATATTCCAGAGGGAATTGTGTTCGCTTGAAGCCCGTGTGGTATTCCCATTGGGATGTATTTTGGTCACCTGACCCCATAAGGTCACTGGGGATGGAGAACCTGCATTTCTCAGTGCTTCACCTGTCTGCTTTTGAAGGAGAGAATGCCTGTAGAGAGACTGGGGGGCGGGGGCGTGCTGTGTCATTTCTGGTTTAGTTAGTGTTCATTGTTCCCGTGAACTGCTAAAAGGCAAGTAGCCATCTTACCTTAGGACTGGTTGGCCTCTGCTGTTTCTGGCTGTTTTGTTTCTTTTTCGAGTCTTCTTAGTTACTGTCTGTACAGTGGAGAGATGAATCTGCATCAAAAACCCATTGTTTTATGTTGGATATTATTTAAAAATACGAGGAAAGATCTAAAAGTCAGAACAAGTTCCCGTCCCTTCACTGAAACATCAAGTATAGTTTTAATATTGTTTCCTATCTATTTCACTTTACATACTTTGTTTTGAATGGGATGGCAGATTGCCTTTTCTCAGGGAAAGGATGATTTATTAGACTCTAGTCAAGTTACTGACAGACATGTTGTATATATGTGGATTTTATTATTAAAACACAGCAAATTTAATTCTGTGACCTAAAAACTTACTTGGAGAGCTAACTCAGTAGAGTGGCAAGCTATCAAAAGCAGCACGTGCTGTTTGTGAATCTGGGGGGCGGGGAGGATTCCAGATTATTCGTGTCTGACCAGAAAATGGAGTCACAGTCCCATAATCTGACTATTCTGAAAAATAGATTGCAGAAATAGAGAAACAAACCCAGCAGTTTTAGGGAGCCACAACGCAAGTTACAAGGAAGAGCCCCATTACAAACTCACTTGATACATTGCTACTTCTGGTGTTCTCTGTAGTGTGTGGTCTTTGTCTGTTTCAGTCCTGATGGTGCCTTCAGTGGGGTAGTTTTCAGTTTTGTAACATTGTGGAATTCTCCTTCCCTTTTGTAACATTGTGCACCTTCCCTTCACAGGGTGTGTGTTGTGAGGTGGTATTTTGACTTGCTACCAAAAGTAATGGGGGGGAAGGTCAGTCTTCAGACTTTTGTACTTGGTTTTAGGAATGTGGTCAGCAGTGATTTTCTCCACTGAGGGAATGAAAATTTTCCTCCCAAGAGGCAAAGAAAGACCCACTGAAAGCCCCTGCAGACAGGCCTTCATTTGTTTATCACTACATATGTATCTGTTTTATATGTATGCGCACCATCCAGACAAGCGCAAATGTGCCCAGATTTAATGAAATCTGATGAAGCACCTTTTTAACTCTGCAATATTATTCTACCTTCATTGGTAAATGAGCCAAACCAGTGATCCATGCAGTTTAAATGCAAAATGCTGAAGTGAGCCCAAAACCTGGAGAGGCGGCTTGTTCTCTTGACAATAAGCTAGTTGTGTTTAATGGAATGAAACACAGTTATAATGATTTCTTTCACAGGTCATGTTCAGTTTAAAACTGTTGATAGATTGAAGTAAGTCAAATATCATTTATCTTTTATTTATAAGCAAAAACCCAGGAAAACTCCTGCGTTGTATTCTACAGTCAATATTTTGTGTTTTGTTTTGAATTCGTCATATCTCACATTTCCCTGACGCTTTCCCGGAGTTCCCCTAAATGGGCTGAGGGAATGTTATGTATCTAGTTTGATCTTGTCATGTGTCCTACTAGCCACTGTGTTTTTAAATTAGAATCTCTGCGAGATCACACTGTTGGAACAGCACACAAATTGTAGTTTTAAATCAGTAATATGATCTAATTAGAAATGATGTTTTCATTTCCTGTATTATTAAATTGAGTCATCTGACTGTCTTAAAATGCTTTTTAAATCCATTACACTATATAATCAGCACATGCTGTGTAAATGTGGTTATGCTTAATAAAGGAGACTGGCTTGGAACCTCAGAAGAATTTCACTAAAGAAGTTACCATTAGGAAAAGAAAAAAGTTTTGTTAGCATGAACATGGGAGAAGAAAATGTTTGGTTTGTATAAATAGAAATTGGGGTTCCTTTGGATTTCCCTCCACCCTCTTTTTTAACCTAACTCTTTGAGGGGGGAAAAATATAGAAATATGCATTTAAAAAAAGCCCCACCTCCTTAAAAAATTTCTTAAGAACAGGTATGCCATGGTGTTTGTAGGAAAATGCAGTTTAGCACAAGAAATGCTGAACCTCAATTTTTAGCAGTGACATTTTAATGATAGGAAGTCTGCAAAATTATTTGCCATCAATTGTGAAGGCAATAACAAGCCTTGGTGGTTTTTCACACTCTCTGTGTTAAGTGCTTTCAGAATGACAGCGTAAACTGTGTTAGAGAACTCCAAGGAAGTAAAACTGATTAAAATGTTCATGCTTGAATGGTGCTGATGGAATAGTTCATTTGGACTTTCTCTACCTCCTGCAGCTCAAGCTGAAATATTAAAATTCAGTGGATTTAAATCTCTCTCCTCTCAGCTCAGGAAAAAAACATTACATTTTAATAGGTTTTAAACCCATAATTCATTGGTTTGGAGCAGCACTATTAAATCTATTTAAATATTACTTGTATTACTAAGGAAATGATTTAAATGACTTTGCCTTTACCATCCTATGTGTTTGAGTTAGTTTAAAAAAAAGGAAGACAATACCTTCGGGGGTTTTTTCTTCCTCTTAGCATTTTGTTTTATTGTCCTTGTCATATGATTGGCCCTTAAATTATACACATGTGCATGCACACACACATACACATACATATACACACACATACATATTCCAGATTGGCATTTTGGCAGAGGGTCTTGCAGTATGGCAGTTTTAAAATGTATGTCCCTCTTTTTCCATTGTAGATTTCAAAACTGCCATTTTAAGTTCCAGACGTTTAGATATGCTGTTGTAATTTTTCTTGTTCCTTTTTTTTTTTAAGTGCTTACTTGTTTTTGAGAGAGAGGTAGAACATGAGCATGGGAGGGGCAGAAAGAGAGACAGACAGACACAGAACCCAAAGCAGGCCCCAAGCTCTGAGCTGTCAGCACAGAGCCTGATGCGGGGCTTGAACTCTGGAATGATGAGATCATGACCTGAGCCGAAATCTGAAGGTTAACCAGCTGAGCCACCCAGGTGCCCCTCTTGTTGTCTTTTTAAACTAATTAGTCATTAGGCAAAAAACTGAATGATATAAATATGTCAGTTAGATGTGTGCATGTGTTCCTGCCCAGTATATCACAGCCTCCAATAACATAAATTTCAAATAAAATTAAACATCACTTTCTTAACAAAAGCAAAACTGTATTAAGTATCAGGAGCCATATTTTCACCTTGTCTCTGTTTTTGCCCAGTAAAGGTCTTTCTAGAGGTACTGCCAGTTGTGCTGTTGGCTTCTTTTGGATGCAGATGTCCCCATAGTCTGAAGCAGTGGCTCCTGGGCTATAGCATTCCCCTCTTCTGCCTTCCTCTCTGGCATTTGCATTGCCATTGCCATTACCACCACAGACTTCCCTGGGTTTGGCAGCGCCTCCCCTCAACCGCACTGCAGAGCTCTTGCATTGCACAGTGCTTTTTGTGGGGAATCCACTCTTCACTTACGCCTGTGCAGTGTGAGAGGGTGAGGTGTTTATACCTACCCCTGTGGGGTAATCCTGCACCCACAGTCAAACAGCCTGTGAGGTGACCCCCCTCCTGCCCCATTGGTGGGCAACTTTGAGGCGCTGTCTACACTGCTCCTTAAAGGGTCCCGCTGGGATGGAGTTTCAGCCAGGTAGTCATCGACTCAAGAATACAGCTCTAGTTGTGAGTTTCTGTTCTTCCCTGATTCACTTGCCCTAGTCCTCTCCTTTTCTGGGATAATTTCTTAGAATTACCTGCAGCCAAAGCCCTGTCTGTACACTCTCCCAGATGAACTAGGGAACACAGGGTTTTACTTCATAGGCCCCCTGCTCTTCCAGGGGTCTTTCTGCTACAGGTAGGCAGATGTTCTCAGGTGCCAGAGTCCTGCTTTGTATTCTGATGTGAGTTCTGTGCTTAACAACTTAGCTTTTACATTTTTTTAAAAAAATACTTTCCCGTAAGTTTATAGACGAGCTTCCCTTTCTTCTCCCAGCTGATTGCTGCTGCTACTTTCTAAATGTATGTAATAGGGAATAAAGTTAAAAACAAGCTCTAAAGTAGATTGGTGTTTCATCAGAGATTGTCACTCCCCCCTCTGTTATTGTCTTTACCAGAGAGTGTGCCTGGAGTTTGAAGACATGATAAAATATGCTGGCTGCTGGCTGCATGATAGACAGGACTTGCTGGGCCTAGGGGTGAGGAGGAGAGAGGGATGGGAAGGGAAGGGGAAGAGGCCGGGTTTCTGCAGTTGGAGGGCTTTGCTCCCCTGCTCTCACAAGTGTGATAAACCCACGATTGCACATAAGCAACTTTTATTAAGTCTGTACATTCCTCTGTATCTTAAGGTGGTATGCTTGCCCCTAACCCCCCCCCCTTTTTAAACTGATTCATTTACTGTGGATTAGGGGGGTTACATTATTGAGCGATGCAGTCATAATCTAATCTTTGTGCTACAATTTGATGAGGCTCTAAGAGGCAGTAATTTCCCTTCTCTGATAGCAAAGACTCTCATATATTTAAGCAATTTTTTTTTTTTTTTTTGCTCTGTCTCCACTTCAGAACTCCCTAAGAAACCTGGATAAAGAACAAGGTTTCTAATTTGTATTTATGGTGTATACTTTGTTAATTTCTGTTACTGGGAGAAATTTCTAGAAGCTAGTCAGTTTTTCCTTTTGTCTTTTCTTCATTGTTGTCAACCTGAAGGGCTACTCTTTTTCTTTCTCGCTCCCTCCTTCCTGTTAATATGTGTATTTCCACCACTCAAGGCAGAGCCCAGCAAAAGTGTGACAAGAGTTGCAGAATGTGTCTGAGTGGGTGCATCCCCTCTTAGTTTAAGGCCTGTGGGCTTTGCACTTCCACTACTCAGGGGAAAGTGGAGCTCCCCAGATCCTGGAGACCGCATTTCATTCGCATTTCATTCACACCTGAGCTCTGCAGGCTGAACCTGTGCAGGGGTCCAGGGGTTTGGGGAAAGTGTTATACAGGGAAGCAGGCCTCACTCAAGGCAGCTTGCGAGCTTACATTTTGTTATCCCTGTTCATTGGCTGGGGGTTTGTGTCATTTTTCTGTTTTGCATCCCTTTTTCTGATTCTGTTATCTTCCCAGTAGTGACCCTACAGGCAGCGTCGTCAACTCCCACGTAGCCTGAAATTGTGCCTTCGGAGCTGGGCGGAGAGAGGAGGCAGGCTCACCCCCCCCCCCAACAGGCACCTCAGGGGTTTAAGGACTATTGCTATGTGTCCTCCTCAAAACTCCCTGGGAAATCCTTTTCGGAATCTTCCGCCAAAGAATGCATTTGTGAACTTAATTGTTCTCCTAAATAAAGGTTAGAACCTTTTATCGAATGGTAAGAATAATCTAATGATTACATCTGCTCCTCCATTCATTTAGCAAATATTTGAGTACATTCACCAAATCGTATCAAAGGGGCACATTTTAAGTTCTCTTTGAATGATACTGTTCAACGTTTTCTGAAGTGTATTTTGAAATGGTCCTCAAATTACATTTGAATCCTCCTTATTAAGAAGGTTTTGGTAGTTGTAAGCTTTTTTGGTTTTACATTTTACTACACATAATCAACTTTTAATTTACACGTTTGAATTTTAATGGCACTTTAGTTTCCAAGGACAACAGAATAAAGAGAAACAGAATAGAGAACATAATAAAAATGAGATTGTGTACATTTATAAGTTTATATTTTTTTATGTTTGGAATTAGGAATCTAGCAATACACGTTCATTATTGATAAATCTTTTCAGGATCTCATTTATATAAAGTGAAGTTGACCCTTTCTCGCATACAGTTCTATGGGTTTAGACAGCCGAATACAGTCATGTAACTCCCCCACTATTGAAATAAGAGAATATTTCCCTACCACCCTGCTCCCAAAATCCCTTGCTCTGTATATATAGCCAGTTCTTTTCCATACCCCAGACCCTGGCATGTGCCCATGACCTTTTTTTTCCCCCAGAGTGAACCTTTTGAGAATGTCCTATCCATGGAATTAATGTCAGTACGCTGTGTGGTCCTCTCCATTTTCATCTTCATTTAGCATAACGGACCGGACTGGTCTGTGTGCTTGCAGTGTCCATAGTTCTTCATACGGCTGAACGGTGATCTATTTATTGTACGGATTGACTAGTTTGCCTGGCCATTTATGCCATGAAAGATAGTTGAGTTAGCTGTGGGTTTTTTGTGACTGTGAACAAAGTCCCAATAAATATTAACATGCAGATTTTTTTTTTTAAGTTTTGGTAAGTGAATAGAAGATTTCTTTCCTCTCTACTAGGTAACTACTTAAAAGTGGGATTGCTGAGTTAACACGGTTAGTGGGTTTTCAAAGTGACTGACCCGATGTTTTCCAAAGTGCCCATACAGCCTTGCAGTCTCACTAGTACATGATGTGAGAGAAGTTTTGCTCTGCATCTTCAGCAGCACGAGGAATTGTAGCCTTTGGGAGGCTGTTAGCCAATTCTGATAGGATGGTGGTACTCCTGTTTTTATGCATTCCTGTAACACCTAATGACGTATTTGCAATCTCTAGATCTTCTTTGAGGAGTTTCTGCTCATATCTTGCCATGCTTTTTCCTTGAGTCGGTTTTTTTTCTTTTCTTTTTTTTTTTTATTAAGCTCTGAGAGTATTTAAAAAAATATTCCAGGTATACATCGTTTATATATTTTGCAAATATTTTCTCCCAATCTGCAATTATCCTTTAATCATTTTCAACAGCATCTTTTGAAGAGTAGAAATTTTTAACACTGGTGAAGTCTGATTTATGATTTTTTTTTCATGACTCTTGACTTTTGGTGTCCTCTCTCTGTAATCTTTGTCTCACCAAAGACCATAAGAAATGTTCTAGGTTTTCTTCTAAAAGTTACATGTTTAGGCCTGTGATCCAGTTTGAGTTAATTTTGAGTATGGTATGAGATATAGGTAGAGTTTGTTTTCTTTCTTTTTGATGGACACTTAATTCAATTGTTCAGCAAATTTTTGTTAAAATAACTCTTTTCTCCATTGAATTGCCTTTGTACCGTTGTTGATCTGCTGCCTGTACGTGTGTGGGTCCACTCCTGGACTCGTTTGCGTATCTGTCTGTCTATACTCCATTCTATACGCAGCACAGAGTGATCTTCTGAAATGTAGCTTGCTGCCCTGTTAAAACCTGTCTGTGAGGGCTGCTGGTTTTGCTTAGAATGAAGTCGGAGTGTCCTACCGCGGCCCACAAAGCACTGCGTGAGCCGACTCTGCCCACCTCTCTGGCTTCATGTAGCGCTCATGCTCTCATTTGACTCTCACCCACGTTCCCACATTGGCCTCGTCTGTCCCTGGGTCACCCCAGGCTGCTTCGTGACTGAGGGTTTGTGCCTCAGCCCTTTTACCCCCTAGAAGGCTTGCCTTCCACATCTTGCCATGGTCGTCCTCAGGCTCCTTAAAGTCCGAGCTCGGAGATCTCCTGAAAAAGGACTTCCCTGCCCGGCAGGCTGTAGTAGCTCTTTTACCCAGTTCATTTTCTGGCCCGTTAGCCTGGTCCGTTTTTGTCCCAGCATTTACCGTGTGTTTGTTCACGAATGCGTCACTCTCCCTTCACCAGCAAGTGAGATCTTGTTCACGTCTCCTGCCATGGGGCCCGGGACAGACGTAGCTCATTGTGTTCCATAAATATTTGCACAGTAAGTACTCAGTAACTATTTGTTCACTAAACACGCGGCAGTTTATTATGTTTAATAAATATCTGGTTAATAAATATTTGTTAAGTGAACAATACTCCATTTTGAGCAATTTTTGCATTTTGACCCCCATCTCTCCCTGCCCCCGCCCCACCACACACAGTTTTGAGAGGAAGCTTCTTGGACTGGTAGAAAGTACACAGTCCCGAGTGTCACTTATACTATGTATGATCTTAGGAATTTCACTTAATAGTTTTCTCACCTGTAGGCTGCATGGTGGGAGCAGATAGCCACTAAAACACGATCTGGTTTTCTAAATATGGTTTCTAAGCTTAGTTATTTTGGCAACTATGGATTTTTTTATTTTAAAACTAGAGAGCCTTTAGTGTTACCATTATTTCTCTAGATTTATGTCCCTAGGCTTATATTCTTTTCTCCAAAAAGGCAAGTAAAAATAGCAAATGTTTCTTACTTATTTTGTGTTAGTACTGTGTTAAGGATTCACATGCATGACTTTGTTTAATCTTCACATTAACCCCGTGTGAGAGATAGTATTACCCTCTTAGGTTTACAAAAAGTGAAAGCAAGGCTCTGAAGGGGTGAGTAGTTTTCTATAGGTCGCACAAGGAGGAAGTGGCGGAAGTGGGCTTCAAAGTTAGACCAACTTCAGAGCTCACACGTCTAAGCATTCTGTTACACTTGTCCCTTAATTGTTCCCTCGACTCTGTGTTCTTCTTCCTTTTACACTGGGATCAATAGTCTCTTTCTCCCAAGATCCACTATAGGGTTGTCCAGTGTTCAGTGCCTGGAGTTCAGTGAGGGAAATGGAAGTGGGTGTGCCTGATGCACATACTAACTGGTTAGCCTAAGTTGTCTGAAGTGCAGAAGTTGCATAGATCATTTGGTTACTCCTGCCTCATCCTGTGTTTCTCCTTGTCTGTTGTAACTTACTCTCACACGTAAGAATCAAAGTTGTTATAAACACCACCACCAAATCAGGTCTTTTAAACCAAGTCCTTGGATCTTCTTGGATATAGGCTGTCCATTAGCTCCCTGAAATTTTGTCACAATTCTGGGTGGGTGAATGGGATAGATGTACATTTTTGAGAGGAGAAATTTTGGACTTATTTTCACAGAAGGCCCATGACACAAAAGTGTGTGAGCCTGTTTTATGGGAGTGGAGCTGCACAGGATCCTGATGTGATTGTGATCATAAAGTAGCAGGTGGGATGCATGTAGCTGAAAGCGGATGCTTGTAGCAGGAAAGGGAGACGTTGCTAGAGAGTCGATCAGAAGCCTGGAGAGCAGGAGTTTGTACTGAATTGTTTCTAATATTCCCCAGTGGTGGGGGGGGTGGGAGTGGGGGCAGGGGGTTTGAACTGTTGATGGTTTAAAAAAACAAAAAGGAGTGCTTGGGCATCTCAGTCGGTTGAGCATCTGGCTCTTGATTTGGCTCAGGTCATGATCTCACAGTTCATGGGATCGAGTCCTGTGTCGGGCTCCACACTGAGCGTGGTGCCTGGTTGGGATATTATTTTCTCTCTCTCTCTCTCTCTCTCTCTCTCTCCCCCCCTCCTTCCTCTCTGCCCCTCCCCCGCTCATGCTTTCTCCCTCTCTCAGAATAAATTTTAAAAACAATAACAACAAAAATCAAAGCTACATTTTGTTGATATCATCATAGGGATTATGGAAAACAAGTTTGCCATGTTAAACATTTTAGCTTTAACTGACAGTTCATGACAATGACTGCTTGGAATATTGTTTATATTAAGAGGCATTAACTGGAGCTAGCAGCTCCCTTCATATAGTCTTATTTAAAAAAAAAATCCAGGCAAGTAAATATTCCCTCAGAATACTGTATTTGTTTCCTGTTCATACAAGCGCCCTTGCAAGTTTTGGGGCACAGTGATGGTTAAAAACTGGTCCCTGCTTCTTCTGTGCTCGTGATTTCATGGGAGGGGCAGATCCAAAGATGGATAAACCATGTTAATCTTGGGTAATGAACCAAGCATCGGGGTAGCAGTTACCCAGTGAAAGCAGATGTGTGAGGCTAGGCAAACTACAGGCAGCAGTGGGTGAGTGGGGAAGGGGATCCCAGTGGAGGAGGGCCAGGCATAGGGACAGAAGAACCTATAGGGATTGCCTATATTTGGGAGAGTCCTATTTTTGAAAATTTTTCATTGTTTTATGATAAATGGTGTTCTTTATTTTCTGCTTCCGTTTCTCCATCAGGAGAAAGTCATAATTATCCATTCTGCTTTGTAAAAAGCAACTGCTTCATGAGGTATAGTAGTAATATTACACACTGAAAAAATCATGTTGCTCTAATAAGTGTTAGCACTGACCCTTACATGCAAACTCTTTAAAGAAGACTCAAAAAGTACATTCTTGAACCCTTTTTAAGGCAGCTCCACAGCTATTCTGTGTCCCTTGTGATTTTTATACATCATTTTTTCTTAGTAGGTTTATAAAAAGGCAACAGTTTATCCAGGCACCCAAATTATCTTCTGTGACCAGCAGGGGCAGTGCCGCTGTGGCTCCGAAGCAAAGCTGCAGTGTTTTACCCCCCGGGTGTTTCTGGGTTGTAGGCACATCTCTGTACAAATGAGTGTCTGGGAGAAGGAACTGTTGCAAGGAGAAGTTTCACCTGGTTTGGGGTCTCTTTCAGCTAATAGCTGCAGACTGGCCTGTGAGGGAAGGAGAGATGTGAAGGCAGGTTTTGTTGGCTGTTTCTTTAAGGTTCAGCCTACCTGCTGCTGTGGAGGCTGCACCGTCCAGGTGCTCTGTCCAGCTGTGGGCCAGTGACCCTGTCCAAGTCCAGCCGTGGGATGTAGGGAGATCTCTTTTCTCCTTAATAGAAAGACCCAGGAAGGGAAAACTGTCCTCTTTCTGCATTTGAACATGGTTGTGTGAGGATGAGAGCATCCTGGGGCTTTGGCCGTCATCTTGGTGTGGAAATGGGATACGAGAGAGGCCGTGAGAATCAGAGACGTGTTGACTCAGAACCTTGATATTGCCAGGTCACCCAACTAACCTTGGGCTTGCTAAGTGAGAAATAAAAACCTGTGTTACTCAGACCGCTTTGATTTGGGTATTCCATAACTTATAGAGGAACTGTCTTAACTGATAGATTGTAATACCATGGTGACTCCGTGTATACAATCAAAACTGGAAACCGCTAAAACTTTAACCAAACAAATGAGGATCACTAAAGTGAACTCTTTCCTGAAGCTATGCAATGACATGTACCATGCGGCCATTACAAATGATGCAGTCAAAACATTAAGTGGGGATATGGGAAAAAGTTCTTTGATACACACTAAATAGGAAAAGAAGAACTTTAAATTTTCAGATAGCACAGTGTTATTTGTGTTTTAAAATGCTTATATGTGCATTCACAGAAATACTGGATGGATTCATGATTACATTAGTCATAATTTGGCTGGTAGGATTTTGAATGACTTTTTATGTTTTTATATCTTCGTTACACATAAAAACTCTCCTAATCTTCAGAAGTTATAACTTCTGTGAACCTAAATCTGCTCTGAAAATGAGGTAATTGAAAAGAATACATTGCAAAAATGTATTTATGGGCCTGTTCCTTGTCACTTCTGTCCTGTCTGAGTGAAGAGTAGAATCGTGTACGCAGTTACTGGGGGTCTGGCGTTAGCGAGGTACCCTGGATTCCTTCAGTTATTCTTGTGTCCTTCTCCTTCCATAACCACATCTTTTCAGTGCTGCCTCACTAACATTGTCTTAACTTTTACTCTTATAGAAGAGGAGAACTTACACTGCCACCACGCTCATTGTTTTTTTACCTGAACACCCATATTCCCTCCCAGCTAGTTTCTCTCCTTTCATTGTGGCCACTCTCACAGTCTCACAGAAGCCTTCTGAACTTCTGACATTTTCAAATTATTTAATACTCTAGCTCACAGTATCGATTAGTCTGTCTAGAGCAATGGAATAAAGTACTCAGAGATAGATCCAGTTATGTAGGTCAGAGGGCCACACAGATCCGTGGGGGGGAAACATGGCCGCTAGCAAGTATTCCTGAGGGGTTAGTGGTTCTCCTTGTGGAAGAAATGAACTTGGATCCACTTATCATTTGCAGTGTCAATCCAAAAAGCATATTAAAGGCAGAACCTTAAAACTTTCAGGAAAAAAAACAAGACAAGAAGAATCTTTATCTTGGGGTAGAAAAGTGTTTCTTAATGGGTCACAGAAAGCTCAAACCAGAAGAAAAAAAGGTTGATAATATTACCCAGTTAAAATTAAAAACATCTGTTTATTAAAAGGTGTCTTAAAATGGAAAGACAGGCCCTAGAAACAGAAGATACAGGCAGCACATGCAGCCACCAAATGATTACAAGCCAGTTTATACTCATTAAGGACAAACTAAAAGTTCCGTTTGGAAGACAAAACAAAATGAAAAAAAAAACTTATAGCCTCAAGTTCATCTTATTTTTACGTGAAAGTCTGAAGTCCTTTCTGTCTATGGTCTGATTCCCATATTTACGCTCTATTCTACTTCTCCCTTGCTCTCTGGGCTCCCCGACCAGACTTCATTTTCTTCCTTGGTCACTGAAGTCTACTGACACTTACCTTGAGCCTCGTGTGTGGGTGTTGGCTTGTAAAATTCTATACCCCATTCCAAGCGATTCTCTAACAATTCAACTCCCTCCTGACACCGTCTACCTGGAGATGGCCTCCAGCCCTGCAGGACATCTTCCTCCCCCACCCCCTATCCAGGTTGTCACCTGTGTTTCCGAGAGTTCCCTTCTTGAGTTCCATTACTTTGCTACAGCAGCTCACAGAACTCACAGAAACGTTTTACCTAACTAGACCACCTGTGCGTTATAAAGGACAGAACTCAGCAACAGGAAGATAGAAGAGATGCGTAAGACAAAGTACAGGGAAAGGGTGTGGAGGTTCCGTGCCCTCCTAGTGCACATTCTTTCCAACTCTCCATGTGTTCATCAGCTGGGGAGCTTTTACAACCCCATCCTTTTGACTTTTTACAGAAGCTTTGTCATGATTGATTAGATCATTGGCCGCCTGTGAGAGTGAGGCTGAAAGTTCAGACCTGATCGCATGGTTGGTTCTCTTAGCAACCACCCCATCCATCCTTAGGTGGTTTCCAGAAGTCACCTCATTAACATAACAAAAGGCGCCTTTGCTGCTCTCCTTGCTTAGGAAATCTCTCAAGGATTCTCTGTGCCGGAAATAGTGGACAGAGACCAAATATATCATTCTTATTATAATCACAACATCACATATACCACAGCCTGGTCCAGTGATTTTCGAATTGTGAGTCAGACTTGTGAGTGTGTAGTGAAATCAATTCAGTGAGCTACGGTCAACATTTTCTATTAGGAAGTAGAAGAGAATAGAAAATGTTATGGTGAGCTATACATACTATTTGATATCATTTGTTAAAATTTTGTTTACATGTATACTCCCTGCACATACGCGTGTGTGCACATGTAAATAGCACACATGAGCTTTGGTCAAGATCTTAGAGAGCAGCACATTCTGTTTCAAAAGTAGAGATTCATTCTACTTTGGAAGGTCAGTTGCATGATTACTTGAAGAACCTAAAGCGTATTGCTTTTTAAACACAGCTTGACTTCTTAAAAGTATGCTGAAATAACTAAAGAAAACTTGTCTGAGCAAGGTCCCCTACCTTGGTGACTTTAATGACTAGAATACAAAATAGAAGCATCCGTTTCAGTGAGATAGTATGTTAAAAATCTCTAAAAAAAAATTATTTCAAAAGCTTAAACAAGTCTCCAGGAAATTATATTTCCCTTATTAATTTGCTTAGAATTACTTTTCCTAGTCAACTATGGACCAATTCAGAAAAAATTCTTGACAGGATCTTGTATGAGAAAGTTAACATAATAAGTCAGATTTGGGAGATTCTCCCCCTCCTTTTCTTGCCATTCTGTGAGTGAAAGTGCAGGGTAAGCCAATAGAGTCCTCAGCACGGGAGTCACCAGATGACACATCTTGTTACATATCTTCCCCTTAAAGACCAGCCCAGGGACTATGAGGCTATCCCCACAGCGATAACCTTTCTTGGGTTGCTCTCTGTACAGGTCTTTCCCCTGCAGTAAATCTCGTTCATTTTTACATCGTTGGAGTGAGTTATGGACAAACTTTGGGTTGAAAAGTTCTTTTCTTTGTTCTTTTTATTCTTGCTTCTTTCCATATATTCACTTATAAGCTTTTGCTACAAATACTTGTTGAGAGCAAGAATGGCCCATCTTTTGGCCAGAAGGGCACATCATCCTTTCCCACCCCAGCAACTACACGGAAGTGGAAAGAATAGTGAAAGCAACACTGTGTACTCACCATGTACACTTGGCAGTGACCGTTTTGCCTTTAGTGCGTGTGCCAAACGGCACCAGGAAGGTTTACCTGGTGATATGTCAGCAGGCACCTTCTGTGAACGAGGGTGTTTTCCTGTAGAAGGACGATACCATTAGCACATCTGTATATCTCGTGTATCATTTGTATTCCTTATTCTGAGTCCACAAAATGGACTGTCTGTGGTAGCACATTTTCTGCCTAGGAGATTTCCTCCAGTCTATGACTCAGCACTCACAGATGTCTTTGTTACTAGGCCTCTGTCATCTTCTCTAGGGGACAACAGTCCCCAAATCATTTACTTTGTGACCATGGCATTTTGGAAGATTCTAGACCAGTCTTGTGGCATGTCTCATAATCTGGATTAGTCTGATTGTTTCCTCATGTTTAGATTCAGGTAAAGCATTTTTAGTAAAAATACTACCTAGGGGCTGTTGTGTACTTACAGTTGTATCATTTTATTGGGGAAGCTCACTGATCTGTGGCTGATGCTTGACCCTTGAATCACTTGGCCCCCAACAGCTTTTTATTCTTTCGTTTTAGCCTCTGTTGATGCCATCGATACAGTGGAATGGTAAAATGGTAAATTTTAAATTCTTTCTCCTTGTAAATTAATATTTTGTAAAGAAGAATCCCTTTCACCCCACTGTGTGTCTGTGTCTGTGTGTGTTTCTGTGTGCGTGCGTGCGTGTGAATGTGGACTTCTGGAGACCTTTTTCCAGCAGTAGCAGTCACCATTTATTGAGTGTTTATTATTTGCCAAACACTGTGCTAAAGGTTTTATGTGCATGACCTCATGGAATTGTCCCAGCACCCTCGGGGGATAGATTTTAAAACTGCTTCCACTTTTTTACGTGAAGAAACTAAGGCCCGGACACGTTAAGTGGCTGGCTCTTGCTTCCATGGGTGGCCCTGAAGCCTCCTCGTTGTGGCGCATCGCCGAATGTCATTCCAGATCTCCTTTCGCGGACTCAGCCCAGCCCCACAGGCAGTGTCCTCACAGAAGGGCTGCTTCACAGTTCAGAGAGTGAGGACACCAGCCCAGTCCTGGGCTCCTCCCCTGGAACCCCTCCCCTGCCCTGGACTCCCTGCTCCATTTCAGAGTCTGCTGCCTTCTCTTTCCAGGCTTCTCTTAAGGTCACGGGGTCCCCCATTACTTCTCTCAGCCCAGTGTCTCCTGGTTGGCTCAAGGCCCACAGGCTCCGTGCACACACCTTGGCCAGCTGGAGGAAGGATGTTGTGAATTTAGGAGCCATTCCCTAGTCCCTGGCCCCAGAATGCCCCCAGCCCCACCTGTTTTCTTTGGGTGCCGTGGCCCCCACGCCTGGAAACTTTCTTAAAATGTATTATAATCTATTACACTTCTTAATCTTTATAATGCTCAATGTACCTCAAGTTTTGCCAGCCAAACAAAACCTCCTAGTTGGTTCATTGTCCCAGTTGTTACTCCCCGTTAATTTAGATCGCTTTCTTAGTCCTCTCCATAGTGGGCTCGCCATTCGCTTTTTTTTTTTTTTTTTTTTTTTTTTTTTTAAAAAAGGAAGGTATGGCACTAAGTTTGCTCGATAGCATGAGCAGGGGAGGGCCAAAGAGAGAGGGACTGCATATATGATCTAAAATCACCTTTGTAGTGCCTGGAATTTGACTTGGAAGATAATTAGCCACTTTACATTTCCCNGGATTTTTCTGTGGTCGATAGCATAGTAGAGATGAGAGGTGGTGACTAAGAAAACCCTTAAAGGTCTCCAGTCAGAGTTGTCCGGGATTGCTAGGGGTTTGTGTTCTACTAAGGCTCTGCATTTACCTGCTCCTGCTTGGTCACTGGCCTGTCAGTGCTGGTGCTCAATAGCTGGAGAAATTTGATTAAAAATAACCCCCCTTTTTTTGCAGGACAACATTTCAAAAGAAGTTTCCTGTGAACTTGATTCGCTTGTGGGTCCCTTTCTATCCTTCATTCCATACTTGAAACTGCAGGGAAATAATTCTTTGTTACAGAAACTCCAGTAAAAAGCTATTAACGGAATTGAGGCTATGTCTACCCCCTCATTGCTGTATATTTTCAGAAGTAATTACTGGCTGTTTTTCAAAATTAAATTAATTATCTTAATGGAATGCTTACTTGTCTAAGTTTAAAGTTCACTCCATTTTAATGTTTATTCTCTCCAATGGCCCATCAAGGGAACCGAAAAAAGGATTTTTATTTTGTATTGTGGTTTGAGATAAGAGAGTGTTTTGGGATTCCCCCCCCCCCCTTAAATAAGCAACTGAAAGATAGTAACAGTCTAGGGAGCTCAGTGCGAGGAATTTTTCCAAGATATGTCTTTCTCAGTATGTTTTTCTCACTTATGGTTACACAGAGTGTATTTTATTTTAATATTTAATTGGTACTATAGTCTATGCCCTTCTCTTTGATTTTTGACTGTTTTTTATCTAAGAAAATCATTTTTTCAACTTGTTTGTAATTAGAATGGTGATTTATCTTAAATTATTTTAGCGACAAGTCAAGTCATTGTTGAACTATGTACTCTTAAAACATTTCCTTTCATTCTGTGTTTAAAAAAGCAGGAAGTTTTGCTTTTCTTAGCATGACTGTTAGGATAAAGTAGTAAACCTTGCAGGTGAATTGCTCTGTAATTAACACGGATGGGGCAGCGATCAGAGGACAGAGGACACAGGACACCGTAGATTGATTCCCCATTGGTGGCTTTCTTCCTGTTATAGGGCAGGCCATTAGGTTATGTGACTCTTAGCTTCTGGAACAGTATGCAGGGAAACCTGGGTCCTCTTCCTGGGAATCTTTGGGTTTTCTCCTGTTGATGAGAAGACTTGACAGAGAGTCTTTTTTGTATTGAATTCTTGAATGTTATTTGAAATATGACAGATTGAAGCCATTTTATTTTTAATCGAGGAAAAGGGTAGGGTTCAGTTGATTTGTTGGTGACTCAGTGCTTTTATTTAAAGAAGATGGTGTCTTGTGTGTTTGTTTTATTGACTAATGCCAGTGTGCACTGCAGCTCCACCAGTAGGGTGGTTTCTAAGTGTGAACTCATAAAGAAGCTTCCAAAATGACTGCTTAATACAGAAAGTGGTCTGTTTCCTTGATGTGAGGATTTTAAGATGTACTATATTATTTCTGTATATGTCTTACATTTTTGTCATATATCTTTGGGTGACTTATTTAATCTCCTTTTTATCTTATAATTCTGCATTTTAAACACTTGCTAAAAATCACTCCTTTCTACAGGGTGCCCTACTGAGTGTGCTTTTTTGTTTGATGTTTTGTATGGATAGTGGATCACTTGTGTAATGGGTTCACGGTAGCCCTTTCTCATTCTTTTTTATCTCTCCTAAGCTCAAGCCATAGTCTATTCAACAATGTGACTGTAATTTGAATGTTGCCATTCTTAAGATCTCTGAAAGGGCTTTGTAATTTGGTATAATAACATGTGAAAAGTTACAACTTCTCAGTGCAATGTGGCATCCTAGAACAGAACAATGGCATTTAGTGGAAAAACTAGAGCAATCTGAATCAAGTCTGTAGTTTGAGTAATTGTAATGCGGTACAATGTTACGTTTTTAGTTTTGATCATTTCTGTGGTTATGTAAGTTACTAACTTTAGTGGAAGCCAGGTAAAGGGCATATAGGAAGTCTTTTCCTATTTAGGGGAAATTTAATGTATCAAAGGCGTTACGTGTATGGTCGTATGACTAATTGGGGTGAGTTAGGTGTTCTTCTCTGCAGAACTTCTCAGTCTCCCTGGCAAGCCCGACTTCGTCTTAGCCATAAAATGATGAATATCAGTGCCTTTTCAAGGCAGCCCATCCAGTGAAGGATACAGGGGATGTTTGAGAGGCCTTTGCAGGACAGGGAGAACAGGAGGTGAGCTGGATGGGTGACTGCAACTTGGTGAGATGAGGGAGAGGTTGTTTTCAGAGATGAGAGATGACATGAATGGAGGGGAAGAACATGCCAGTGGTGTTGCAGGAAGAATTCACTGGAATTCAAGTGAGCTAATGGAGGCTTGCTGTTATCAGGGTATGATAAGGGTCTGACGGGTATGATGGTGTTAGAAATACAAGGAATTATTTGAGAATTCATAGGATTTGGTGATAATGGATATAGGACCGCAGAAGAAAAACACATTGATGGTGGCCGATGAACTTGAGCCAGCAGAAGTTACCTAGGGGGTTTGTGTTCAACATTTTCATTTTGGGGGAATATTGGACTGCCAAGTAGAGTTGTCTGGCAGGAAGTTAGAGCAGGGCTAACAGAGCATGGGAAAGGAGCAGATGCTTGCAGACTGTTCCTGTTTAGTGAGAAGGAATAGGAAAAGCCAAGAAGGAAATCTAATGGCAGAGTATTGAGAGCGGGAAGGAGAGGCCTTGGGAGTCGTTGGAGGATTCCTGAAGCAGGTAGAGGAAGGCTTCAGCAAGGAGGGTGTGCGGTCTGTGGCTGCATGTATGTCAGAGAGAAAATTGTAAAATTTTGAAATAATTGCTGTCTGGGCGGTGAGTTTTATGAGAAGGGTGGGTCTGGAATCCAAATTATAGGGGGTTAAAGAGGAAGAGGGTGTGTGTGTGTGTGTGTGTGTGTAGGAGGGGGTTGCTCAGAAGTGGAGAGAGCAAATATACGCTAGTTTTTAGAGAAGTTTGGCTGTGCAAAGCCGAGGATACACGCGCGCGCGTGCACACACACACACACACACACACACACACACACAGAGGCAGGCCAGCAGCTTAAGAGGGCAAAAGAAGGTTATTTTAATTAAATTTAACAAACGTTTATCAAGTGCCAATTATGTGCAGGGCACTGTGTTAGGGGCAGTGGAGGACACAAAAAGTGATTAAAATCTAGTGTTTTTTTTTTTCCCTCCTGAAAAAGTGCTACCTCAAGTTCTTTCTGCATGTTCACCGGGCAATTCATCTTACACTGAATGCTCGGGATGCTGGCACCCAGCTTGCTAGCAGGACAAAATCCTGAGAGAACAGCCGGAGGGCGGGGAGGGAGCTGGATAATAGACAGCAATGGAGGGAAGACCTCCTGAGGAGGGCAGGGAAGGGTGTCACCCTTGGAAGGGAAAAGGACCCCTCCTTCCTCTCTGATGGACAGATGGACAGGGAGGAGCAAGGATCCAGTGGTATTAGAGCTGCTTTGAGGTAGAATAGTGAGTGGCATGTGCGCCAGGCTCTAGGGGTAAAGTTTTCTGCCTTTGAACAGTGTCTGGCTGAATGGAAAAATGAAGATGATGGTGTCTATATTTTGTCCTACCAGAAGAAAATAACAGTGAAACACCTTGGATCTTTGAAGGTTTGTTTTTGACCGAGGCTTTTTTTTTTTAAAACATCTAATGAAAAAGACGTACATACTTTGAAATTGCCCAGGTATTCCGGGTCCAGATGCCTGCAGTGAGCCAGGACTTGTGTCAGATGTAGACTCCCAGAGCTTAGAGTCCAGGGAAGGTGATAAGAGAGACACATTTGCAGGGTTTTGTTTTTTTTTGTTAATTTTTTTTAAACATTTATTCGTTTTTGAGAGAGAGATAGACTGTGAGTGGAGGAGGGGCAGAGAGAGAGAGAGACATAGAGAATCAAAAGCAGGCTCCAGGCTCTGTCAGCACAGAGCCCGATGCAGGGCTCGAACCCACAAGCGGTGAGATCATGACCTGACTCGAAGTCGGACACTTAGCCGACTGAGCCACCCAGGCGCCCCTGCAGGCTCTTAATAAATGCTCGCCAGTTGAACTCTGATCTGAGGTAGAAAGTAGCTATGTGCCCGAGCCACACACACGAAGTATTGGGGATTTAGAGCAGAAAGGGAGTTGGAGCATTGTCTGTTTATTTCAGGGGAGTGAGGTTTTGAAATAAATTTGCCATATATTTGCCTTGTTTTCGTCATAGACCTTGTTTTCGGCACATTCAGAACAATGATCCTGGGTTCGTACATTTTGGTCACAACTAAGTAACAGTATATAAAGAATTATGAACATGATCTTGGCTACTCAGATGAAAACATGTTACTTTGAACTCTTCCATCAGGTAGTGTTTGCAAGATCACAGGGTGGGCGTGAGTTGGTGGAATGTCTGGATTGCTGCTCCGGTTTTTCCATTTTATGTATGTAAACGTGCTTTAAAAATGGCAGTGCTTTATTGATTATATTTTAACTGCATGTAGCCAGAAAATAGTTGCGGGTCAGTTTGATAAAAGAGCTAACTAGTGCTATACTTTGACTCTTATAGTCAGACACAGGCAGACACGTTAGAGGGGAAGACGAAGGAAATGAGTCATTTGGGAAGGAGAAAATAGTCACTTTTTTCATTGAAGTATTTTCTTTTATATGTATTTTTTAATTTTTTAAATATCTATGTCTTTGAGAGAGAGAGAACACACGAGCAGGGAAGGGGCAGAGAGAGAGAGGGAGACAGAATCTGAAGCAGGCTCCAGGCACTGAGCTGTCAGTACAGAGCCCGATGTGGGGCTTGAACTTGTGAACTACAAGATCATGACCTGAGCCAAAGTCGGCCTCTTAACCAACTGAACTACCCAGGTGCTCCTAAATACATATTTTAAAAAAAGCATTTCAGGATCCTTTTTGCCAGTGAAGGGCAGCAGCAGACACCACCCACACATTGTTTTAGAAGCTATTTTGTGCAGTCCTGCTTGGAAAGATTATAGAAGCCTCTTCGGCTGTCATAGGATAGACCCGACAAGTATCTGTTTAGAGGTATTAATAAAAATGCGATCGCTACAGAAGCGAGTCGGAGAATTTCGCAGCACTGGTTCTCCTCCAGCACTGTTAAGCAGGGTCTCCGGTGGAAGGGGACTCCTTCTGAGGGACATGTTTCACTTGACGCCCTCCTCCTGCCCTCTCCTGGGAGGCAGCAGGGCCTGCCCAGAGCCGCTCCTGTGCCCGAGCTGGATGTGGCCCCTGCCGGGGTCCAGCGCTATCCCCAGCCTCTCAAGGGCTTACTCCATGTGTTGCCAGCGTGCTGGTGAAAATGACTTAAACTCTTGTCAGCACAGTTACGGGTGCGTGCATCACAGTCCCCCTCAGATAAACCTGTCACAACACGGAGGCGGCCGCTGGGGAAGAGTACAAGGGCAAGCCTCTAGCTTTCCATTCGAGCATCACTAAACGTGCGCAGAGTGCCCAATTATTTCAGCATTATTGAGCAAGCCTACGGGAGGACCCAGGCCTTGCTACATTAGATTTTCTTTAGTAATTTGCTCAAGTACCGCTGAGGACACTTAAAGGGCTTAAAACGGTGGCTGCAACCAGTTTCCTTTTCTGGGTTGTTAATTCAGGTTTTCTCTTTCAAATTAACTCTCGCTGCATGCTGTGCAGCGGTTCTGGGAGAACTGTTTAACACTAATTTTCTCAATTTTCAGCTTTTTTTTTGTTCAACATAACTGCTTTAACAGTTAGTCACGTATATGTTTTGATTAGAAATGTATGATAGCAAGGCCTTCTGTTTTGGAGAACAAAATATGAACATTTTCAAGAAATCTGCCTCTCTGCTATTAAAAGTTACTTGGCTAATTTCACTATTTAAAAATTAAGTTCTTCACAGTGCAGTGCAAAACCCCCCAGTCAAAAAAAGAGCATTTCTCCATTATACATCTCCCTCCCTCCCCTTCTAAAAAATAGGTATACGAAAGAGGAATCTTTCCCTCATGGGTGCTGGGTTTTCCACAGTCTGTTGGCAGTCCTTTTGTTTTTCCGGGGGGGAGGGGGTGGGAGCGGATGTAGGGAACAATTTCAATATCTTTGTCTCATTTCTCACAGCAGCAACAACTCCAGGCCCAGCATTTGTCACACGGACATGGTCTGCCGGTGCCTCTGACCCCACACCCCTCGGGGCTTCAGCCCCCCGCCATTCCACCCATCGGGAGCAGTGCTGGCCTTCTGGCCCTCTCCAGCGCCCTGGGAGGCCAGTCCCACCTTCCAATTAAAGATGAGAAGAAGCACCATGACAATGATCACCAAAGAGGTGAGTGATTCTGTGTCAGTCTGTTGTTACCTACCTGCTAGTAAGGGTAGGTTCCAGATACCATTGTGTATTCTGGCACCGGATTCAACTTTCCCAGTGACTCCACAAAGGATTTCTGCTGAAAGGGAAATCAATGATTGGAAGCAGCCAGCCTCTTTCCAGATGCTACCCTAGCGGTTAGCAGGAGTTAATGCAGCCCCCGAAGGCAAGGGGTCCAGTTTCCTGGTTCCTGCCTTTGTCCTGTGCCACCACTGACGGTCCCCCAGTCTCAATCAGTAATGACATCCCACAGTGCTCCATGTTTGACATAGTGTGTGGCATTAATAGCTCATTTTGACCTATTTTGTTTTGGGGAAAGACTTGCTGATAAAGACTCAACTTGGTAATTTGACAGAGCCATTTATTATTTATAAATCAGATCAGCCGATCTGGTGCGGTAAAAATCGTGCAGGTGAGAAAACAATTTTAGTAGTCTTAGTACTTGAGAAAGTGCAGCCCAAATTAATGAAATGTTGGTTTAACTACCTCTCTCATACTGGCTAGAAGCATGAAATGAACTCCTTCCTTCCTCTTTTCCTAGAAGAACAGCACATTGTTTATGCAGATAATTGACTTAAAGGACAGTTGTGCTCCTTCTACATTGGTTTCTTCCCTCCATTAAAATATATGAGATACTTTGACGTGACCGTATGTTTGTATGGTGCTTACTAATCATTTCTATTAGTCAGTGGCCAAAAAGCAAATGAAGATGTTTCTCTCAGCGTTACTTTGTGGGAATTTAGTTAGCACAAGGGCGGTTCATTCGTTAGAAGGGTGTGGTTGTAATTAAAACTTCATATCTACTCCTGTTTCAGTGTTGTTACCGTGAGTTACAATCTTGGCTGAATGATTTTTATCACCTAAACATAAATTTCCCATCTCTGATGTTGGAAACACAGTCCTATTTGTCAGCTGGTCACATTAACGCTGTGATGCAGAGCCCCGAGGCATGGCTGTAAACACCTTTATAAGTGGACAGGTCAAGAAGGAGTATAGATAATCTGAATATCCAGCTTTGGTTTCTGAAATTGTGTCAAAGGTAGATTGGCACTTTGTGTGTGGATCTGGTCAGATAGCATTAATAATTAATGCAAAGTAGACATCTGTGCCATTTATTATTCAGAGATCAAGTTTAATAAATGCATGGTTTTATGTAAACTAACTGGTACTTTTCTTTTCCCTTCTTCCCACCACCTGTGTTGCGGCTGTTTTGCCTATAGACAGAGACTCCATCAAGGTAGGACTCAAACCCACAGTTTGAGGAATGGCTTATAAGGTCTCTACATGATTTGAATAAATCTAGTAATGGATTCTTTGGAATTTGCAGAATGATTTGGTGGGCTTTACCAAATAATGGTCAGCTGCATTTTTTTGACTACTTACAGTTTTGAAAATATTGGTCTTATTTTTCTAACACAGTCTGGTTTATAGACCAAGATCGGCCCACGGGAAGATCTGGCTTGCATTGCTCATTTTATTACGTTTTGCTGTGTGAGGAAGAATACTTTTTTTCATGTAGGCTTTGGCTGTTAAGATAAATAATCATGAAAAGTAAATAATTTATAAGAAATATACCTTCGTCTCATTTTAGAAAACAATTCCATCCTATAAAACTCCTTAACAAAACATTTGTTTAAAAGCATTTTTCATCGGGGCACCTGAAGTGGCTCAGTCGGTTAAGCATCCGATTCTCAATTTTGGCTCAGGCCGTGATCCCAGGGTTGTGGGATCGAGCCCTGTTTTCAACTGAGTGTGGAGTCTGCTTGCGATTCTCTCTCTCTCTCTGACTTTTTCTCTCTCTCTCAAAATAAATAAATAAACTTAAAAAAATTTTTGTTTAGATCTAAAAGGAATGACACCATTAAAAAAACATTTTTCTTTGCCAGAAATTTATTTATTTAATAATGACTTGTTTTCCAGTGTCATAAGTTATTCTTTGTAGGTTTTGCATCTTATTGGCCTCTGTATCTCTTTATAGACAAGTTGTAGGGAAAGGGAAAAAGCGTTTGGGGCCTAATGATTTGGATGTGATTGGCTATCCCCAGAATGGGATGTGCTCAGGATGCTAGAACTTCTGTAGGAAGCAAACAAGAAAAACAGACCACCGTGGCAGGACAGGAGTAAAATATGAAAATTGCTCGATCACTTTTGAGCCAGGCACGGTGTACATATGCCTCTGATTTATGCATAATTGTATATATAATATGCACCGTATTTTGTCAAGAATAGAAGGAAAGGATAGTTCTCAAGCCTTGGCCAATGCACAGAGGCTGTCAGTTCCTTTCCTTTTATTTTCCAACAGTTGATTGTTTTGGATCATCTGTAGTTCCATCTCTTGTAGTTTTTAATGAAGCTACGTTGACAAAGACTAAAATCATCCCCCAAATCACCTGTGCTATCCCTTGGAACGCCTCTTGACTTCTTGTCTTTTTTCCCAAAACCCTTACCTAATGGAAAATAAAAATTAAGTGCATTGGGGCACCTGGGTGGCTCGGTCGGCTAGGCATCCGACTTCAGCTCGGGTCATGATCTCACAGTTTGTGGGTTCGAGCCCCAAGTCGGGCTCTCTGCTGACAGCCAGCTCAGAGCCTGGAGCCTGTTTCGGATTCTGTGTCTCCCTCTCTGACCCTCCCCTGCTTGCTCATGCGCTCTCTCTCTGTCTCTCAAAAATGAATAAAAAAAAAAAAAGTGCATCTGTTTTACCCTTCAAGAAAGGGCATCTGTACACCCATAGAAATGTCAACGTTTACAATGGAAACTGCACACGCTGAATTATTTACTTATGCTTTTATAGTTGTGTGTTTTGTTGGAGACTATGCATATCAATACGTAGATTTTAAAAGAGCAGTTTTAATCTGAAGTGTAGTAAGCGTTCCACACATGCGGGTTTAGGAAGTAGTGAGTAAATGCAGCGACCGGGATTAGCTGATAGCAGCCCTTGGAAAGCCTGTCTGGCAATTCTGAGGCCAAGCATATAAATACTCCCCGACTTCTCATGATAAATACACACCTTTGGGCAGGCCAGCGGACTAAACAAAAGCTCCTGTCCCGCCTCCCCCCGTCCCCCAAGAAGCCTATGAAAATATTTATATTCCAGTGCACACTTTTGCGTCAATTACATTTTATATTCCCTTGTGCCAGAGTAGGGTGTATTTCGAAATCATCTATAATCATTCAGGAGAGTCTGGGAGTGAGTGTCTATATAGCCAGAAGCCAGGGGGAAAACAAAAAGCAAATAGAAGTGGATGATTTGCCCTGATTTATTATGGAATGGTAGCTATAAATAGATGCTGCTTGTTGGTTCGCTCTCAGATTTGAAGTTGTGTCAGCTTTGGGGCTGTGCTGTGGCTTTGCAAGGTGAAACAAGTTTGCTAATTTTCCTAAATGTGTTCTGTGATGCTCAGAGAAGCAGTTAGTTGCCTGTTCCATTGATCGTCCTCACCCTCCCTTAAGTGGCTGCTGGTTAAGAGGGGCTTTTTATGATTGTCTGCTGTGTGACTCGAGATGGTTTTTATCAGTCGGAGCGTGCCAGTTGCCTGCAGCTGGAGTCAGGCTTGTATGAAATAATTTATTCATGCAGGATAATGCTCCTTAACATTTAACAGGTAATGAACGTGACATAAATTTCCTTCTTGCTTTTAATTTTTCCCTTTCCTCTTCTAATGTGCAAACAGGCAGCTCTGGTACTCTAAATAATAAGTAATTTTTGGCCATCTGTCAAAAGGAAATTTCAATACAAATTTAAATTAATGGTGCCTGAAATTTTTTATAGCTCCTCTAAAAGCCTCTAATGTGCAGAAAATTCTGAATCTGCTGGTAGTAATTAGTGTTGCATGTAATGAGGATGTGGGCAATGTTACACAGCCCCAGTGTAACATTTTGATATGGTAGCAAAATTTTGATTTATACAAGGTTGTGGATGGGTTTAATTGTGAGAGACACTTTAAAATGTTTTCTTGACGTTACAGATTATTAAACAGGGCAGATTTCAGAACAGCTCATAAAATGTAATTTAAACTTACTGTAAAGATTCAGATAATTAAGGTGCTTTACCATTTTAGGTGTTAGGTAACACGAGAGAAATTCACTTGCTAAAGTGTTGGGCCTTTTCCTTCCTTTTCCTTTCTCTCCTTGGAGATTCTGTGGCCACTAAACCCATGCTATTGGCTTTATTGATCTCATTTTCTATAGCTCCAGTAGCCAAGTTCATTCCTAAGCCTTTTATTTACAGATCTGTATCTGAAGTTTCTCAACGAGGGTGGAGAAGGTAAATATAGACCTAAAGGAGAAAGCCCTGTAGAAGCCCAAGCATTGGCTTATTTGGTGGCAAGAAACCAGAACGGTGTGTATTCTAGGGCTGTCAACGCGAGGGTCCAGGCACCCGCTTTTCATTTGGCTGTCTGGTAACTCCATATGCCCAAGATGAGGTCCCAGAAACACGGACCATGGTCCACTCTTGTCCTTCGTGGTAGGTTGGAAGGCCCAAATGTAGCTCTCCAAGAGGCCCTTGAAATGAGGCCCCTCCTTTTCTCTCCTGACCGGGGGCTTTCTCACCATCTTCTGGCACATATGGTACCATTGCTCTCAGGCCTTGAAACGTCATAAGCAAAACCAAGGAAACATTTTCTGGTGTGGTGGAACCTTGCCTCCTAAGGGTAAAGGGATAAGAATTGGTTGGCTCCAAAGTGGGGACAGAGCAGACATTCCCATATAGTGCTGGAACCTGCCCCAGTTGCTGGTGGCCCCAATTGATGAAGAGAAGTCATTACGGCTCCTCACGTCACTCTCCCATTTTTATCTGAGCGGCTGATGTGAGGCCAACTTACCCAAAACCTGGTAGGAAGTTGAGGTTGAGAAGTTAGTCTTATTACCCCCCGAGTGTCTACACAACTCTCCTACCTTCTAGCAAATAATAGATACCCAAATCAAGACCAGCTTGAACAGAAATAGAAAAACCGCAAAATTCACTGTCACCAACTGTTGGTAAACTCCGGCCCCTCTCAAACTGATACTGTGCAAACTTTGTTACTTTATAGTTCCTTTGCATGTATATTATGTGTCCTATTTTGTATCCCAAATGCAGCAACCTCCTCAAGTCAGACCTGTGAAGGATTTGCCATTTTTTTGGGTAAACTATAGCACAAGTACATTTTTTTCCCTCCAAAGCGGTGGTGGTTTTATTTTATTATTCTCATTGGATTGTTTTCCCCCAAATGCTATGTTCATCACCAGAGTCTGATCCTCTTTAGTGACTTGTACATTGCCAGGTCAATCACCAGAAACGGCATACCATCTTTAAATGCCGTGTTTACATTTCCAATGTGGCACTTACAGTTGTTGTAATTTTTGCTAATATAAGTATGGATGGTGCACTTTATTTTTCTAAACTTACATACAGTTGGTTCCTCAAGCAAAATGCTTTTCTGTGAGTGCATGTACTGCATTTCCCCCCATCTCCTACGTGAGTTCTTTTGTTTGTTTCAGGATTTTCAGAATGATCTGCTCATTAGTTGCATCTAAGTCAATGCCTGTGTATTCTTCCTCTGCTGTGTTTGGGTGTTTATTCTTTGTAGGTGATTGAAACCTCATACGTTGCTTTTCTTCTTGTTTCCGATTCTTTTCTGTTGGCTATAAAGGTTTGTCAATGGAGAATTAGACTAAGACTGTTTTTACATAAACATTTAAGTGTATGATTCAGGCCAAGAAAGCACTTTTACCTCATTAGTTGGGTGTTACAGGTGAAAGTGGGATTTTAGCCTGAATTAACAGAATGATTACTTCTGTTTGCCACTTTACTTTGTACAAGACTTAATGGTTAAGGTTCTGTTCCAGGATCTTGTGTGACCTGTGTGATTTGATGCTGTTTTGTTTCCTGTCTCAAAGGAGTATCAGTCTGAAAAGAGTGTTACCTTTTATATATTTAACCCTTTGGCATGTTTTTTGGGGGGGAAAATGGGGAAGAAGCCACTTGAGAGAGAAAGGAGGAGCCAATGCGAGAGGGGATAACCAAAAGGACCAGTCGGTTTTGTTTTTAACGCTACGCTCCCCCCCCCCCCACCCCGCCTGCCCCCATGCACCTGTTAAAGATAGGAATGTTTGTCATTTTACCGTGTGGGAGAAAGCTTCATGGGATTGATTTTCATTACTGTAGACTTTAGAAGAACATGTTACAGAAAGGCAAAGGAATAAATAGGAGACTAGATTAAAAAGAGGAATAGATTAAATCTATAATACAGTAGCAAGAGGGTATAGACAAAACCCCACCATCACTAAACCAAACTGTATTGGAGCTTGCATTATCTCCTGTTTTCCCCTTAGCCATCAGTACTCTGAGAACAAAAAGGATCTAAATAAGGACTGTAACTTGGACACTGTAGCTTATCCACTCTAACCTAGGGAAAACCAAGGTGGATTCTTACTCAGTCCCACTGCTGCATGTGCAACTCCGTGTTTAGATTTCAACCGCGAAGGTGGGTGGCTGTCATATGCTTAGTGTTTCAGACATGAGGAAAGGCCCGGAAGTGTTAAGGCCCTGTCCAAGGTCACATAGGCAGTGCCATCCTCAAAAAAAAAAAAACAAAAAACTTTGGGTGACTCAGTCTTCTTTTTTGCTAATAAAAATTTGAAAAACTTGTAAATAGAAGTAATAGTGCAAAGATCTTCCATGTACTGAACATTGAGGTATAAGAGCTATCAGTTTATAGCCACATTTAAATCTGTTCCTTTACTTCTTTGCAGAAGTAGGTAAAAGCAAATCCCAGATAGCATGCATTTGCCTCTACGTACTTAAGCATGTAAAGTGAACACATCTCTTTAAATAATGGCCATTTTTTTTGTAACTGTAATGCCTTTAATCACTCAGTAAAGATAATTATTTGATAGCTTCTAATATCCAGCCTACAAGCAAACTTCTTTGATGATTTCCAGTAATTAATTTGCTTGAAATGAGGTCCAAATAGGATCCGTTTTCATTTTGTTGTAATACCTCTCGGGTTTCTTTTAATCTGTGTTTCCTTCACTTTTAAAATTTTCCCTCTGCCGCTGACTGGTTGACGAGCCTGGGCTGGCCCAGGTAGAACAGCCCATATTCTAGATGTCTCTTTGTGCTTCCTGGCGGTGGCAAGAATGCTTTCTCCTGAATCATACTGGGAAATGTCTTTTTCTTATGGGAGAATGGCTAGAAGAATGACCCCTAGGTTTGCTTGTACAGGTTGGTGATGAACTGTTTAATGAGGTTTGTTAATGAACAAAGGTGTAAAACATCTACAGATGATGGTGATCGTTGATAAATAGAATTCTCTTGCTGCCTTTTAACCTTCACACATAGACTGTGTTGTATATGAAAGTCAACTCCACTTTCCACAGAATATGGCTCCACAAAGGCTTTCAAAAATCGGTATTTAAGTAGGATTTAAAAAATATGTTAAGTACATCTATTTCCTTGTGCTTGGTGTCTTAGATGCCCTGTGCTTCAACAGAATAAGGTTCTCTCCCACTAAATTTCCTTGAGGGCAAAAGTCTTAATCTTCTTTGTGGAACTGTATGGGATGACACATCAGAAGGGAATTGTAATAGAGTTAGGAAAACGCTGACACCGCCGGGAATCCTCTCTCCCTCTAGGTAAGCTGTGTGGCATTGGCAGAGTCTCTGGATCCAAAGCTCTTCCTCGAGGTATTTTTTCCAAGCATTTGGAAAGTGATGTTTTCTTATATAATTTAATTCCACCCTACAAGTGAACTTTAACAACAAAAATCTTAATGCCAGAGCTTATGTTTCATCAATAAAGTTGGCCGTATCATTGGCCAAGTAAATACAGTGGTAATTTTATTCATTTTGGGGGTGGGGTGCCTAGGGAATAGTTTAGTGTTTTTTAAAGTATGCTTCTCAAGCATTTAATGTCTAACTCTTCAATTTTCCAGACTAAGATGGTAATTTGTCATGAAATGTTTGAGTATTGTTGTTGCTTTTTTGTTCTTTGTAGAAGTGTTTGTTTCTAATGTGCATTTTACTATGTAGAGTTACCTTATCAAAGGACAACTGGGAACTTTTGTTCTGTGGGTTTATGATGCAGTAATTTGTTCAGTATTAATTGATACCTGCCTTGAGGCATGTAAGCTGTGTGAAATGTAACAGGTGCCCTAATTCCAGAAAATATGTTGTAATTGTTTGTTTGTCGAACGGATGACTAAATATCTTTAGGGCATAGCTGGTCCTCAGGTGGCTGGCACGAATGGATTAATGATGTGACTGGGGGAGCCGTGCCGCCTGTTTGCTGTGCCCTTCTCCCCCGATCACCCAAGCAGAACAAATAGTAATTAACAGGGGCGGGCTGGTGGTGGGGCCGCCTTCCCCAGCTGATTTTTGGCAAGGGGGGTTTCTTTTCCTCCATGAACCATCCCCCTTCGTTGTTAGACATTTTTGTCCTGATGTTTAATGTGTCTCATTTGCTTAATGAGAATGCATTTCGTCTCCTGAAAAGTTAATATCTAACACTTTTCAGTTTTGTGGAGGGGCCTGGAATTAATTTAAATGTTTAAACATTTTAATTGGCCCTCGAATTTCAAAAGTACTTGTTTCTTCAAATGTGGATAATTCTTCCAAAAGAATTTTTCCAAAGAATTGTTCACCATCCTTTTTGTGTTCTCACAGTAACACTATAACCTCCTCTGGCAAAATTAAAAAACCACGCAGGGTGGCTAGGCACGGTCACTTCTCAGGCTCTTGAATCATTTTTCGCTGGTAATCATTGTATTTACCTGTATCCAACTTACATATTTTACTCTGTGGTGGTTTAAAGGAATTCATGTATCATTGGGGTTAAAGACTCCCTACACCAGAGGGCCATCACGACTAAGGGTTTTAATGTCCGGTGTAAAGAGGAATTATATCTAATTAGGGCCATGCCAGCCACCTTGAGGGCAGGATTGAACACCATTTAGGTGTCATGACTGAAGGCTAGAAAGGAATGGTGTTGAGGCCTGAGTAGTAGTGCTTTCTCCAAGAGTTTTAGATTCTTTTAAATAAGCTTGTCATGAAATGAAAGTGATAAAAATCATATTTCAAGACTAAATGCTGCTTATTAGATCTGTCAAATCAAAACTTTAAATGTTGGAGTTGAATTACTTCGTCGTTTTACTTGGAATTTAAAAATTGAACAAAAGTACCGTTACTTTAACTTTATCAGATGCATTACTCAGAACCAGTCCACTGATTCCTATATGCTTTAGAAAGCATTTTCGGCTTCCATTATTAGTAGTTAAGCACCCCCCCCCCCCCACTTTCAGTGACTCTTATAGTTCAGCTTCAGGCACATGCTGAAAACAACAGCATGCACTTGCATGAAACCCACCCCTGCATCATCTACCTTTCTTCTCTAGGTGTTTAATATTCCATCCCCTCCTCAGCCTCTGAATGTTCAAGAAAAGCTTACACTTTCCTGTCCTTCACACCCCTCGCCCTTGTACTGAATTACATTGAGGTGGAAGTTAAAATGTCTTAAGTATTATTGTTGTAAGTGAGCTTTCTAAGATGGTGATAGGGTTGAACAAGAGGAATTCTTTTTCATGGAAATGGACTCATTATTTAATTGTATCACACCCTAAGGAGTCTTGAATCTGTCTTTCAAAATTGGTACTTTCCAAGTTGCTGAGTATTCAGATTTTTAAGGGGAACAGGATAGGGGAGGGGGAGGTAAACAGGTTTGTGATGCCACCCAATGAGAGAGGCTAGGAGGCGATGTAATGACACCTCATTTTTAATTACTCTTTCTTGTGGTCATTTTCATTCGGGAAATTTTTGAGGAGCCTCTTCATTTATCTTTCTTTAAACTTCTGTTTTCTTGAGTGACATTTGGCCTTTTGAACAACAAAATAAAATTGGAAATGCTAATGTTTTGAGCCAACTAAAGGCGGAAAATAAAAATGTCACCATGGTAACAAAGCTGCTTTCTAGATGGTTTCCTAAGATATGCCTGAACTAGAAGCAGATGTCTGATTTGAGAATCTTGCCTCCTTCAATGTAAACAAATAACTTCTGGGCAGGTGTTGGAAATAATATGGAAATCCTATTAAGGGGCCCTGGGTTCCTGTCAGTCAGGAAGCCCGTGCCACAAAAGGGCTGGTTGTCACATAAAGGGGCAGAGTAAATTCTCATTAGGCTTGAGCTTTTCCCAGGAAATGATTGTCTCGGTGTGTTCTTTCTCCTGTGAATCTGAATGTAAGCTGTTGCTTCTATTGATCTATTCACTGGCTTTATTTTTCTCCTCTTCATTCCAGATCCTCCCTCGCCCAGCCAGCCCGTATTCTCCCCCTCACCCACCCCTTCCCTTTAGATTAACACTTGATCTGTGCTACTGCTCTGAGAGTTGTGACATTTGTGATTTTAACCTCCCACCCTGGGGTGGGGTGGGGGAGGAGGGGAAGTCAGTCTCCATCCCTGGGCCTGATGGACAAAGAACGGGGCTGATTAGGCCATCGCCAACGGCTGTTTGGAGCTAGCACAGTGAGCCATAGCGAGTCCCGAATACTGTGCTGTGTACGTTGACTTGGAGTTATATTTGTGTTCATTAAGCAGAAACTAAAAGCGTGAAGAGACAGCGTTTTGTGAACTTTTTAAAACCTACCTAGTTGTTTCGGCAAGCCTCTAAAACTGCCTGCAAACGGTAGCCACAGGCCATGTGAAGCATTTCAAATTTAAATTTGTTGAAATGAAATAAATCTGAAAAACTAGTTTCTTCGTCACAGTAGCTAGCCACACGTCATGCGCTTGGTAGCCACTTGCGGGTGCCGTTACTGCCTTACCAGTGCAGGTGTGGAATGGTCCCATCGCTGCAGAAAGTTTTGTCCCGTGGGAAGAGACTTCGGCCTGATAAGGCTTGCTGGTTCTGCTGCGCCCTCTGGTTAAAACCGACTGTGGTATTCAGAAGCAAGGTTCTTGCCCATGCATAGAAAATAAGGGGCGTAGGCATGTTTTGGTTTTGTAGTAGTTTCCGTGCCGCTCAGAAATCATTGGTGTGGTCAGCGGCACTAATAGAGTGATTTTTAAATGGTTGTAGGTCGTTCCCTAGTGGAACTGGTTGAGCAGTTTAACATGGATCTTCCCAAAATGGACCCCCAGGAGATGCATTTTAATGTCTCGAGATAGAAAGTTGGGGCAGTTTGGTGGTGGTGGGAGGGTTTGAAGGCCTTGCAGAACGATGCCTCTTTATAATACTGCGAAGGTTAAATGTGGATAAGCACAAAACAAGGCTTCAGAAAAGCCACACTATTATTATGCAGCATTTCTCGGACTATAGTCCCCGAGACGCACTTCATAAAGCCAATAAAGCTCGCACTGGTGGTCTCCCGTTGCCCTAGCAACGGACCATGGGGTACAGTGTATGTGAAATGCATGAACATCTGTGAATTAAGCTTTTTTAGTTTGTTCTTTTCTTGACACTGATTGGGCCACTCTGGCTTGTGCCTGTGACACTGTGTGTGGAGGGGTAATCTGGAGCCGTCCCCAGGGCCTTGCCCCGAAGTGGATGGTGGAATGGCAAGTGAAGGGAGATTGATCCTGCTAGCGCATTCAGCAGCAGAGGGATTTGGCCTGACAGCACTCTCGCTGGGATGCTATTAGCTTACTTTCTGGTGCATGGGGAAATGAATAAAAATTTTTCTAGTAAATCTGGGCATTATTGGGTTTATTGGGCTGCCCTGAAAAAATAATCTGTGGAGAAAATTGAAATAATCGCTTGTGTTCATACCACAGTGATCAGGACTTGACCGGTCTTAGAGCTGTCTCATGCCCTTGCCCCAGACTCGCGCCCAGCCTCTGCCTGGGGATTATAACCACACCATATTGGGCCGGTTGGAGGAAGGCTCCCGAACTAGGTGCCTAGGCTGGAATCTGTTTTCATAATAAAATCTGGTCGTAATCTAGTCTGCGCTTATTTAGGAAATTTTAAAGTAAGCTGGTGACATTTTTGCCCTTGGGAAAATCAAGCAAACTGTGACTAATAGAGGATTAAAGAGTGAGGCATCCAGGAATAATACTTTGGTTAGATAAGGTACACCCCAGTCCTAACAGGATTGTCTTCAACTCTTCCCATTTTTATCCAGACTCTAGCATGTTCTGCAGACTCTGTGCTCGGTTCCTCCTGTCAGTGTCAGATGCCCACTTGTGAACTGCTTTGCTCACCCTTGTCATTTTCAGTTCCCTTCTTCTCTTCCTTTTTTCTTCTTCTCCCACTCTTTGGTCTCCCTCGATTCTTCTTTATGGGCCCACCCTGTTTCCTTCCTGGGGAGGAATGAAAGAAGAGGACGTGTGAAAGGTGTCCCAGGTTGGATGTAGTAGGTGTTTCGTACATAGGGTAGGAATTGCTTTAATAGTGTGTTAAGATGAAAGGCCATGGGACGCGCTAGTCCAGATGATTTGCTTGATGGTTGTTCATATTGAGGGTCACTTAAGTCGGAAGAGCCACCCTTGTGTACGTTTGCCTTTGGATATTAAAAAGGCACAATGGAGCCTCTGTAGCTGAGGCTTTCCTGATTTCTTTTGACAGCTTACCCCAAATTATCATCTTCATGGTTCCTGACTTTGAAACCTGTTGGTGTTGATAGATATGCTTGAAAATTGAGCAATGTGGTCTAAATAAAATATTTAAAGTTTGTTGGTAGCTATCGATTTGGCAGCTGGAGGGCAAATAGACCTGCCCTGGGTCCGTGGGGGCACCTGGTGGAGATGAGATACAATCCCTTCCCCTCAAATTGTTTTCCTGTTAAAGTATGGAACTGAGATGTGATGCCTTCCGAGTAGAAGAAAATATATTGATGGATGGTTCCCCTTTGTTTCTCTGAGCTTCCGGTTAGTCCTGAATTCTTTTTAAATGTGCATATAAAACTAGTTTACAACGATTTGCGGACAGCTTTTGAAGGCAGTCTTCCCAGGAAGCTGCCTGGGCTGATGTGCAAATGCATGCAAACGTGGAACCTTCCCACAGACACTGACAACAAGGCCCGGGGCCAGTACTCTATAGACTCCCAGCCTTGATGATGGTGCCTTTTTACTGGTGTTCAGATAAATAGCAAAACAATCAGAGTGAAGCGCTAAAACAGTGTACCGTCAGACTTGTGGGTGGTGGAGCCCCCTCAGCTTGCTTTTCAGGTGGTTTCTCTGATAAAAAACAAGAGTTTTCTCTTGCTGCTCCCAATAACTAGCCCCATTTCAGGTCCGGTGAAATGGTCTTCTTTCAGCAATCTTTTAAAGTTACCAACTTTCTAGTTGATACTGGAAACCAGAATACAGAAATATATAACAGTTACCAGGGGTTATTAAAGACCTTTAGAAGGAAGTAGAATTCTCCAGTTGTCTTTCATATCCTGGACTAGTATTTGTTTTTCGAAAGCACAATTCTTTATGCCAAGAACTAAGAATTCTTAGACACTCCTGGTAAGAAGTGAGAACCCCACAATAAAGTAATAAATGGCAGTAAGAGCTCTGGCTGGTGTGAGCAGAAGACACAATTTTGAATCTCCGTTGTTCCCTTCACCTGTGTTTAACCAAGTGTGTTAAAAGTAGTAATTTTATTATCTGGGTGTTTGAAGGCTGCAAAAAGAAGGCGAATACAAATAATCTAGAGGAGAAAAAGGGTCTCCTCGCTGTATGGACTAGCCTAGCAAACAATAGCAGTCCTTGAGTTTTATTTTTAATTCTTCAACTTTTTGTGTTTTAAAAGTGTTTATAGAAGCAAAATCAGTACGTTCATTCCTGTTGTGGATTATTCCTGGAGCTGTAGGTTTTTAAGGGAAAAAATTCTCACATGGTTTTCTGATGCATCGCAGTGAAATATTTGGTGGTAGAAGTGATCTCAAAAGATGGGGTTCCCCAGACTACATGCTAACTTCTGTTGGGCCTACCCTGAACATTTGTGGGGCCTGGGAAAAGGTGCAGTTGGAGGTCCTCATGTCTAAGTATCTATGAGTCATAAATCCAGCTTATAAATACACCTTCATGCTTATCTGAAAGGCCAGGATTGGAGTTAAAGTCCTCAGGCCTCCTGCAGTCCCTTGCTGGGGCCACGTGGGCCCCTTGAGCGTTCTTTTCTAGTAGACATCCCAGCTCTCGCTTCAAAACCTTGTTGCATCTCAGTGGCTGCCCTCCGGTCCACGTGTGCTCAGACCCACACTTTAGTCTACCTACCCTTGAGGGGCTCCAGGAAGAAGACTTGGGTAAAAGCTGTATGAGGGTCTGGAATTTCCGGGTCCTCCCAGCTCAGGGCCAGGGAGGGCGGGAGAGGGGGGTGTGGGGGGAGGTCCAGGAGTGTGTGGAGGTGCGTCCCTTTGGTCCTGGGGGAGGTGTTGGGCTGGACGAGGGCCCCGACCCCAGGTCAGGGCTCCCTCTTGCCAGGCTGTTTGGTTTCTGTGTGATTTCACAAGCCATGCGTTTAAGAGGAAAGAAAAGAAAGTGGGGATTTGGAACGGTTACGTCTCAAAGTAATTCTTTGTTAAATAAATGTTAACTTTTTTTAATCAAAATTAAGCCAGGGCATTGATGGTCTAAAATGCAACCTTTAGGAACAGGTACTTTTAAACTGTGCTCTGTAGCTTGTTAATACATCTCTAATTATGCTTTCAGAACACTCCATTAAAAGTCATAAATGCACATTGCACCTTTTGGCAGTGGTTATGAAAGGCAGGGGGGAAACTTGTAAAGTTGAACAAGGTGAAGGATAGTGGAGCGCCACAGTCCGTGGTGGGTTGCCCGGAATGGCTGAGTAAGTGGCTCTCTGCTCGGCTCCGCCCCCAGTCTGGGTCCTAGTGAAGCGTAGGCCTGTAGTGACAATGCCCGGCAAGGTTAGACCCGAAAGGATTAGTTGTAAAGACTTGGCTTTCTTAGACTAGAGATTATCACTGGGAACTCACCCGGGTCATGATTTCCGTTTTCATCCACTTTTGTTCCTTTTCTGTGCTTCTGCGGTCGGACAGCTGAAAGTGCCACAGAAATATTTGAAGAGCCCTGTTTAGTAGTTTACGTGGGAAGTCACTGAATAATTCACATAACAAATGATTAGAAAAGCACTTGTCCATCCAACTGAATTATTCTCCATGTTTGCTGAAGCAGCAAAGGAGGAGCACAGCGTCTCCTCCCCCAGAGGCTGCACAGTGGCCATATTGACCCATCTGGTTATTGGGTTTCAGCCTTTTGTTGACATTGTTGTAAATGAAAGCGGCCCGGAAGAGCTTTGGAGCAGCTGGGCTGGATAATTGTGAAGGATTCATGCTTGTTGCTGTTACCCCCAGTGTTTGCAGTGGGTTGTTTGCTTTGACTTTTGTTGAACTGTTGACAAAAGCATTAGATACAAATGGGAACAAATAAAGTGGTGAGATGCCAGGAGGGCTTGGCAGGAGTAGAGGTTTTCATTCCGACTTAAATGGGGGCTGTCGGAACTTATCTAGATGCGAAATGGAAGGTGTGTGTGCGCGCGCGCGTGTGCTTGTGTGTGTGTGTGTGTGTGTGTGTGTGTGTGTGTGTGTGGTTTTCTTTTCAGATCCCAAACTGGAAAATAGTTTGCTGCTTATGTACCTTGGCTTACAGAGGTGAGAGATTTAAGGAGGCCCCTGTGTCTTAGAAAACCTTAAAGCCCTACTTAGACCGCTGCCCTTCAGATGCTTTGCTGGTCAGGAATCCCATAACGCAAATAGTCAGTTTCTGGACTCCCCCTTTCCCAACTTGGAAAAAAAAAAGACTTTTCATAGAGGAAGTATATTGGATTGGGGAGATGACAGACATGACGTCGAGGTGGGGAGGATTAAGAAGAACTGTATAGGCTAAAATAGTATAGCCAGCAAAATGGAAGTCATTTACTGGAACGCTTTTAATTTGGTTTAAACAAAATACTCTTTTGTATATTCAAATGGGGAGTAGCTCAGCTGTTGTGAAGCCAGGAAATTAATGGTATTTTTAGTGAAATAGCAAAAGCATGTCAACAACATAGCTGCAGATGATAATGCTGGCATTTTATTCATGAGGAATTATCAATGCAGGTTACTGGACAACATAGTGTGACTGGAAATGATTGAGTGTTGGAGAAGCCGCTGTCCTTCTGCTCGATGATTTCATTTTGCATTTAGTCTTCCTCAGGCTTCATTTGTGCATGTTATTTTCCCTACCACAAACCAAAATACAAAGTCTTCTTGGCTGAGGACTGTATACATATTCTCCCTTAAAAATATCTGAATGTGAAAGTTTCCTTTGAGTATTGATTTAAAAAGCTGCGGACTGCGTTTTCAGTGGCCAGATGGTCAGGTCAGTGGAGGTGGGTGTGCTTGGGAGAAAGGTCTCTCTGAAGAATTCATCTAAGCAGGTCTCTGGGGGTTGTCTAAAAGCACCACCGGCAAACCTGACCGCAGTACGGCTGACGGATAACCGCCGCCGAATTTGCCTTCCCTGGCAGGGAAAGGATTTGGACTACATAGTGGGGCCAGTAAAATGTCTATAAAACATGAGCAGGGAGAGACAGAAACTGTATTTAGGAAGTTCAGATGCCCTCTGAGACAGTGTGTTTCAGTGATAGGATGATTGAAAAGTTCACTAAAAATGTATGTGAAAGGCCAGAAAAACTAAGCCATGCCTTTATGTGTTTGGTCCTTCATTTTGGTCGGAAGTGCTCTGGGCACATTGAGTTAAGACCTAAGACCTTCTTGTGTTGGTACTGCTTCACCCGCTGTTGGGGCCAGGAGAATGGGGGTTCCTCCTCTGGGTTCTGTTCTCCTGATTTCCCTCCCCTGCTAGTGATGAGAAGGACGGATTCACCTTTGTGTGATTGTTCCAGTACCTCATGATCCAATCTTAAGGAATTCTGGTGGGAAAGAATAGGGAAGTACTGAGTTTATGGTAAAAGAGGGAATGTTAGGTCGTTTTCATCTTTGCAGCATGTCTGGTCCTGGACACCGGTTATCACCCGAGAAGCGGAGGGGACTTGCTGAGTAAGGGGGACCGGACCGGTGGCGTGCATCACGTGACGGTGCTCTGCAGTGGGTGAAAGAGCACTGCAACGCGCTCTCCAGATTCCACCTCCTGAGGGCTGTGTGGTTATTTCAGTACGAGATGATCAAAGGTGGGGACCTAGATGTGAAATTCATAAGGAAGAAATCCTGAAAGGACTGGCATTGAGCAGGGATAAATGCCTACATGGGACTGAGCAGCTGAGGTTTCTGACAGAGGTTAGTCCTCAGGGGAGGAGGCGGGGACTTCACGCAGGTTAGAAAACTTGAAAAGACCATAAGGCAAGAAGTTTACCATCGTTCACAAGCTGGAAGAAGAAAAGAGAGAGACGTAGACTCCACAGACTTGACTCAACAAGACTCCAAAATTATAAGAGACCTCGGCAGAAACACAATAAAAGACTCACAAGTGAAAGGAGTTCAAGAGAAATGGACTTAGGCTGAGACAGATAGGTTGATGCCCTGTGCCCCTCGGGCAGTAACCAAGGGGCCCAGGGGTGAGCATATTTTGGGAGAGACCTATTTTACAGACAGGTCTGCTCCGGTCTTCCCTCCTCCTCCTCTTCCTTTCCCACCCGTCGCTCATGTCTGTTGTGCTCTTAAAGCTGAAATAACATCCTCATAAAGGGTGACTCTTTGTACGCTGTTTGAACCACACTTCTTCCTGTTGGGAAGCCAGTGTGTGTTGGGACCTGTTGACATCTGTGCGTGTGACACCCCGTGACCTCCAACCAGCCCGCAGGTGAAAAGCAGTGTTAGGGATACTGGTCAGAAACTTAAGCTCTGGGGTCGGATACCTGGCTTCAAACACTGCCGTCTGCCATTTACCAACCTTGTGACTTGGGGCACCCTCCTTCTCTCTCTTCTACTTACTGTAACAGAAAGGGGGGCGTAGTGGTGAAGGTTCATGGGTGCCTAACACCTAGTAGATGCCCAGGGAATCTTACTGTTAATGTTTTTTTAGTGCATGATACAGATACTTTGAAAATGACTTGGTTTCATTTATTCTTTTGGGATTTAATATTTAAATCAACTTGCATTCCACAGGCAAACACCAGACTGACAGCAGAAAGCAGCAAACTAGAAATGTGTTAGGCTGTGGGGGAAATTACTCTGGGATTAAAATTTTGCTGCAAAAAATCTACAAAATGGATCTTGTACGTGCAGATGGTTGAGAATTAACTTCAGCTGATCTGAGCACACATTTAATTCCAAAGGGGATTTCGTGTTTCGGTAGAGTTCAGCCTCAGCCGAGAGCGTGACTTTTATGTATTTCACGGCAAAAACCGCTTGCCGCTCATAATAGATGAAGTTGGAGACCAAATGGGGGCGAGCCTCGTGGGTTCCCGTCAGTCCGAATCCTCACTGGAAAGGCCTTCCCCTGCTGCGTCTCCGCTGGCGTTACCAGCCAGCCTTATGGGCAGCGAAGGACTGGCCTGACAGCGGTGGTCCCGAGCTCTACCTTGCATTTTGTAGACAGCCTCTTTTTACTTTCATGTCAGATTATCTGTAAAATGGACCTCTCCCTCCAGTGTTGTAAACCGTAACAGTTCGGGTGTTCCTCTAATTGAGTGGGGAGAGGGAGAATACCCAACAGATGCACGTGGAACAGGAGAGACTCTTGCTGCTTTTCATTATTTTACTACTCATACACCTAATCCCTGTCAATAAGGTTGGCTGTTTGGGGAAGGAACACACATCCCTGCGCTATAATACTGATTTATTTGCAGCTCCTTGTCTTCAGGCTGAGTTAACAGAGCAGTCTCACGAGGCAGCAAGAGTCAGCCTCGGTATGGGCTTTGGCAGGGGTGCACCTGAGAAAAGAAGGATGTTCTCAGCGTTCGGGATGCTGGGGGGGGGGGTTGACGGACGGCAGGCCTGGGTCGGGCAAGGGAGGCCCAGGACTGCCACCACCTGTATCTGAGCTCTCATAATGGTGAATGTTGAGAAGAGAAAGGTTCAGCGTACTACCTGGTTGCTGTGTCTTCAGTAGAGAGATTAGATTGACCTCAGTTTCTCTAGAATGTTAGTCTAGAAGCTTTCCTATGGCCTGTGCGTTTTAGGCTATTGAAACAATATTTTGCCTTCCTTTGCTTATTTTTTGGTCTGTGCCCTTTCCATGATGCTACACGTGTCCGGTGTCCTCCTGAACCCACAGAAATGAGGGACCCCTCCCGTTGGGGGGAAAGGGCGCCCAGACTGCAAATTCAGATTACTCAGAGAGTCATACCAGAATTCAAGCAAAATTCCAATTTTCTTAATAGGAATGACAAAAGAGCCAGAGTTTTGGAAAACAAGATAACAACCGGGCACGGGGTGGTGCTTGCCCTGCTGAGGAGAGTTTTGGTATCACCAGGTCCCCCCCTGGGAATGGAGGTGAGGGGCACCTCAGCAGACAGGATTTCAGCTCCCCACAGGGTCCACGGCTAGTCTCACAGAGCCTTAGAAGGTGTCTGTCAGATGACTCTTTTCTAGAGAATTACCTCACCTGGATGTTTAGAACCATCTTCTTGGACAATGTGTTTTCTCTGAGGCAGAGGACACGGGTACCATCAGGCAGTCCATTCTTCCTAATTCCCAGCCTTTAGTTTTAGGAAAGTCATGTCTCCACGAAGCCTCAAGAAATCAACTATGCTTGAGAACTCTTGAGTCTTTTTACCTTCTCCGCCCTGAAATGCCACTTTTGAGTGCTTATTATTAGCTCAGGTTTGAAATTTGATTAAGAAGGATTCACATCTCTCTGGTTATCAAAACTGAACACCAACTGTGTTTCTGTGAAGAGATTTATTTTATTTAAAAGATAAGAAACTGGAATATACTCGACGAAGAAGGACTCGATTAAGTGGAAACTTTCTACAGCCACATTAGACTTCTGTTACAGAAACAAGTGCAAGTGAGGGCAGGTGGGGTGTAGAACACTCTTAGCCCAGAAACTCAATTAAAAATGCTTTGAAAATGTAATTCCAGTCAATTTGGAGAGTCTTAGAACATAGCAGGATGTGTGAAAACATGCTTTAAATGCCAGCAACCAGTGAAAAGGGCACGTTTCAGAAGCCCTGCTATAAATTATGTGCCGTTGGCTTTCAAAAACGTGCAGGTACATCACTGAAATATTCAGAATAAATATCAGAGAGAATTGTACAGTCTGCATCCAACAAGGAAGGAAATTTTTATAAAGAGCTGGTTTTGTTGGGCTGAGATCCTGGAATTTTTTTTTTTTTTTTTTTTTTGTGGTTGTCACAACATTTGCTTTGGGAGATGTACTAATCAGATCAGATGGTTAACAACTATCATTACAACAAAAATATCCTTACAAGCAAACAATTTCTAGACTCCAACCAATAGTCTACTTACTTAAAACAATATTAAATGTAACCCAATTCCATTAAGGCAAAATACTGTGGGTGAGTCTTGGGAGGCTTTTACTTCATGATTTACCTCCTGGAATCCAGTATGTAAATTGGCAGTGAGTGATTTCAGAAATGTTTGTTTACTTTTGGAATATAGTACGTGATTTTTTAAAGTGTGATTTCCCTTTCAGATAACTTTACAAAGCATTTGCTTTTGTGGGAGGATTCCACCTCAACTGAAGTTTTTCTGTCAGATTCCCCTCTTTGCATATTTTAGTATTTTATTTTTATTTCTAGAAAAGTTGTCATGAATAACTTTCCCCTACAAGAATTAAAGTTGCAGTATAATTAATTCATGTTTTACTCATTGTCAGCCACCAAAACCACAGGCTGCAACTCGCTCCAAACTAGTGAATGTGAAAAAAAACATAGGCTGAAAATGCATTTATCGTGAATGGTCATTGTCACACAGGAGTGGTTTTCGCCTCTGGGCCCTGGTGGCAGTTACTTCCAATCCTGGCCCGGGCTACCTTCTCCAGTGAGATGGCCTTGGAGATGGGCAGCTCTGGTCGGTGGCTCTTGCCTCTGGCTGTCCCTGGGCCTGTCACCCCTGGAATCTTCCTCTTCATTGCCCTCACCTTCTCTAGTCCCCTCCTCTGACACATGCTTCAGGCTTCCTTTCCTGCTGAGGGAGGTGGCCTGTTGCTTTCCTCCATGTTTATGAAAATTGCCGGAAGGCTGCTTAGTATAGAGCGAAGCAGCCCGGGCTTTGTAGCCACTCTCATTGGTTCTAGAGGCAAGTCTGCACCTGCTAGCTTTGTGACCTTGGACAAAAATAATAAAAGTAATCGGCATTGAGGGTACATTTATCCCATGCTGGCCGAGTCCTTCTCTTGCAGCCATCCTTTGCTTTAAACCTAACAGGCTGAGTAAAATGGGACACAACAGGCTAAGAGACTCGCCCACGGTCACCTGGAATGTCATCTGCCCAGTGAGCTGATTAGAACTAGGCTAGTGTCCAGGGCCCATCCTCTTCATCTCTACCCCAGGGTCAGTTTCAATCTCATGTGGGTGTACCTTGCTTGGTGTAGGATTTTAAGTGTGAGTATTAGATGTGTATGAGGAGACCCAGCGAAGTGCCCACCCCTTAGGAAGACAGCCATGCTCACACCTGCACTGCTTCCCTTCTTTGTGTGCCACGTGCACGGAAATACTCCATAGATGCTCTGGTGATGTGTCGCTCGTGTGGCTTATCTGTCAACTCTTCATCGGGGGAAAGTATGTGCTTGCAGTAATGGTGATTTGAGGCCATTTTTGTTTCTCAGCATTTTGGAGTGTTATCACACACTCCCGTGTGTGTTTTTCTGTTAAATTTCTCGTATTCAGCAGATGTATCCTCCTCCTCTTACAGCTCAGAATCTGTTGTCTGATTAATTAAAATTTATGCAGATGAAAATTTGACAAAGAGTTTAACTTGTCGCCTCATCTCCGTGTTGGGAGTTAATAGGAATATTCTTAATGGCATAGAATTCCCTAATTTGGGTTGTATAGTTTGGTGTCATTTTTCTTTCGTAGAGAACCAAGGGTGGTTTGGCTTTTTTTTTTTTTTTTTTTTTTTTTTAATATAACCACTAACTGTATTTAATGATAATAGAGTACTTCCTAACTTAAATGTCTGCAATCATTTGTAGTTTGTAATTTTTTTTTAATGTTCATCTTTGAAAGAGAGACAGAGCACAAGCAGGGGAGGGGCAGAGAGAGAGAAGGAGACACAGAAGCTAAAGCAGGCTCCAGGCTCTGAGCTATCAGCACAGTGCCCGACGCGGGGCTCGAATTCAGGAACCATGAGAGGAACCTGAGCCAAAGTCTGACAATTAACCGACTGAGCCACCCAGGCATCTCAGTAATTTGTAATTTTGAAATCTATTTATGCTTACTTCTCTGCCTTAATTGATGCACAAATGCTCAAGCTTTCACTGTTTTGGCTGTTATTTTCATCAGCTGGCTTGGAGATATACAACCCAAATTGAGGAGGGACCGCTTGTATTTCACAACTTAGAGGCCCATTTGGACTGTTCGGAGTCATCCTTTCCAGTCCCTTCCTTCCCTCCAGGAAAGGACAACTTAGTATCTTTGGGTCAGAATACATGGGACACTTGGGAGGAGCCACGGGGGAATGAATGCTTGACTGTGGTGCTGTATCAGTTGTTGAGGATAATGTGGAGAATTAAGTTGGGGGGTGCCATGATGGTGATTTCTACTTTTTTTTTTTTTAATGGTTTTTATTTTTTTTATTTCTGAGAGAGAGAGAGAGAGAGACAGCGTGAGCAGGGGAGGGTCAGAGAGAGAGGTAGAAATTCTCTTCGGAGAGAATCCGAAGCAGGTTCCAGGCTCTGAGCTGGCTGTCAGCACAGAGCCCGACGTGGGATTTGAACCCGTGAACCATGAGCTCATGACCTGAGCTGAAGTTGGACGCTTAACCAACTGAGCTACCCAGGCGCCCTGGTGATTTCTACATTTAAACACCAAACCGGGACCCATGGTTTGGCAAGAGCAATTTTGTGTCGATTTGTGAATCCACTTGAAAAGAATTAAGAGAGAGAAATGGAATCCCCTTTATTCTACATTTATTATTATTTTTTTAAATGAAAATAAAGCATGATACAAGGCTGTCCTGTCAGTCCACAGCGGGGGGCTCATTAACAGCTGTTTATGACTGGGGGCTTTAGTCATTTTCAGGATCCCTCTATCGTTTATGTAGCACTGTTAGTGCCACCCTGATTAGTCATTCGAATGCTTCTCTCTCTTTTTTTTTAAATGTTTTATTTATTTTTGAGAGAGAGAGAGAGAGAGAGACACCATGAGCAAGGGAGGGTCAGAGACAGAGGGAGACACAGAATCTGAAACAGGCTCCAGGCTCTGAGGTGTCAGCACAGAGCCCGACACGGGGCTCGAACCCACAAACCGTGAGATCATGACCTGAGCTGAAGTTGGATGCTTAACTGACTGAGCCCCCCAGGCGCCCCTCTGCTTCTCTTTTAAACAGGAACCTTGGCGTTCCATGGTGCCTGAGAGTCCTACGCCAGCCACTTTGGTCTGATTGGGTCCCAGGCATCTTGCAAGATGCTTAAAGCTAGTGTGCCCTGGTGGAGTGGTGGTAAAGGAACACTATTTTATGCTCATTTTATTCTACTGCCATATTTGATGGGCTGTTAATTGCCACTGATGTTTGTTTTAGAGACTCTAATTAGTGGGATTCTTCACTGTTTTTGCTCCCCAAGGTCCTTTCCAGCAAAGGATACAACAGAGAAAGTAAATAAATTACTGCTTTTGTCGGCACTGAAATTCTTTTGGTTCAGAAGTCTAACTCCTTGAGTATACTTTATTATTTTTTAAAATAAAATATGTAGACAGGAAAAAAAGGCCAACTGGTGATACAGTAGAAAGCACTGGACTGCGGTTCAGGGACTCTGCTCCTGTTAGCTGACCTTGAGTGTGACCTCCATTTTTTCCTCAGCCTCAGTTTTCCCATCACATTGCATGACTGCGTGGCTACTTCAGGACCTAGAGTTTATGGTGTTTTATATGATGAATCTGAGCTGTTATGTGATATGTCTATATGGTAAATAATGAGGTACTGTGAAGTTTGTTTATTGTATATGTGGAAGTATCTTGTTTATTCAAATTTGCTTATTCAGTTTCCTGGCAGTAATTCATGGTGTAGAAGCCGTTTACTGGTGGGCCACCTTCTCCTGCTTTATCCCGTTTTAGGGTGTCCTTTCTTTTTCCTTCAAGAAGTTAATTTTAATTACCTATAAGGACTAGACTATGGTAACAGCAGGGAGAAGATGACATGGCAGGAACCTTGAAAAAATTTTTCCAGTTGAGAATCACAGTTCTGATAACCTGATTTCTTCATTAAGCTTTTTGTAAAAACGCTGCTGTATTTTGAATTTAAATATGACCAGTGCCAGATTTAACTTTTTACTTTCTTTTCTGGAAACAAATTTACACCGGACCTCTACTATCCCCAAACTTTTAAGATGTGGGTGTGGCGTCCTCATAGTTAAACTCCCTCTGGAGTCTGTAGGCTTGTGGTTAGTTTCACATCCATACTGATGTGGTCCAGCGGGCACTCTTTCTGCCAGTAGACTCAGAAGTGGACAGTGTAGGAGGAGCTTTACATTTGCCAAACTCAGAAACTTCAGGAGGAAGATTAAGGAGAGATTAACCTTATCCCAGGTGCTCTTGGTAAAACTTCTTTCTTCTCTTCTGAATGCCTGCTTGTATTTAAAGGTGAAGATCAAATCAGAAGCTTGTTAGCAAAGCAAGGAGTAGGGTGCCCTTGCTGCACAGGTTCTGAGAACTATTTTACATTCTATAAAGTCCTCGTGTTTGTTAGAGAGATTAGCAGGAGATGATGTTAGCCGTATTCTGAAGTACATGAAATGAGGCAGGAAAGACAGTGGGCACAGCCTTGCCCAGGATCAGGAGGCTTCAGTTCCGGGTGACGGAAGAGCTTCATCAGTTGTGTGTGGACCTTCCTCTCTGGTAATTAGAAGCTTTGTTTCCTCATAATCTTGCCTCTGTGAGCCTAATGTAATACGGCCAGCACTAATGTGTAGGCTTTAATCTGTACACATTGTCTCGGGTAAACATCCTTGGTTATCAGCAGATTTTCATTACTTGAATCCAAAACCACATGCAGACCTCATTCTGCCCTGGCTTCTCCTCTTACTAGTTATAGGCCCCCAGACAAGTCCCTCTCCCTGCTTTTATCTCAGTATTAAAACCAGAGTTGTGGGGCCAGGAGTTCTCTAAATCTGTTGTCTGCATTGAAAAAACCATATTCAATCTGGGGAAAATAATGTATTGATGTATTTAGAATGAGTCTTGGATATACTCTCTGTCCACTGTGGTGAAAAGAACTCACCATCTGCCAGTTTAATGAACAGTGTAGTTTGTTTTTCATGTGTAGGTGAACAAATGAAAATCGCTTTGATAGATTTGTTAGGTTTTGACGAAGAGCTTGATTCATACAGGGTGCTGTAGCAGAAGCAAAGGCCATCTGGGCACAGGCTCTTTCCTCACAGGTTGACGGGACGTACATACTGAGAAGGTCAGAAGATCTCTAGCTTTCCTGTTATTGGGTGTTGGAGCAAGTTCTCTTGGGAATTGGAGATCTAATGTCCACGTCACAGTGGCCCCATTCTAGAAGCATATTACCTTTCCTAGTCATAGCCACAGGTATTTCATGATTTGATGGATAATTTATTAAGAAAATCTTATTCTTTCCTTAATGACCTCCTAGGGGATATTTTATGTATTTTTTCAGTCTGACTTTTTTAGTGACTTTTGGGTACCCAAGAAACGTTACCAAGAGTAAAATCTTGATGAGCTTGAAGTCCCCTCATGTGTACCTCAGGTAACTTGTCGTTGCAAAGATCTAGTGCCTTGACGAAGGCCGTGCTGGCGCAGCAGAGATTGACGGCTGCTTAGAGTTTGGGTCTGGAGCCACCATATTCTATAGTTTTCTTAAGTTCAAACTTTATTTCCAAAGGAAGAGAAAGAGAAACTGTGTTTACCGACTCTTCTGGAATTGGGCAGGCCTCATCTTCCCCTTCCCCGCTACAACCCCATACCCACTGCCCTGAAATCCAGAGAGCTCTGAAAACAGTGTTTCTTTGCGTCTCATTTGGTGACAAAGCTGAGTTGACCCTGGGCTGTACCCAGAGCACTTACAGAAAGTGTGTGATACTGCCTTTCTCAAGTTCCCCAGATACTGACTTCCGAAAGCACATCTGGCTCCAAGGGTTTCCTGACATGCAGAATCTCGAGGGCAGCCCCAAAATGTGTGTGCTTATCTTATCTCCAGCTTTTCCAGGGGCAAAATGCTCTGAGGGCCAAGACCTTGTCCTTTTCAGCTTGGAGCATTCCTGGATTGCTGTCAGGCTGCCTCTGTCACAGCAGCCCTTTCTTTGTTACCCTCCTGAATAAACCAGCGAAGGGAGGGAGGCATGTGCAGGTGACTCGGCTCATTCTCCTCCAGACCCGTCAGCCAGCACTCTCCTGTCCAGTGTCCCAGCCACAGTGAGGGAAGCCACGTGACTGAGATGACTGGTAACTGAAGCTATTAACATGACAACCTGTGACCTTCCTCTTGGATTTAAAATAACAAATACCCACATGGCCAGGCATCTCAGAGTGGCGGGATGGCCTGGGTGCGGCGGCCTCAGGTCCTGTTGGGTGCACCCCGGGGAGGGGTGCACCCCAGGGAGGGAAGACTGGAAACTTGATAGGATCATTGTGGCAATACTTTAGGTTATAAAAAATGTAGGAATACACCACATTCTCTTGCGGTTATATACATGAGGGTACGGGCAAACTATGGCCAAATTCACTTCTTATTTTTCTTTTCCCTTTTTTTGTGGCCTATGAACTCAGACTGGTTTTTACTTTTTTAATAACATGCAGCAGAGACCTTACGTGGTCCGCAGAGCCTAAAATGATTACTAGCAACCCCTTTACAGAAAACGCTGGCCAACCTTTGTTATAGACCATTAATCAAACTCCCAGCTCACCTCTTTCGTCTTTCAGATGAATCCTTTCCTTCTCTTGGTCTCTTTTTTAGGTTTTAGGAGTCCGTGGACTCGATGGTCATTCTTCTGAGGGCTTATGTGGTACTTTTTGTGTGTGTGAAATGATAACTCTAGAAGTACCATTTATTTCCTTTTGAAAATCTCCTCAGAAGGAAATTTAAATGAAGATGAGATATAGAAGTAAGCTGAGCATAAACTTGAAGTTGAGAGTTGTTTTAATATTCAGCTGTGGAGAGAACCAATTATAGAGCTTCCATGGTGCCTGTCCTGACTAGTTTTATGGAGGTATCATTACTCAGGTCCCTTTATCTTCAGAACTCCTTTGATTCACAAAATTGTGTGCACAATTTGAATACTGAGAGCTATTTCAAAAATAATGACTTGGGAAAATATTTATTGCTGTTAAAAGAAATGGCATTTGAATACATATCTAACTTCTGTAATCGTGGAATATCAATGTAATTTAGGATTTAAACTGAACCATTCTGGTTTTTTCTAAATTATTTCAGTTACCTCAATACCTAGTTTTTTATATCTTGCCTTTTTTTACTCTATGAATTGATCAAGTGTGAGTGATCTCATTGACCTTGTCTTGTTCTCCTGACTTCGTGTCAGGGTATTAGTGAAAATCATTTCCGGTCTAGAGTCAGAAGTCCTATGTTCCAGCTCTGGCTGTACTTCTGTCGAGCTGTGTGACCTCAAGCAGTCCCTTAGTCTCACTAGAGCTGTTTGCTCATCACTAACATGGTGGTGATACTACCCTAACAAAGTTTTGGAGAGGGCAAACACGATGGTATATGTGGAAATGATTTGAAAATTATAGAGTGATTTTCAAATGTCAGTTGGTATTGGTGAAACAATAATGACTCTATGAGCGTTTACCATTTATACATATGTTGATTCATTTCTTAAGGTATTAGAAGTGATACGGCTGGGAACCAGAAAGGAATGAGCTTGCTTTTTAATTTACATTATTTCCTCTATTTTTAAAGAGGGAGAGGGGCGTATATTCTTATGGTGCTTATTCTTAAGTGGTTATATCCATTAGCAATTGCTGTGTAATAATCTTTTCCAAAACTTAGTGGTATGAAGTGAAAACTACTTGGCATTTCTCTTGAACTTAGTTTTTGTGTTAGCTGTGGGAAAAGTTATGCCACCTTGGCCAGGCTTGGCTCATCTGATGAGCTCATCTGAATTCGCTCATAGGTCTGAAGTCAGCTGGGTGGTCCAGAATGTCTTCCCTGAGATAACCTGGCGCTCCCTCGTGTCTCCTGTAGCCATCCAGGAGGCCAGCCAAGCCTTGTTCTTTTTCTTTTTTTGGCAGTAGTAGAGTTCAGGAGAGCCTTTCTTTGCATCAAGTTTTGGTACTATGCGCTTGGCCAAAGCAATTCACATGACTGAGTCTAGCATCAGTATGACAAGGCACTACCAATTGTGGACACAAGGAGGTGTGAAAAATTGTGGCCACTGTTGCAGTCAATCTGCACAATGGTCTTCGAGGTGAAGGGAAATCTTCCCAAGTAGGAACTGAGAGTATAGCCTATTGTGTGAGTCCTGGCAGTCCTCTATCCTTTTGAGCATCTTACATAATTTCAGTGCTTACACACTCCTCTTCCTCATCACTGTACTAGAAACTTGGCAGCCTCACAATCTGACGGCTTCGTGAAATAGCCCACGCCCAAATGTGCACCTCGCGTGTTTTAAATAATACAAAGAATATTGTTTCCAAGACAACTTTGATGAAATGTCAGCTTTCTCGAGGTTCTAAACCCACATAAGAAGCATTGTTATCCTCCTCCCTGCTGGGTAATTTGTATACTGCAGGAGTTTGTTTGGAAACATGCCTGTTGTTCTTTAAAATATGCTTAATGCTAGATTAGAGAACAGATTTTTTTTTTTCTGTTTATGCAAGCTCATTTCTAAAGCATTTAAAGTAAAGAGCTTGGGCATGTATGGTATTTAAAAACCCTTCACATGATGTTTTTTAAACAGATCAATTTCAGCATTAAAATGTTAGGAATTCAGCCAAGGAAAATTCAACTTGGATTGTATGGCTGTAATGATAATGTATTATAACCATCTTCTTTGAAAGTGATTGTACCAGCAGAGTTGAACCTGGTGAATTACATAATTTAAAAGTGTTTGCCAGAACACTGTTGTAAGGGTATTATTCAAGCCTTTCCTAAACAAAAGCAAAATGAAAGATGGATTTTATTAGGAGGTACTTAAATCACAAGAATAGTCATCACAAAACATCTAAAGATAACTTACTTGAACTGAACAGAAGGTCATATGTCTGAATGTCAGTTATCACACTTAACTACTTGGCAGCATATTAGGATGTAAGAGAGCGTGATTTCTGTTTTTTTGCTTCTTTGGCTTGAATCAGAAATGAGTTTGCTTATTACTTACCAAAAAGTATTTTCAAGTCCAAAGGATCTCAGAGATTGAGACTTTACTGAGTTGAGCTATTGGCTTCCAAGTTGTTAGGAAGTTTATACATCAGTCGGTTATTAGGCATATCATTAATCTTTTAAAAACTTTGTTTAAAGGAAAAAGCTCATATATTCTTAGTTCACCCTCAACCCAGTAGCCCTGTGTCTGCATCGCATGAGGAGTGTTCTAGTGGGTCTGTCGCATCTTGTCTGCTGCTGCCTCATATCATTCCAAGTTATTGAGTAAGAGAATGTTTTAGAGCGTCAATTTCATCATTTTGCAATATAAATATTGTTCCTTTGGAGAAATGCTACAGGTTGCAATTCCTTAGTGCTTTTCAGTGATGGAGATGAGGCAAAACCCTGAAAGAATAAGGAGGAGGTGGGGAAACGTTTAAACAGCCAGTGCCTCTGCCTTGACACTGAGACCATGTGGATGTGGTAAGAAAACCATCTAGACAGGATAGTTCCTGAGACATTTTAGGAACATTGTCACTGTTCCAGAGGGTAGGGGCAGGGAAGTCCATAAACAGAGAGAAGAAGGCCACACGAAGACAAGCAGAGATTGGAGTTATGCAGCCACACGCCGAGCAGGACCAAGGATTGCCAGCAACCACCAGACGCTGGAGAGGCAAAGGATTCCTGCTTAGAGACTTCATTGGGAACATAGCTCTACTGAACACCTTGACCATGACTTCTAGCCTCCCTCCCTATGAGAGAAGACATCTCTGTTGTTTTAAGCCACTCGGTTTGTGGGAATTTGTACGGCAGCCCTAGGAAGCTAATGTAGCTCCCAAGAGTTAAGTTTATCTGTCGGTTTTGTCCTGTCACTCAGTATAGCAACTGCTATATGATGCTTAATACAGTGAGCACCTCCATCTAATAAGCCTCAGGACCTTCTTTGGTAAATGCTGTTAAAATTGTGCTCTGCAGGGGCTAGACACGGACAGGCGCCGTACTGAAGCTCTGTGGGTACGGTGGTGAAAAAGACCAACGTCGCCCGCGTGGAGCTCACATTTTGTTGGGGAGAGAGACACTCATTATACATACGATTAACAGTTCTGATGAAATTGCCTCAGTGACTTCTATGTAGCCTGCCTTCTTCTTCCTTTTTTTGTCATTGTCTAGAATCCTAATTGACCTTTAGGTGCAGCCTTAGGTGATGTGACAGGCTGCCCATGCTTGACATCGTCTTGTGAGTACATGTGGCCACGCACATGCAGTCGTGCTGGAGCACAATTCATGGTGCCCAGGGTTGCCCGTCTGCTTCCTGTGTGGTGGCCCTGCAGGTGCCACATTTCTTCTCATGTCTCCGTCTCCCTTCAAAAAAATAAAGTGGAGACTCCACAGCCTTTTCTTTTTTAGAGTTTTCTTTCTCAGTACACATTTTAATGTTCATTTCATCTTTTATATTTCAAGAATTTGTAAATTTAAATTTCTAGAATTTGTAAATTTTACTTCATACTTATTTCATAGACTTCTTGGCCTGAGTTGAATAGATTTGAACCCAGATCTGTCCTAGCTAATGAAGCAGTCCCCTTTGTCATTCTCTAAACTCCTTTTGTCCTCTCGTATTGGTGATGCCTAGTTGCTATGTATACAGGTTGGTTTTTTCTGACAACGGCACTCAGGCACCATTTCCTGGGCCTCCTGTAAAAATCAGAGGGTCTTCTTTCAGCATCTGCCCTGTTAGCTTGAGTTTCTTCATCTTTGGGATTCAAGTTTCTTCCTGTACAAAAGGGGGAGGTTGAAGTAGACAGGTGCTTGCCAAACATTTCATGAGTCTAAAAACACATGTGAGTTAACTGCAGACTTAGTTAGATATGGGGCAAGGCCTTCAGGGGTGCGTTTCTGACAGACCCTCAGAGGGGAGCTCCATGGAGTAGCAGGGGACTAGATGATGTCCCTAAAGAGGAGCACTTTCCAACCTTGTTGGGTAGAGCCTGTCGCAGCCGTGAGCTTCATGCTGAGAAGGCCTACACCAGACTTCACGTTCCAGCATTGCCAGCCCCACTCACTGTGTTCCGCCCCCAAGGGCAAAGGACATGAGATGCCTCTCAGGGGCTCTTGGAAGAACCCGCTGGCTGCACATCTCGTTCGGTAGCCTGATCCCTTGTCCAGACCCACTGTCTGCTGCATAGTTAGCATCTGCCTTCAGGTCGTGTAGTTCTTCGTGTGGCTGTTTGCCTTGGGTTTCCCCATTCCTCCATCTCACGGTAATGGTAGATTTATAACCGTCCTCATAACTATGATTAAATGTCTCAATTCTTTTGCTTTACGTGGCATTCTTGGCCACTTAATTACACTACATTAAATGGCATGTTGTTGCTGTCAGTGCAGTTGGATTGCATTGTGGATAGCATCTTTGGATATTTTGAAAAATGTTCCTATCATACAATTGGAGCTTGTGAACAGAAGTGCTGAGCATGCATAAATGCGCTTGAAGAAATTATTTCTTTATTACTGTTTAGTTGAACTGCTGGTGACACTAAACATCAAGACTTTGATGTTTTATACAGCATTCTTCCCCAGTAATTAACTGGACTAATGAAGTTAATTAGTGGGGAAGAACGCCGTATAAAACATCAAAGTCTTGATGTTTAATCACAGCTTAAAAAAGAAGTTTTATATTCTTCGATTGACAAACACATTCCAATTAGCCAAAGGAAGGTCACACATTCTGTTTTCCCTCTTCTGGTCTTCCAGGCTTTTCCTGACTTCGGGTTGACCATTGGTTGCTTGAGCCTGAGTGTTAACCTACTAGGCAAGATGACAGTGGTATGCGGAGGGTAGAATACCTTCCCACAAGCTCTCAGCCTGCGTACCTGTGAGATTCAGTTTCTGCAAAAGTCAGTGAAGACTTTCTGTAACATGCCGAGGCAGGAAAATTACTCAAGGAGTAATGGGTATTTGTTTTTCTCTTGTACTGTCTCATTTTATTATCGATTCAGAGCCACTCTGTCTTCCTATATGCTACTGTTCTGAACCATCTAACATCTGATAGGCATATTTCCTTAATGAACTCAGACTGCAGGTGTGGTTTAAAGGGATAGAGTGTAAGTGGGGACCCCACAAAGTTGATTATACGGATTCTTCAGTGACTGATAGGCAACAAGAACTCCTTCTCTGGTCATTTCCCTGTGGTGTGTGTTAGGTCAGTTTTTATTGGAGTGTGTGTGTGTGTGTTCAAATCAAGCGGGGGGTTACAATAGCATAATGTAATTCAGATTAGCAATTATTGTAATTGACCTTGGCGATGAGTATCCTTGGTTTTTACCAGTTTACTTAATACCTGAGGATGGCCAATTATCTCATAATGCCCACTTTATTGAGATTATCGTTTTAATTATGGCACTCAAAATATATCACTTTGTCAGCACCATAGAGTCCCGAATGGGCACACCACGTTCAGGCATTCAGAAATGTGTAAAGAGTGTGTCGCCTCATCTGTGACATGGTAGTGCTTGTTTTCTTTCTCCCAGCTCCAAACTATGATTTTGCAATATGTTATTTCTTACCGGTTAAATGTGGGTCATCCCAGTGAGAACAACCACAGACAGGGAGATAAAGCCTGGGATGCTTTCACTGCCGCTGGGCTAATTGTGGCCTCTGAAAGGGCTGGAGGTGACTTGGTACTAACAGGTAGGTGGCTCTAGTTGATTAGGAGTTCTAACTGACAGCAGTCACATTGACTGCGGAGTATCTGAATACGCCTGAGGTCAGAGATTCACCCATCTGGGGGCTTGTAACATTGGCAAGCCCACTCCCCAGTCTGACTCTTTTGCTCCAGGGCAGGGCTGAGAACCACTGCCTAGTCCACCTGCTTGTCTCATCCTGTGACACTACCCTAGAGAAAGGACACCTATCTGTCTTTGCTGCTCTGTGTCTTACTCTCCTCCTCTTTCTCCCAGACTTAGCCTTTCCTTCCCCCTGCCTGAAATCCCCTCAGCCCAGGCTTGGAGCCTGGCAGCACTTTCTCCTCCTTCCCGTGCTGGCCTATCTCTCCCATAGGAAGTCTTTCTCGGTGGGTAGATCTCACCCTTGCTGAAACGTCTCACGAGCTCTTAGAATCTGTTCATCACAGATTCATGTCTTCCCTTCTTCTAAGTTTCTTTGCGTGGGGATGAGTGTCTCTGCTCTGTAGCATCGCTGACATAACTAGTATACCACTCTGTGGAAATGTAATTCTGGTTGATTGGATCAATTTGGTCACCCCCCCACCCCCTTCTGTGATCAGCCTGGAAAATGCCATTCACATATTGTCACGTAGTCCCGTGCACACCTTAAGGTTAAGAACATTCTTGTGGGGTCCCTAGGAAAGGACAGGAGCCCTTTCTTTTTCCAATACAAACCTATATCACAGTGAAGGTGAGTGAAGTATGTGGACAAGCTAGATTCCATTCTTACTATATAAGTACGTACATCTGTACCTCCACCCTGCAATATATGTATACTTCTGCACGCCACACATACGCGACTGTGTGAAGTAAGTTGCCGGGTCCACCTCCCCATCTCTCTCAAATCCATTCTCTTCTCCCCTTCTCCAGCACCCCCTCCAGTCTGGGCTGCCAGCATCTGCCCTGGATCCCTGTTTCCCTGCCATGCTCCCGCAGCCTCTGACCTGCTTAAGCCCTGCTAACGGGGGTGGTAAAAGCAGGGACACCAAAAGGGGAGGAAAGCTCAGCTTTGATCATCTGAATCAAAATTCTGTTGTCTTAATTTTTGCATAATGCAAGGCTTGTGTTGTACACTTAGTATTGTTTTTATTTTTAATTACCGGGCGGTGGAGGTAAGCAAGGTAGTCTTTTCTGGTTTTAAGTGCTTTGAAGAGTCTTGACTCTGGTCCCCCTCTAACAGAACTTTCCAGAGATCTCTTGACTGATTTTGAGAACATAGGTCCTCTTATCATCCCCTTGAGTGGCACTCAGAATAAAACAGACTTCCCCACGGCCTGCCGAGCCCCGCACAGCCTGCACCCCCCACTGCCCAGCACCAGCCTTCCGTGGAAGGCACCCACCCCCCTTGCCCCCCTGTCTGCAGCATCCTCCTGGACATCTGCATGGTTGGCTCCAGCTTTTGCTCCCGCTGTCAGCTGCATGTCCTTTCTCTGAGAAGCAGTCCCTGCCCCCCACCCCCCAGTCAGGGCGCTGAATCTCAGCCTCCTGTCTGTCTCCTTTGTAACAGGTTGCCATTGGCACTTATTAAATAGTTTATTTTGATGCCCCCTCACCACAACAAGGGTGCTCTGAGGGGGACTATGTGCCGAGTCAGTGCCTTACAGCCCAGCAGAGTGCCCGGCCCATAGTTGGTACTTGGTCCAATAAGACCAATACAGGATACAGTTGACAGCATACAGTTCTTTGCAGGGGGATACATGCTGCGCCCCCACCCCCCACCCCATTAGTTCTGATACCTTCCTCACCCTAGAGTCATGTGTCAAACTTCAGTGAGGTTGGGGTTGCAAGTGGAGACTTCATTCTGCTACCCCAGCTCTACGTCCTGTCAGAAGGTGTGCTCAACGTGAATGCTATGAATAAGGAAAAAGGGCAGAACTTCTGAAGAGGGCACCAAGCCAGCAGGGCAGGTAGATGCCCAAACCAGAGAATCCGCTGTCTGTAATGTTTGAATCTGGACAGATAGTAGGGTGGCCTTTGCCCAGAACCCGAAGGACAGCCCATTTGCCACTGTCAAAGGCAGCCAGCAGGAGACAGTGCGGCAGCGCTCCAGGCCTCCTGTGGCCCGCTTGAGGTGCTGGCGAAGCCTTGGCCTTTGGCTTCTCGGGCAGATGCCAGAGACATGCACGAAAGAAAGGGCAGTGCGCTTGCCATTTCATGCAGCTATCTCGTTGTATTTTCATTATGGTCTGGTAGGACAGGTATCCTTATTTCTACAGGGATGAAAATTGAGGCCTTGGGGTGAATTTTCCAGAATCACACAGCTAATAATTGCTGGAGCTGAGATTTGAAACCAGAGTACTCTCACTGTCGGGCTTGCGATTATTCCATCCCAGCCCCTTCCCTCTAGACTCGATGGCACCGAAGCCCTGGGGCCGTATTCACTTTGTGTCCCCAGTGTATAACATACCACCAGTACAGAAGTAGCATTCGGTTACGTTGTGGGGTTTTACTGGCATCTCTCTAGGAGGCTGTGCATGTGAAGTCGTTGTCATGCTTTAGATAGAGGAGCAGAGCTGCATGGTTGCATCCGCCGACCAGTATTGAAAACAACTTCTGCAGTCACCCTCCATCCCTCCAGTCTGGCCGGCTCTGTCAGGGCTGCTAACGGCTTCTCTGACCTACTCTCCATTCCCAGTGGAAGTCCCTGGCCATGTATTCTAGCAAACTTTCAGTGGCTTGAGGTCTATGACATGACATTTGGCTAATCTAGGACTGGATGCTTTGATGTATACACAGAGTTCTAGGACATTCTGCTTCTGATTCCTGTGCCCTAGATTTTTACAAACCCAGACAGACACTAACAAGAGGATAGACCATTGGCTGTTGTTAGCAGAGGGCTTTCCTCCGACAGGACAAGTGTGCTTGAGTGTATGCGTGGGCACATGTGGGGAGGGAGACAGAAGGCAACACATCCGTACCACGAAAGTCATGCCCACACTTGGAGTTAACTTTCGTCATCCAGGCAGTCGGCAAGCACTAAGCACTTACTGGACCATCCGTACATTACAAAGTGCAGGATTCCTTCAGGCCGTATTTAGCATTAAATAGCAAAAGCATACCACTGGGCTGGTGTTCTTTTTAATAAAGTAGTGATCAAATGGCGTCCACCTCGTTTCTCACCGCAGTGAGTGAGAGCTCTTTCCTTCAGTCCATTTTCAGCACGCTGCTATTACCGCGCCGTTTAGCTCGGTGCCAAATTGCAGTTGGCTCCATTCACTTCTGTTTACCCGAGTAGCGCCGTAGTGATTAAATGTCACCGGGTACACCGAGTATACAAAAGTAATTAACCTAAAAGGACATGTTAGAATAAGGGTCAACAACCTCTTTAGCCCATGCTGCCACCAGCAAGACTAAGTATTGACAGAGGTGTTGCTGGCAGGGCAGGGGCCTGGTGAGGAGCGGGAGGGAGGGAAACGGCAAGGTCAGAGGGCTGGAGCCGCAAACCAGCACTCCCAGTTGTTCGGGGTGGCAGGTGGACAGCTCTGAGACGTGTTCTCTGAGGTCCCTTATAATTTCGCTCTCTGACCTATGGTCGAGTGGCGGGAAGGGGTGGGGTTAGGCCAGCCGCTCAGCGCTGGTTGGTGGAAGCGATGCGGTTTCCTGGTTAGACTGGACTCCCCTTGCTTGGCACACACCGGGGGAGCCGACCAGTTCCTCCAGCGTTGTCTGTATTTTGTCAGCCCTGCATCTTTACATCTGCTTGTCAAATGAAAGCTGCCACTTGAAATCATTTCTTGGGAAAGATTGGAAATTGTATCTCTGAGTGTCTGTGTCTCTTTTGTTTTCATTCCTCCATATCCTCAAGTCACTTTGTTAAGCTGACTGATACTCATGCAGTATGTGGCTTTACATACTAAAAATTTACATAAAACTCTAGTCATCTGTGACTTAACAGTCAGCCATTGTAAAGCTCTTTTAAACAAAAAAACAGGTATTACGTCTGTCTGCCCTCTACTTGGCTTTTTCTTTCATCACCTGTGTGTGGTGGCTTACTATCCATTAAAAAAACATGAGTACTGAAGATTTTTTTCCCCCTTTTACCACATCCCTCCTTGGGAGATAAACATTTCTAGGAGATCCCCAGGGATCACTGTTCTCTAAATGAGCAGCCACAGAAAAACTGCTGATGCCTGCATTCTTCATGTGGTCGGCCTGTCAGGCAGGATTCATTTAAATCCTGCCTTTTCAGTGGTCAGACTTGAGTAAGATTTGTTTCTCCCTGGTCACAGACAGGTGATGAGTACATGATGAAAGAGGAAGGAGAGCCAGTTGAAAAATGTCTCCCTTATGGAGAAGATTTATCTCTTTCAGAAGAAGAAAAAATGGGTAGCCTTGACAGTCTCACACTTGTGCAACAACAGATGCTTCTATGTGTCCACCTAGAGGTCGGAGCCTGTGGCCGACCTTGGGGGAGGGAGCCTGTGTCCTTGCTGGTGGGGAACAAGCAGGGTAAAGCCACCACCTTTGACCCTCTCTTCCACCTGGCATCATTTCAACCTCTGTTCCAGTTTTAGTTTTTGTACTGCTTCCTCTTAATGGCTTTACAGCATAATCCTGAAAATTGTCTTGTCACTGTATCACTTTCAGAATTACCACTTTTGACTTTTGAAGCCTGCCTCCTTCCTTTGGTGTGCCTACACACACCTGCACTCGCGTCCCCCGCCTCCCCCCGCCCGCCCCAGGCAGCTGCTCTTCTGGCTGTGACAGTCATTACACCGAGTGCTGAGAATACAGCGTAATAAGGCACAGTAGTTTTGCCCTTTGGTAATGCACACCCTCTTCTCTCCACGTAACGAAAATAACACGGGAATGAGTAAACGTATGCGTAAGTGTTGATGCATGAGCAGATCAAGTTTTGTATTCGCTGATTTGTTCAGCAGCTATTAATTGAGGCTCCAAACCAGGGAGATGGTCTCTGCCTTCGTGGAACTTCGTGGAAAATAATGGCTGCGATATAAATGCTAGGATGGAAGTAAATAAGGGGCCATGATAGAGGTTTCCAGGAGAGATCTTCTTGGGTAATGTCACCAACAAGACCTTTCAGTGAAAGTGGTGTTTAAGCTGAGACATAAAAGGTGAAAAATGCGAGCCACTCAGAGACTGGGGAAGAGTCTGTGCAGAAGCCCACGCATGGGGTGAAAGAGCACGAGGTGTCCAGCTCTCTGTCGAAGAGACTTTGAACTTGGGTTGGAGAAGGTAGGCAGCAGCCAGGTCAGGCCTGTTCTTCTGTAAAGTGCCAGATGCTTGTGTTAGTGGCCGTGATTCCTGTTACTGCTTTAGGATCTCTGAGACCTATGTCATCCAGTGTGGTAGCCACAAGCCACATGTGGCTGTGAAGGCACTGGAAATGTGGCCAGTCCAAATAGAGACTTGGTGCAAGTGTGAAATGCGTGCCAGATTTTGCAGAACTGGTACTAAAAAAATCATGTAAATTGTCTCAGTGCTAGTTTTGCTATTGATTATATGTTGATACGGTATTTTGGATACAGTGGTTTCACCAAGGCTACGACTAAAATTAATTTTACTGTTCCCAGTTTTTCAAAATCTGTCTACTAGAAAAAATTTAAATACGCATGTGGCTCACATGATGTTTATGTTTGTCAGTTCTGTTCCGGAGCACATACTTAAGACCAGATTGAGCCATCACTGAACACTGTTTTGCCATATTGAGGTGGTACGAAGAAGACCTGGAGTTTATTAGCCACCCCAAAACTGTTAGGCAGCCTACCTGAGAAGTGATACACCGTTGTTTCCTTCTGTGTGCCTGCTGAATTACCCTCTGATGTTGTAGAGTATGTTTGCATACATAATACATAAGTATATATACGAGGCTCTGTGGAGTTAACACTCTTTGGAAGAAAAAAATGTTTAGCCTTTCAAATAGATTAAAACAGTTTACTGGAAAAAATAGCAACGTGAAAAGACTTTCTTTTCCAATAAATTTTAATATTTACTAAAATGAGGATTCTGGTCCATTAAGATACAGCTTGCCAAGTCTTCAAGCTGAGTCACTTACTTTCTCAGAGCAGCTACCCTTCTTCAGCTTCTTTCAAAGTAGCTGGTAGAAGTAGGTTGATATTTTGATTCAGGAACAGAACACAGTGCAAGTATAGGCTAAAGTCAACCACGTTCCCAGAAAATACAGGAAGGAAATTTTTGCTAGTCCCCCCTTTTTGTTTTTAGGGCAGTCAGACTCCTGTACTGTGTTGTATTTGTCAGTGCGACTTAGTAACATTGATTATAAGGCGGCAAGTGAACGAATGATCTAGGGTGTATTTTATAGGAGGTGCTATAAAAAAAAAAAAAAAAGAAAAAAAGAAAGTCCTAGAAGAAGAAGGTGGTGGGTGCTTGTGGCTGTAGTTTACAAAGTGCAGACAAGATTTATAGAGTCTGTACGAGGGAAGGGAACTCTGGGTGGAGGTCAGACGCACGTAGGAATGTTAGGTCTTGTGAACTCTGAGGAGGCCTGTTGGGTTGAAGGGCATGAGATGGCTTTGGGTGAGCAGCCAGGTTAAAAAAGATGGGACTTCGATGCAGTATCTGCGGGCTCACTTCTCTGTCAGTGGGAAGGGGATGTACCTGTCCCCTCTCATTCTCCCAGTTGTTTCCTCCTGTAACCCACACTTCTGCCCATGGGCAGATGGTGGCTGTCCAGAGAGAGAGAGAAGCTGAGGTGGCCACGCAAGGATCATACCCGTATCTCTGGTGTCAAAACATCACGTTCCAGCAGCTCAGCTCACCAGCTAAAAAGTGACTGTGTTTAAAGAAATTTCTGGGGCGGAGCCAACAGCTTTATTCCAGGAAGAGGAAATAACATTCAAGAAAACCCAGGAGGACATTAAGATAATGTTCTAATTTAAAATCAATTTTATTGATACCTTATAAATTATTATAGCATTTTGTCCTGCCCAAGTAATACATAATGCTGAGGCCACAGAAACAAAGCACAAATGACTGAATATTGAGGTGTTGTGTATTTTACTGCTATGAAGGAAGGAAAAGGTGTGTAGGACCTTTGTGTTCTGAGTATTTTTAACTCCGGAGCCTTACTGGAGGGCAAGGTGTAGATTTTCATTCATCTTTGTGTGTGTCTCAGTACCTAGTGGGTATTCAGTAAACACTTGGTGGAAGAGTCCCGGAGTAGACTGACATTGTGCGGCGGTTCCACAGTAGCAGAGGTGTCGCGGCTCTTCGCGCAGCCAACTACTATGTTCGTGACGCGCACTCTCCTCTCATCTTTGCGGCCACCTTCCCGGCAAGGACTCCACCCAGCCTTGGTTTGCCCACTGGGATCTGGAGGTTTGGAGAGGTTCATTAACTTGGCCAAGGTTACACAGCGGGTGGTACGGCCTAGTTTGGCCGACCTGCGCTGTCTGATGCTTGTACCCATACCATGCCCATCGTGGACACTACCTGTCTTCTTAATCATTCCTCCTTCAGCTTCTCTTGTTTGATGGAGTTTTGATGATCTGCCAGAGACATTTATCTTGGCCCAGGCATCCCTTACCAGGAGAGAAACAGAAAGGCACAGACAACAATAGAACATTTTACGGAACACGTTCCTCTTGTCGTATTGTGAAAGGTGAAACATTTATTAAGAACAGACTCATTACTTTATATGGAGATTATATTTTAACAAGGTCAGTTCTTCAGAAAGTCCCAGTCATTTTTGAAGGTGAATTTTGATTTATGCTAATTTGAAAAAAGCAAGTTCTGTGAGGGTTATATACAGATTGTGTTTTTAATGACTTCCTTAATCAAGCAGGTTATTTTAAAAAAAGTCTTACTATAATGAGCAGTAAACTGACACCAGTGACTGGCTTAGAGCCCTACCATATTCAGTTTTACACCAGCAGCATGCTATAAGTTTTAAGCTAATTTACATAAATTTGCATGTGTTATGAGTCAGTATGTAAGATGTGTATATTTTAGTCAAATAATTTTATTTTTTAAATTTTTTCCCAATTGAGGTTTGTTTTCTCCATCTCTTCTGGTTATTTTTCTGTTAGGTGGGATAATAAATGTTACAGTGTTTTATCCATTTTAAAGAGCTGTGTGAATGGAAATATAAACATTTTGTGTAATGCTGTACAGTAAAACCTCAGTCAGAAATGCAGCGGGGTATGGTACTGTGTTTGTCTGGAAAATACAGGTTATTCAGGATACTACTCTTACTTCTGATCTTGTTGAAAGTATTTCATAACTCTGAAATGCTCCGAGAACTAGTGAACATGTTGACGGCAGGGTGCCTCATGATTGAAGGGCTCCTCCTGAAGGCCCTTCTACTTAGGACGCGGAGTGGGCAGGGGCCCTGCTGACTGTGAGCAGCCCCTTGGCCTCCCTAAGCTCAAGAAAGTCAACAATACTCATTTCTGTGTTAGTCATCTGGGGTTTTGTTTTGTTGTTGTTGTTGGGTTTGGTTTTTTTTTTTTTTTTTTTTTTCCCAGAGGAAATGATGTTTGAGGACTTTAGTTATGGCATCAGTGAAGGGTCAGCAGGCCCCTTGAGCCTGCCTTCTCTGTCCTCCCCTGCCCCACTACTGTTAACAGTCTCCCTCCGACTTGTCCCTGACCCAAACTAATTCCCCGCACTGAATGAACTACAGTTAGACTAACAATATAATCAATGGTCTAAACTGGGCTGCTTTTGAGAGTACAGCAGGCCCGGACAACAGTTGTAAGGTAGGGGCAAAACCCTGGCCAGATTCTCATGGTACCCTCTTGTCCCATCGTTATCCCCTTTATCTGATGGTTCTACCCTTTGGTACCAAGTAGATGGGGGTGTTTGAAGGCTGTAGCTAATGAACAAACAAACCATAACAAATGAGTTTGAGAGTTTTGATCATGGTTGCTCAACCATTCCTTCTGGTTGGCATCTTGTAGGCGGGCAGGGACATATGAACACTGCACTTACGTGAGTGACAAGCAGCATTCGCTTGGTGTGCATTTGAAATCAAATTAGAAAGTCCAATGTGACGGTGGTATTTCTAGTCCTGCCTGTGGTATTGAACCAAAACCTTACTTTGTTGGAAGGAGATGTGTTTTGGTTGATAGCAGTCTTTTGAAAGCCTATCATTACGGGCCATCTGTACATCTGTGCCGAGGGCTAGTGCTACACAGATGCCCAGAATAGTCCTTATGTGAGGCTTAGAAGAGAAGGTCTACACTAGCTCTGTAGTAAATAGCATGCAGTTCTCAGTCACCATGCCAAGTTGCTATTGCTGAGAGACTCTTATCTGTCCTGGGCCGTGCCTTGTACTTCTTCCTGTAGGTGCTTTCTCCTAGTCCTCCACACAGCCCTGTGAGGGAATGGGCGGGGTGTTCTTTGTCCCAGACCACAGAGAGACTGAAACTGAGCAACATCCCCAGGGCTACACAGCTATTAAGATCCAGACAGGCAATCTGACTCCAGACAGATGCTATTGCCTGCTAGTAAAAGCTGTGCTACCTGTTATTAAAATTAGCTATTTGTAACAACACTACCTCTTATTTTTGGTGTATGTGTGGGGGATTGGTGTACTGTATAGAACTCTTTGTCCTACGTGGCCATCTTTGTTCTTGAAGTGGCAGAGGAGTAAAGGTAAAGGGAGGGGCCGTCCATTTCAATTGCTAGAGGTGTCTGTTTTCCATCTGACTTGGTCAGTAATAACCTTAGTAAAGCCTTGGTTGGGTTTCAAACCAGGATCTATAATCTTTCTCATTTGGAGGTCAAATATGATTTGTAATGTTAGGAGTAACTCTTTTAAAGCTTATCTTTTGCTTCCAAAGTAATTGGGATTACCATTATCATAAGACTTACAGATTTTTATTATTTTTGCCCCTGAATTTTTGTTTGCCTCCCTCCTTTTCTTTCTTCCGTTAAACCTCTACTTTGTTCTTTTTCATATCCCAATATATAAGGGTTTTGTTTTTGAAAATACAGGGCTTTTTAGTAAACATTCATATTTAAGGTGTTTTGCCTTCTCTGGATTGGCCACTGCTTCTGCTTGTTATGATACTCCTTTCTTAATGAATTTGCTGATATATTCACATGATCAAACAGTAATGAGAAAATGTTTCTGAGTTTGTCGATTTATACAGAGTCACGATGCAGCTCCAATAAGTTTCCTGTGTAGCAAGCTAGGGGGAAATCTAATGTAGGGAAGCTTTTAAAATAGTGATAGAGAAATAGAAGTATTTTCTAGCGAGAGCATGACTTTGTCTTTACAAGTATTTATTTAATTCCTCCTGTTCACGTCCTCAGCAAAGATCCAAGTGGCCTTCCAATGGCAGAATGGTGGACTTGTAAGATTCATGATGAGAGTCTGTGCCAAGTCCAATTTGATTCCAGAGCAATTATGTTATTAGAACATTGCTGATTGCCCCAGTGCCCGTTGTGTAGCTTAACCTTTAAATGCTAGTGATAATTAACTACTTTATCATTCTACCAGGAGACTCCAACATATAACTCTGTTCTGCAGTAAAATTCACAAATAAAATACTGCCCACAGAGCCAGGAACCGGCCAGTTAAGAAAAGCTGTTTGTACATGTATGTGAATAAGTAAGCATAAAGCATGAAGAAAAATGAACATTACCATTTAATATTGATTTTTGAGAAAGTATTCCATCATTTTTTATAAATCAGTTTTTCCTTTGGGACCAAGTGGAAATGACTTTATCAGTAGAGTCTCTCAGAATCAAAAGGCTCAGATTGTTGTCAGTCATGCACACAGAGAGTTTTTGCTCCTCTTTCTAAAATGGCACTGAGTCAGGTGAAGGCATGGGGAGCAGGTAGAGGAGCAAAGGTGGAGACCCAGAATTGCCCTGCTGAGGATGCCAAGGGGTGCCACTGCTCAGGCCTGGTTTCTTGTGGAACTGTTCAGCCTTGTGACCTTCTGAAAGGGAATATATCACCTGAATTTTAGGTTAAGATTGAGGAGCTCAAAAGTGATGTTTGCTCACTTAAGTTCAAAAACATTTCTGGGCAGGTCGCTGCTGCTTGCTGTGCCGGGGCCCCCCACCCCCAAGTAACTCACAGACTGGCGGGAAGTAGCCTTGTCAACAAATCCCCACATATTGATTGCGAGTTCTCTACTCACTGGGTAAACCAAGTGTTAAGGGAACAAAGAGGAATTGAGTGGTTAATTCTGCCTGACAGTGTCTGAGCGAGCTTTAAAAGGTGACATTAGAGCTGGTCCTTAAGATTGAGGATTTCAGCAGAAAGACACTGAGGGAAAATGGGCATTCTCATAAGCCAGCAAAAAAGGCTACAGATACCACGAACATGCACAGAGCACTGGGCAGCCACACGCTCATCGCGCTGAACTCTTAAGGCCAGGGCTCCAGTTTAGGGCATGGACTGAAGGACTTTGGAAACAGCCACTTTCAGATATGTGATTTTTTTCCCCCTAATGATAGTGGGAAACCAGTTGTTGTTTTTGAGGAATATTGAGCGGTGGTCGAATCTCTCTTTGGGGAAATATGGACCCCAGAAATGTGGAGGACAGACTGGAGAGGGGGAAACGAGATAATAGAGGTCTGACATTAAATATAGTAGGAAGTAGCTCACAGATGATGTTTGCAGGCATGATTTCAGTGGAGTGATGGTCATAAAAACCTACTCACGGTGTGAAAATAAACTAGAAGCATTGAACCAAGTCTTAGGAATGAGGATTGGAACTGATAGAAATACATGAAAATGAAACAGTTCAGTTTTAAAAATGATTTGGCTTCTAATGTTTTTCTTCAGTCTTGCACCTAACTGAGTAACGCCTGCCATCTTTTATGCTGTTAAGCTTCAGGGTGAATGAGTAGGCATAGTTACAGGGTTTGATGCCTACAATTATTGCGTTCATTGAAAACTCTGAGAGAGAATGCTACAGGAAGGAAGGGTTTAGAGATACCCCACCCTGTCGTTGGGAACTCACTCACTGTCCTTCTCATCTTCCTCTGCCACCAATTGCCTACCCCCTCCTTCCTGCCTTTGGGGCTGGTGGTAGAGTTGCCATCACCACAGCTGGCCACTAGGGGGTGGTGTCTTGGTAGAGATACTCACAGGGGGGGCGGGCGGGGGGGGGGCGGGCAATGGTGGCACAAAGCTTTGAAAGTTAAGCCACAAAAGAAAATGTGGCATTAAGGTTCAGTGGAAGTGAAATGGAATACAGAGCCAAAAGTTCTGGATATCACACTGCCTCCTCCATAGTTAATTTAAAAGCCCTTATAAATGTGTATCTTTTTTTTTTTTAAGTTTATTTATTTATTTTGGGAGAGTGCATGAACTGGAGGGAGGCAAAGAGAGAATCCCAAGCAGGCTCCACACTGCTGACAAGTGCCCCAACATTGTGTATCTTTATAAATGTTATTAACCATCAGACTAAGATAAAGGGGAAAAAAATTACAAGGGCTAAGTTTTACATGACAAGAACAAAGTTATCAATGAGGAAAGGCTTTATGGAACAGTTTCCTGAGTTGATTTAGATACAAGGCAGAGAGATTCTGGTGGAGATTCTTTGCTCTTCCTAAACCTTGTTTACTTAACTCCCAAGCGTTCTTTCCACTGCCCAGCCTGGGTCAGTCTAGCACACAGAGCCCTCCTCTGGTGCCCTGCGGAAGGACTTAGTTTCTCAGGCCTTTACGACCTACCTTCCACAGGTCAGCCCCGAGAACTCCTATTTGGTCCGTCTAGAACTGAGTCACTAGCCAGTTTGTAAGGTTGCTTCCAGATTCCATTGACTCCTTCTTCATTTCTTCATATATGGTTTTAGGCTAAAATGTGCCTTTCCGCAGCCACCTGGCCTCAGTGGCAGACAGATTCATTCTCTGTGCTTTCAGTGCTTATTTTCGGCCGGTGGGCCTCCTCCACTCGGGAGCTCTTTGGAAGAGCAGAAATGACAGACATCGTCTGACCCCATATGAGTCACTCCTGACTGTGATCCCAAGAGGGAGGGACTGTCTTTCTCTGTTACCTCCCCCTAATAGGAGTTCTGAGGTTTCCAGAGATACAAAGGAGCAAGCTTATGAAAACTGTAGGAGTCAGAAAGGAATAAAGTGAATTTTTGCAGATGTTATGTTTCTGTTCTTACTACTCTGAATCTTCCATGCCTTCAAGACAAGTGACTAAGCAAAATTCTGTAAATATGACCTTTGTGTTACATGATCACCATTTTTGGTTGCTTAAATTCCCAAAGAGACTTTTCTTCCTTGTTCTTTGAAGATTTACTAATTTTTCGCAGAGTTGAACTCTAATGTATTCAGTCTTTCTGTAATGGCTTAAGATACTTGCTTCTCATCAGCCAGCAAACTTGGTGGTGGGTATGGGCGGGGCCTTGCCTTTTTCTTCTTTCCTTTTCTCCTCCTCCTCCTCTTCCTTCTCCTTCTTTGATGTTTTATTTATTTATTTTTGAGAAAGAGAGAGAGTGCAAGTAGGGGAGGGACACAGAGAGAAGGAGACAGAGAATCCCAAGCAGGCTCCTGGCTGTCAGCACAGAGCCCAGTGTGGGGCTTGAGCTCAGGAACTGTGAGATCATGACCTGAGCTGAAATCAAGAGTCGGATGCTTAACCAACTGAGCCGCCCAGGCGCTCCATCCTTTTTTTTTTTTTTTTTCTTCTATCCGCTTCCTTTCTCACCTCTCTTAAAGATGCTTCTGGATTTGCTATTTCTTGCCTCCTTTTTTATTCCTTGGCTCCTTCCGCTCACTTCCTCTTTTCAGTTCATTCCTTTTATCCCTCATTCCCCTTTCCATTTCTCCTTGGTTTTCTCTCTACACCTCAGTTGCCCTCTCCCTTTCATCTCCTGCCTTCTCTTCTGTCTCCTCCTAACAGTTTGACAAGTGGGCACTAATGAAGAAGGACGTTAAGTCTCAGGTGACTGAAGAACTCACTGTTAAAGGGATGGTCATTTCTCAACCCTGCTTTCTTTTCTAAATTCCAGAGTTCTTCAGTATCCCCGTCAGCCAGTTTCCGAGGTGCCGAGAAGCACAGAAACTCCACTGACTACTCCTCCGATAGCAAAAAGCAGAAAACTGAAGAAAAGGAAATTGCAGCTCGTTACGTAGGTTCTTTCGCCTTTGCTCTGGGGGAGGCCCGTTTACTACTGTTTTTTTTTTTCAGCAGCCGTTTTACCCTTTGACTGTTGTCAACCAGAATTAGAACACAGGAGGAAAAACTATCTACTTGGAGAAAAAACTAGTGATTGCATTTATAGGTGGGTCTCAGTCGGCTAGCTGAAGTCCTCTGTGCGTGCAGGTTAGTGCGCATGTGTCGTGAGTGAACAGGGAACTTTATCTGACAGCCAGGAGAAGGCGTCTTAGGCATTCCATGATATCCATTTTATAGATGTATTTACTTCCCTTGGTGTATTTCAGGGTGCTGGATTTTCTGTGGTCAACTAGAAATGTTCAGGAAAAATGTAAAATCATGGAAAACCTGTTAAAATGCCTAAAATGGATTTGTGCTGAGGAATAAAGTAGGTTTTGTTGACTATAACTGGCAGAGGCACCCAGATGTGTCACTAGCATGGGTGAAGCTCATTTTCCTTTGATGACTGGCCCTCCAGGGCACATAGTGAGGGGAACAAGCCGGATGGGACTGGGGCCGAGGCAGGCAGCCCTGCTCTGCTCACTGTGGGGCTGCCCTGCCAAGACTGCAGGCCTCAAAAAAAGGCTGAAAGCGTGAATTTTTGTGTGATGGCTACCAATTTTATTTATTTATTTTAATACAATTTGTTGTCAGGTTGGCTAACATACAACATGTACAGTATGCCCTTGGTTTCAGTGGTAGATTCCTGTGATTCATCGCTTACATTCAACACCCAGTGTTCCTCCCAACAAGTGCCCTCCTCCATGCCCATCACCCATTTTCCCCTCTCCCCTGCCTGCCCCCCTCAACAACCGTCAGATTGTTCTCTGTATTTAAGAGTCTCTTGTGGTTTGCCTCCCTCCTTCTCTGTTTGTAACTATTTTTCCCCCTTCCCTTCCCCCATGGTCTTCTGTTCAGTTTCTCAAGTTCACATATGAGTGAAAAATATATATCTTTCTCTGACTTATTTCACTTAGCATAATACCCTCCAGTTGCATCCAAGTATGGAGGTTCCTCAAAAAACTTAAAAATAGTCCTACCCTACAACCAAGCAATAGCACTGCTAGGAATTTATCCAGAGGATATAGGAGTGCTGATGCATAGGGGCACATTGACCCCAATGTTCATAGCAGCGCTTCTAACACTAGCCAAATCATGGAAAGAGCCTAAATGTCCATCCACTGATAAAGAAGGTATGGTTTATACATATGATGGAATACTACTTGACAATGAGAAAGAATGAAATCCCAATTTTAAAAGGGTAGCTACTTACCCACAAAAACACTGAGAAAACAAACCACACCCAACTAGAGGCTGGATTTAGCCAGTCATGCTAACTTCTGTTCTGGAATAACAGGCAGGCCATAAGCTTCAGGGTTTTTTGTTTTTTTGGGGTTTTTTTGTTTGTTTGTTTTGTTTTTTAAAACTGTGAAGCGGGAATCATCGTATTATCTCGCTTATAACATCACCATGGGGATTAAAGAACATAGTAGGTTGTTACGTGTTTAGCACTGTTTGGCACAGTTCATTTTTATAAGATGTGAGGAATTACTCTGGACTTCTCTCGGGTAAATCTGCCCTTCGTGCATGTGCGCTGGAGAAGGAGATGACGCTTGTCCATTGTCAATGCAGGACAGTGACGCTGAGAAGAGTGACGACAACTTGGTGGTGGACGTTTCCAATGAGGTACGTAAACATCCTGCTCTCACCCGCTGTCACAGTGGCTCGTGTCCAGGCAGTTAGTGTGCAAAGAGTGTGCCTCATTTCTAAAGGGACCCACTTTTTGTTTACATGAAAAATGTATGTATTACTGCTTTTATGTCTTCTCTTTTTTAATTGCTACTCTTTTCTATGAAGTACTGGTGCGTTTTGCTGTCACCGTGAACGCACACCAGACCTCTGGGGTCAGCCTGCAGGTCTCACGGACAGGCAACTTGCAGATGTATAGGGTTCTGATTCTTGTTTTCAATGATTACAGTTGGCCCTTGGACAGTGGAGGTGGTGGAGGGGATGTTTTGGGGTGCCAGCCTCCCACGTATTAAAAATCCACACATAACTTTCCTTTTTTTCTTTTTTTAATTTAAGTGTATAGTTAGCACACAGTGTTGTATTAGTTTCATGTGTACCACATAGTGATTCAGCTAGTCTACACCTTATGCTGCCATATATAACTTTAGTTCCCCCAGAACTTCGCCTGGTTTTGACCTGCAGCCTTACTGATAAGATGAGCAGTTGGTTAACGCATATTTTGTGTACTATATGTGTTACATACTGTATTCCTACAATAAAGAAGCTAGAGAAAGAAAATGTTACTAAGAAAGTCATAAGGAAGAAAAGATGCTTTTATAGTACTGTACTGTATTTATCAAAAAAGAAAAATATCTGCACGTAAGTGGCCCCGCACAGGTCTACCCCATATTGTCCAAGGGGTGACTGTACTATAAATACTGTATTTTCTTTGACCTCAATACCACATATTGAGCAACTTGATGAGTCTTATTATTATCTGTCACAGAACATTTTGCACTGCTCCATGCCCTCCGCTAGAAACATCCACAACCAAGTGCTCCGGCGTTGTGAATGTGCCGTGCTGCATTAATGCCCTTGATGTTCCTTTGCAGGACCCATCTTCCCCTCGAGGGAGCCCAGCACATTCCCCGAGAGAGAACGGTCTGGACAAGACGCGCCTGCTCAAGAAAGATGCCCCCATCAGTCCAGCCTCTATCGCATCCTCCAGCAGCACTCCTTCCTCCAAATCCAAAGAGCTTAGCCTTGTAAGCTGGTCTTCGTCCTCTCTCTTAGTGTTGCCTGTTTTGAGATGGTTGGCTTTGATTATTTTGTAAATTTTGTATTTTGTATTTTTCACATTTTCTATAGGACTCTTATTTCAATAGATAGATAGATAGATAGATATAGATATAGATATTCAGTATTCATGGTTAATTGACAAAAGTACTTTTGGAACAGAATGGGTTCACTGACTTAACCAGTGATAGATGTATGTTTTATGAGTCTTTTTGCAAGGAAAAGGGAGAGATGTGGGAAAATTGAGTGAAATGTGTCTTAGCAAAGATGAAGAAATACACTCTGGAGTTACAGAGATGGCTTTGTCACCTATGGTTTACAGTAAATTTTGTTTTGGGCTTAGATGTGATTTTGTTGCTAGCTTTGTTTGAATTACCGAGCTATATACGACTGCAATAATTTTCCCTTCCTATCTAAGAAGTAATCTGTCATTTACAAAAGTCTACCTTGACTCACACCACAAATCACAGATGCAAAAATGAAACTGCTTGCAAATCAGGGTAATCTCCCCATACCCCCTTCTTCTGTGGCTGTGTGGTTAATTGCATTTTTGTGTACTATATCTTCCTTTTTCCTCGCCAGTTATTTCCTTGTAACATAACTTAAAAAAAAAAGAAAAGACAAATTCAGTTTTCATCTACCCTTCTGAGTTCACAGCTAAACGAAAGAAAACTCCTCCATTTGTCCGCAGCTGAGGGGCTGTGTCGGGCACAGGTCTACATTAAGTTCTTTTTTTCTGTTGTTTCCTCTTGGCCTTCTGGCCTTCTCGTATTGGCAACTCCTCTGTGCTGATCTCTGTGACAATTCAGGCTCGGGTCTGTCCTAATGGGACCCGTTAACCAGGAGACCTTGTGACATGACCAGTCCACCAGGAACCCAGCTCAACCAGCTTTAAATCAGAGCAGCCAGCAAGTGGTCGGTCACAGTCAGGCCATCATGATTTGTCAGCCTCTGTCTGACTGAGACCAGTTTGCTAGAAATCATCTACTCTACACTGAATTCGGCTTCAACTTATACACTCCTGAACACTGGTTTTGTGATCTCCGGGAGCTCTTTTTGTTTGTAGGTTTGTTCTTTTTAGGAAAATAAAGGTCCAAGCTGAAGAATCTTTTCCATTTCTTTTTTTTTTTCTTTTCCCTTCTGATTTGTCCTTTTAAATGTTTAACACCAGTCTTAAAACTGTGCTCTAATTGCTGCTGTATTCTCTTCCATCTCTTGTTAGAATGAAAAATCTACCACTCCTGTTTCAAAATCCAATACTCCTACTCCACGAACTGATGCACCCACCCCAGGCAGCAACTCCACTCCTGGATTGAGGCCTGTACCCGGAAAACCACCAGGAGTTGACCCCCTGGGTCAGTAAGAAGAAAGATTTTCTGTATATTTATGCTTTTTGTTTTTAAAGAAGTTAAAGCAGTGTAAAGAGTGCAATACCTTAAGAGTACTAATGACTAGCATTGTAAGGCTGTTAGAATTATTTGATCTAAACCTTGATGCTTTTTGGGTTTTGAGACTACCACAGTAAGCTCATCTGAACCCTGGCTTCTTAAACATATATGTTAGCATCTTCCTAACTTAGTTTCCTGTGTTCTTGGTTTTTCTCTTCCCTCCTTCCCGTTTGGTCTGTAGCCTCCAGCCTGAGGACCCCGATGGCAGTCCCTTGTCCATACCCAACCCCGTTTGGGATCGTGCCCCATGCCGGGATGAACGGGGAGCTGACCAGCCCGGGCGCCGCCTACGCTGGGCTACACAACATTTCTCCGCAGATGAGCGCAGCCGCCGCCGCCGCTGCCGCCGCCGCCGCCTACGGGAGATCACCAGTGGTATGCGTGTGGTCCTTACAGAATCAGGCTCGTCCACAGCCCACGGGACTGCCAGGCAGATTTGTGAACACAGCCTATATAAGTGGAGGTATTTGTAGGGGAACCTGTCATATTTGTAAATTAAACTCCATGCAGTTCTGTCGTGAGAACCATTTTCTTTTCTAAGGTGAGAAACTGTCCTTGTTATTTTATGTTTGCTTTTCATTTTAAGCCCATTAGAGCAGAGCAAATAATAATGAGTGCAATGAACCCTTTGTTTCCATCCTAAGCTTCAACACTTATACATATCATTTTTTTTTTCATGTATGGTTCACCCCCCCTGGTATCTTACCACTAAAATCATAAACATCCTATCTTTCCCCCCAGTAGATGGTTCTGTAAATATATTTCTAAAACCCTATTTTAAAGGCTGTGTTCTCCCAGGATTTAGAGAGGTAGCAAGTTGGCCAAGATGAGTTCATGTAACTGTGCTTGTTTTTGTTGTCTTGCTTGGGGAAATCGTAGGTTGGATTTGACCCACACCATCACATGCGCGTGCCAGCAATACCTCCAAACCTGACAGGCATTCCTGGAGGAAAACCGTGAGTACCCCTATGCCCTTTGCCAGCCGGGCCCCGGGACACGGCCGGCCCTTCAGACCGAGCGCTGCTAGGCGGTGTGGGGGAGTTCCCGAGGCTCATGCTGTTGCCTCGCGAAGAATTTTCCATTTTCTCTTCGCACAAGGAAAGAAGTAATGAGGTGGGGTTTTGTATTTTCAATTTAAAATCTTGAGCTTCTAATATGGAAATGCAAATTACTGAGGCATCTCCTGCAGTCAGGTCTTCTCTACGTCTGTTACTGAATTCTTTTGTTGCCTTGGGAGGAAAAAAAAAAAACCGTCTTCTGTGCAAACCTGGATGCTCACAATTTGAGTGTGTTGGGTAAAGACGTGCCAAACTTCAAAGGCTGTGAAAAGAAAGAAGTGTGGTCTTATGCTCAATTGTGCTTGTGGAAAAGGTGAATTGCTCATTTGGCTTCTTGTCCCGTGAGCGAGTATTTGGAGCATCTGTATTCACAGCCTCCTTGAATTATGAAGGCAAAACGCACACATCAGTTTTTCCAACCTCTTGCACATTCCAGTCTCTCACCTTATCTCGTTCTGCATCCTTCATTTCAGTCCAGTGTGCCTTTTTATTACTACCTGTGCACGGTTCTCTCTGCTCTCTGGCTTCCTCTTCCCAGATACAAAGACTTTACAATAAAATAATACGGGCTCGTCCCCTAAAATCGCAGGCTGCTTCCTCCGTCCCCTCTTTGGGAAGCCTCCCCGCCGACCCTCCCGCCTTATTAGTCATGTGTGTGCATCTGTTCCCACAGCCCTTCCTGCTGGCCTCCTCTCTGGCCCTACACATGCCGTACACGTTGCTTCCCCCGGCTGGTGCTTTCTCACCTCCCTCTCCTGTCCACACTTGACCCTCAGTAGCAGCCAAGTCCCTTCTCTCAGAGGCCTCCCTGGTGGCTTGCCGGCTTTGGGGCGTTTGCTCTTACTGGAAGGCCTACAGTACCTTTTCTGGGGCTTATGGTCTCAACTTCAAGTGTCTGCTAAAATGTCACTTATTAGAGCACTCTGCCCTGACAGCCCTATCTAAAATAGCATCCTTCTCTCCTTTACTCTCCCCATCACTGTTCTTTTCAACCGCTTGCCTTTTTTATGCTTGTCTATAGGCATTATCTGCCTCTCCCTGCTTGAATGGAAGTTTTGTGAGAGCAGAACAGAACGCTTTGCTATTCAGTTGTGGAAGTAACTCCAGTGCCTAGAATGGTACCTGGTTCATAGTCAGTGCTCACGAGATACACTTTTTAAATGAGTGAATGAATGTGGGGGAGAGGGGAGTGGGGGAGAGAGAGCGTGCAAGTGAGCCAGCCAGTCTCTTTCTTCTCTGATCTCCCATTGGTTCTTTATTCACTCCTGTGAACTCAGGCACTTAGTTATCACTGTGTTGTTTCCTGTGTGTAGCTTGTGTCTGTACTGATCTATGCTAAACTTCCCTGTTGCATCAGACACAATGCTGGCTCCATAGCCAAGTTGCTCCGTAAATATTTGACTGATTAATAAGGGAGGCAAAGCAAATTAGACTTTGAGTTCCCTGAGAATCGAAGGTATAAATACCCATTACCATAAAATTCTGTGTGCCTGCGTGTTCTGCAAATAGTTGTTGACTGACTTAGAAGTCTTGTTGACTGAGAACTCTGATGGATTTGAAGGTGAAAGTTTGGTCTCTTTCAAGCAGTGACTAAATAACAAGGTCATAGGATTAATCAAATAACTCCAGTACCTATGAGTTCCATGTGATCCCATGGAGATGGAGAGGGTTTTTGTTTTTTTTGTTTGTTTTTTTTTTTTGTTTTTTGTTTTTTTTTTTTATTTTTTATTTTTTCTAAGGTTCTATTTATTTCTGAGAGAGAGAGACAGCATGAGCAGGGGAGGGTCAGAGAGAGAGGGAGATACAGAATCTGAAGCAGGCTCCAGGCTCTGAGCTATCAGCACAGAGCCCGACACGGGACTTGAACCCACGAACCATGAGATCATGACCTGAGTCGAAGTCAGACGCTTAACCGACTGAGCCACCCAGGCTCCCTGATGGAGAGGTTTTTTTTTAGGGAAAAGGTATCATCCCAGGTTCAAGTACTGCATAGTCACCACTTAGCTAACTAGCTATTCCACCAAACTGGAGTTTAACCATGGGAACGAAAGAGCTGGTGCTTCTTGGCCCAGCTGCTGCCCAGGAGTGAGGGGGACAGAGGTGTGGCAGGTGTATAAGAAGAAGAAGAATGACCATCCTGGTGTAGGTTTGGGCCATTGGAACCACTGTCAAGTTAGAGCTAATCTGATTCAGGAGACACTTCCAAGCCTTGAGCTAGGCTCCTTTCCTTGCCATTGTCTTGATTCTTAGCATTATACAACTGTTTGGATCCTTTGGGGAAGATTGATGGGTTTGAGGATGGCTGCGAATTTTTGTTCCTGGGGGTAGTAGAGCCACATCTAATGCAATGGGCAGATGACATTAGGAATCCTAAATACAGCAAGGTGTGGTCGACAGAGTGAGTTCTGGAGTGTGACAGATCAAAATTCGAATTCTTACTCTGCCAGTGGACAATCTTAGGACAGTTTCTTAACTTTGTGAGCTGCAGCTGGCTCATCTATAAACCAGGGACAGCACCTCCCTGACAGGTAGGGCGTAAACATGGAATAAGATAAGATGTTATATATTTAGTACCATGTTTGGTATAGGGCGGCTACTCAGTCAACGGCAGCATTTCCTGGTTAGCTTTGCTCCAGGGCATTATCAGTTTTTCAGTGGCTTATGCAATAGAACATATTGTAGTGGGCAGCGATGGCCCAAGTAGATTAGATTGAGTAAATTAGACTCCATATCCCTGTCAGTTGGTGCATCTTTATACAGGAGGGTGTCAAGACCTGTAAATTCACATTCATGTATGCATATAGAGATAATATATTTTTATTACAGTTTTTTACAGAAAAAAATGATTATAACAATTAGGTGACTCTTCAGATCTTAAGATGCAGAATTCTGAAACTTTATCTTGTGTATGTTTTTTAACAGAAGCAACTATACTTTTGTGTGAGAACATAAAACATAATAAATCACCTAAACGCTTTTCCCTTACCACACACACAAAGTAAACTGCCTTTCTCCAGAAAGACTTAAAACAGTTGTGTATCTCTATCCTAATTATTTTTACAGAATGAGTCGCTTGATGTTATCAAAAGTTATAATTAAATGCATGTTTCAAACTAATGAATAAAGCAGCTCTTCTTTAATAATTCACATTGGGTCCTCTTGTATTCTAGTGAACTCGCAAGAGTTCCACTCAATGTGTAATTGGAATGATAACATAGTTTAATTTCAGCATAAGCCTAAAATGGACTTTTCCCCTCACCTGCTACTTGAATGAGAGACATCTCTAAATAGTAGAAAACTATTCAATCAAAACCGTAGTACTAATTCTATCCTGAGGGATGGCCTGTGAATGTAGCCACGACAGAAGATCTCAGGTTTATGGGCCGTAGGCTGCTCACAACTCACAGATTTTTCCCTGTTGTATTTATTTGGTTTTATAAAAGCAGGATTTTTTCATAGGAACAATGCTTGACACACAGTAAGCCTCCAACAAGTATTTGTTGGTCGGCTAACTTGCTAGTGGGTTTGTGTGCCACTTAGAACCTGATTTTCTTTCCTACTTCATAAAGCGCAGCGGCCAGACCTTTTATTTTGTATTCAAGGCCAAGTCCCGTCTTGTGAGACCATGAAAACTTGAAGTGTTGAGAAGTATGAGAAAGTAAGTGCACCATTACAGAACTGGGCCTTTTAGAGAGGGTCAATGAGATAGGGGTAGGAAGGCCAAGGACCTTCTTTAAATATGCTGCGTTTTCCTAGAAGGATGGTGATTCAGATTAAATAGCATCTTCAGCACGCAAGTTTTAAAAAGAGCCATTTGCAGAGGCCTTGATTGTTTGAAGTATATAGTTCTGTCAGAAAGTCCCAGCAGCTTCTGTTCTCTTTACCATCTTCCTCAGAGAGCCATTCTTAGCTCTTAGTGCTTTCGCCTGCTGCACACACACGTGCATGTGTGTGTGTACGTGTTTTGGAAGAGTGCAGATCACAGTATTCTCTGGTTCCCTGTACCCTCTCCCTCTGGCCCTGTGGTTCTACATGATGGCTGGACATCCAGACGCCATGTGTTTGTTACTCACACTTCTAATTCATCATATCACGGTGCTTCCCCAGACTGGGTCCTCCTCCCAGATTGCCCATCAGGACCACTGGCATTCTGATTCTTGTTTCCTAAGCTCAGAAACGCAGTTATTGGCTCCTCCCTCACATCTCATTCATTATGTCCTACAGAATTTTATATCCGCTGTTACTTTTAGTGTGGCTCCCTTATCCTAGTCTAGTTCAGGTCCCCCACCGCCTGACGTCTAGATTATTGGAGTATTTGTCTCTTGCTCCTCCTACCCAGGTATTCCTTGCTATCAAATTTATTCTGTCAGTTGCCCTAGGGATGCCTGTTCTCTATCCAAAAGCCCTGTGGTGAGGGGTGCCTGGGTCACTCTGTTGGTTAAGTGTACAACTCTTGATTTTGGCTCAGGTCATGATTCCATGGTGGTTGAGATCAAGCCATGTGTTGGGCTCAGAGTGGAGCATGGAGCCTGCTTGGGATTTTCTCTCTCCCTCCCTCTCAAAATAAATAGACTTTAAAAAAACACACAAAACCTCTTTAATGAACTCTGTTGTCAAGTTGTCAAGCTGGCATTCTAGGCCTTCCATTTTACAGCCCTCCTCTTTATGGCATTAGGTGTCAATATGTTGAGTTTCTCTCTATATAGATACATATCAGTATATATACATGTATGTACATCTGGTACATTTGACCAGACTGTACTTGGGCCAGCTCCCCCAACCACTCATCTGTGGAATCGTTATTGAATAAGTGAATCCTTGGATTAAAACCAGTCCAGGAATTTCCATCATTGGACCTCATCTGTTTAGAGCCTTTGCATTCTGTTATTTCTGCCCCCTGGAATTGTCGGTCTGTCTTCCTCCCTCTTAGGTGAGATCCTTCCATTCCACAAAACCTATCTCTACTACCATGTCACTATTGAAAAATAAGCTTTTGTCTTTTCTTTTTGAACCAGCACAGAACTTCATACTTCTTTTCTCATCCTACTTACTAGATTAGAAGCCACTAGTGGGCAAGACCAGTAGCTTCCCTGATTTTGTATTCTTAGCACAATGTCTGTATCTGAGGATGTGGCATGATGCATTTAATGAGATAGAGAAAGAATAGCTTTTCAAGCCTGTGTTTCTCTGATTTTTAGAAAGGTTGGCTTTCATTACACATTTTAGTACAGTTTGCCAGCTACACATCAATCGAAGAGTTTGCTGAAATCTGATAAGTGTGTACTAGAGTTTTATCGCTTCCAGTCTTGAGTGTCTTACATGTGCTAACAGCAAACAGGACCACATTATATCCTTAATGCAAGTAGTCTCTTGAAATTCTTAAAGGGGTTCCAAAACATGGTAGGTGCTCACAGAGTGGTTGTGGTTGAGTTGAAGAATGTCCTATCAAAAAACCTCGAAAGAAATTGTGTGCCTAGTTTCTTAACTTTAATTCTCAAAGCTTTTTAAAAGCCATTCAGTGATACTAGAGAGGAGAGAAGGGATGGCTTTTCAAGTAAATTACCATTAAGAATGTATAACACCATCTAAACTTGGAATAACCTTCCTCCCCCTTCCTTTACGATTTAGTCTTCATGACCTCTTTAATTGCTAAATCAATTAGCCTTTTTCTCCTTCGTCATCCCTCAGAATCTCAGCCTTGCTCTGCAAGTATTGCCGCCTCTCCCTCCTTGCCTGATGGACGCCAGGCTCTCTCCCAAGGGGACCCTTCCACTTGCAGCTCTCTGAGGGGGTGCCCCTCCATTTGTTAAATACCCCAGAATCCTCAGGGTGGGGGTGATAAAGGTGGTGGGGTGATAAAGGCTGTGTCATCGACCCTGCACCTCTGCCTCACAGTCTCTTCTGAACTCCTTTACCTTTCTGGGAAAACTCTGACCCTTTTAGGCTTGTGCCATTGGATTGTACCCACTCTCCCACCTTGTTGGGGAATTTCCCAACTTACTACAGACTTGACACTTGGCTTAGGGTCTTCCTCCACTTGGAACCTGCCATCATCCCGGGTGACTCTGGTGTTCACGGGGCCAACCCTCAGTAACCTGGTCTCATGTCTTGGACCACGTCCCCTCTAGCTGGACCACGTCCCTTGAGTTCAGTTACTTACAGGGTCACAGGGACGATCTCATCCCCGCCCCTCCCTGTGTCACCTCCGGAGTCCCAGTGTCCCATCCAGCACACCCTCCTCTACCTCCACCCAGCCAGAGTGATCTTTTGGGTTGCAAAGCCGTCCCCAGCTGTCCCAGTCTCCCAAACCCTAGCCACTGGCTGCTCCCCTCAGTCACTGCACAGACCTCCTGTCTGGTTTCCCTTTCTCCATTGCGCCCCCTACAGTCTGCTCCTCACCCAGCAGCCAGCGCTGCACTGGAAAACATGAACTGAATCCTGTCACTCCCTGCCCCACAGTCTCTGTGACTTCCCCTTCTCCCCAGAATCACACCCACACTCCTCATCACCACCTGCCAGGCCCTGTGTAATGTCTTCAGCCTGCCCCTCACCACCAAGTGCGCGCGAGCATTCCTGCTCGGCTCTGCTTCAGGCCTGCTTCCTGGCTCGCTCCCCCCTCAATGTGTGCAGGGCCTGTGTCTTTCCTCCATGTCTGTGCTCATACGCTGCCCCACCCCTGGGCAGCTCGTGTGTGTGTGTGTGTGTGTGTGTGTGTGTGTGTGTGTGAGAGAGCATCTGATGGAGTCTGAGGTTCCTTATTTATCTGCTTATATATGAGTCTCTTTCCCCTTCTAGATGTGGGTGTGGAGGATAGGGACTTTGTCTACTCTGTTCACCTCTGATTCCCCAGGACCTGATAGTGCCTGGTTCATCTGAGGCATTTAATTAGTAGTTTCCGAGTGGATAAGAAGCATTCTGTCTCACTCTGGCCTTCATGTCTGTCACACACCTCCTCACACCATCTTCTTTATGCCATTTTCCTCACTCTCAAATTCTCACTCTCACAGTACCGTGCACTTCCACTGTTCATAGCATTGACCGTTTAACATTTTAATATTTATTTATGTGACTATCTCATTAATGAATCTCCCCCCTGCCCACCTGCCGCCCACTCCCCACAGGCTGTGACTTCAGGAGAACTGGGGATATGGCTTTTTTCTTCCTATTACAACCTCAGTCCTGCAATCGTAGCACTTGGCACACTGGGATACCCAAGAAGTACAAGTTGAGGGGCCCCTGGGTGGCTCAGTTGGTTAAGCATCCAGCTCTTAATCTCGGCTCAGGTCGTGATCTTGTGGGTCATGAGTTCAAGCCCGCATTGGGCTCCACGTTGATGGTGCCGAGCCTGCATGGAATTCTGTCTGCTGTTTGTCTCTCTGTCCCTCCCCTGCTCGCTCGCTCGCTCTCTCTCTCTCTCTCTCTCTCTCTCAAGATAAAATAAACCTAAAAAGTCCATGTTGAATGGATGAATCTCTTAGTAAGTTGCCATGTGATTGGCCATCCTCTCCTCCACCACCATGATCATACCTCTGAGTCATCCACATCTCTGACTGGCCTTGCTGGTCAGGGTTCCGTAACCGGTCCCTTAGATCCTGCATGTAGTCTGTTCACTGCGTAACCTGCTACACGATTATTGTTTCTGCTCCCTTAGCTTCAGCTGTCACTTTTAGTCGATAGGCACACACAGGGGCACCGGGGTGGCTCGGTCAGTTAAGCTTCTGACTTTGGCTCAGGTCGTGATCTCACTGCTCGTGGGTTTGAGCCCTGCATCGGGCTCTGTGCTGGCAGCTCAGAGCCGGAGCCTGCTTCAGATTCTGTGCCTCCCTCTCTCTCTCTCTCTGCCCCTGCCCTACTTGCGCTCTGTCTCCCTCAAAAATAAACATTCAAAAAAAATCAACACCTTGTCCTTCTAACCTAACCTCTCTCCAGAACCACATAACTCGACTTCATTCTAACTTGTTCAGGTTCCTGAGTGTGCTTACATTGAAGAAAACCAAGCCGTTTTCCTCCCTGCACCTCTTGGTCACGCTTCCCTCACTTGACTGATGTACCGTGGGCTACCCACCTGGGTTCCAAGCCTTAGCGCCCTCCTCGGTACCTCTCTCTTGGGTCGCACATCCAGTGTGTCTCCCAAGTCCTTTTGATTTGACCAAGGAAATGTCTTTTGTCTCTTGTCTTCCTAGTTTCCTGCCTCCCTCCCCCTCAGCAATCGGACCTCCTACTTTTCTTCTCCAACCCAGTCCTGTGCCTTTCTCTGTTGTTTACAGAGAAAGAAAAAGCCCTCCGCTACCTAGCATCATGCCTTCCACAGCCACACGTTTCCATCATCCTTTCTGAGGACATCCATGTCCTCAGTAATGGGCTGAGTTTTGATGAATGTGGCTAACCTGTAGATTTTTGCATTAAGGAACCAAAGCCTGTCTTGATTCTAAAACTTCCCTGATTGAGCCAAGCTCCAATCTTTTGTGTACCCACAGACGCTTTCCCTTGGTATGTCTTTCATAAACTTTTTCCTATAAACGGAGAGCATTCCAGAGCTTCATGCCAAAGCAGAACGACACAGTTTCCAAAATGGACCATTGCCTGTGGTAGAAGACAAGCCCAGCTCACTGCCCCGACCCCCTGCCTCACAGTAGCCTCACTGATGGGCCCTTCCTGACCTCCGCGCCCTTAGAATAGGGGTCTGCTGAGGGAGATGTTCTACCTTAAGTTGCATTTTAGAACCAAATGCTTTCCTATGTAGAGCTTTTCCTTAAAATGAACTAGAGATGAAGCTGCTGATAGGTGCTCACAGGTAGGGCTCTGCAGTGGTCACCCACGGTGCCTTTCCAGGTTCCAATTTCATTGGGAATTACTTGAATTAGTGATGGTCAAGTCTTTGGTGTGTGTGTGTGTGTGTGTGTGTGTGTGTGTGTGTGTGTGTCACATCTGTCATTTCACGATGTAAGCCTAGACACTCTTACCTCCTTAAAGCTTGATAATTTCGGTTTATTGATCCCCATTAGTAAACCACTTGATCAAATCGAGGGACAGGCAGAATCTTATCACAGGCTTCTGAATCCCCCAGAGCAGAAAGCAGTGCAGGCTTGCTGAACGCCATGAGGGAGTAGGTGTTATACTAGACATTGGCTGTCTTGTTTAATTCTGCATGAAGTGTGGGTAGCATGCTCCCCCTTTTGAAGGTTAGAACTGAGGTTCAGAGAGGCTAAGTAACTACTTAGGTCACACAGCAGCTAATAAGGAGTCAGCCTGAGATTTGATCGTAAATCTAGCTCCATGACTGAAAATTATGTTCTTTCTACTGTACTAGGTATATGTGATCTATTTGCAAATAGATCAAGAATTTGCATGTCAGTGCAAGTAGCACTAAAAATATTTTATTTTTCATCCTGTTAACGCCAATCAGTTAAGGAACATTTTTTACATTCCCCTCTTCCTGTGTCCTCTCCTCCCCGCCACCTTAGAGCATACTCCTTCCACGTCACTGCAGACGGCCAGATGCAGCCCGTCCCTTTCCCACCAGACGCCCTCATCGGACCCGGCATCCCCCGCCACGCGCGCCAGATCAACACCCTGAACCACGGGGAGGTGGTGTGCGCGGTGACCATCAGCAACCCCACAAGACACGTGTACACGGGCGGGAAGGGCTGCGTCAAGGTCTGGGACATCAGCCACCCCGGCAACAAGAGCCCCGTCTCTCAGCTTGACTGTCTGGTGAGTGAACTTCATGCAGAAATAGGATGGGCCAGTGAGACTCGGGTGTACAGGCCACACAGGGAATTGATCCCAGGAGGGTAGTTGTCCCTGCCGCGTGGTGGCATGTCGCGTGGAGACTCAGCATGCCGCCAAAGAAGCACGTCTTCCTTCAGTTCCTCGGGGTGGAAGTTCCCGGGTCTTCGTGGACACGCCCCAGCGCAGCTTTTGTTCACCGGTCTGGCGCATGGGCACAGACAAACCACCCGTCTTCCTGTCTGATGAGGGAGTTGGAGAAAAGTCGAAGCCCAAGAGGGCTTCTGTGCATGAGCGCCTGGCCCTCACGGTCCGTTGCATTGTGAGACCAGACTAGAATACCCCCTTCGCTGTTTCTCAGCCCCCTGACCCTGTGCTGTGTGTGAAACCTCACTTAGACGGTCTTCCTCAGTCCAGCCGTGGAGCTTTTGCTGCAGTGCAGTGTTAAGTCCGCATAACGAACTTGACACACACAACATTCCCAGAGCCTAATGAGCTGGAAGGGGCCCTTTTCTCCTGTCCCTTAGCCATCGTTGATCAAGTCTTGCCTCCGGTCGATGCAGCTTGATTAGCCCCTGCTGCCCGTCAGCCCATAATGCAGGCCAGAAAGGAGGGGCCTCCAGGTCTCTGACCCCTGACCCTCTGACAGTGGCAGGAGGACCTCTCACCAGCCAGGTCCGGTGAGCCAGGTCCCCAGACGTAGCCGCCCCAGGATTGTGGGGCCCCTGCATTGTGTGTGTGTATCTGTGTGTGCAAATGACTCAAGCGGCTGGGTGATTTGGTGGTGGTGGGAGTTGGGTCTAGATCTTTGCATTTTTGTGCTAATTAAGATTAAATATCTCAGCACTAAATTTGTAGATCAAGTTTAAGTACTTCCCTAATTTCATGTAATTTTCTAGCATTAATCCACTTTATCATTGTCATAAGTAAAAATGGCTCATTAAAACCAGGAGGGAACACAATACTTTTATGGATTTCTGCTCTCATGTTAATGCTGTTTTCCTTTCCTCATGAGTGATCTCTTGATGGCTTTTGTCTCTACAGAACAGGGATAACTACATCCGTTCCTGCCGATTGCTCCCTGACGGTCGCACCCTCATCGTGGGAGGGGAAGCCAGCACTCTGTCCATCTGGGACCTGGCGGCTCCCACCCCGCGCATCAAGGCGGAGCTGACGTCCTCAGCCCCTGCGTGCTACGCCCTGGCCATCAGCCCTGACTCCAAGGTCTGCTTCTCGTGCTGCAGTGACGGCAACATCGCGGTCTGGGACCTGCACAACCAGACGCTGGTGAGGTGGGTCGGCAAGGTCCCTGACCGGGGCCCGAAGGGAGCCGGTTTGACTGCCCTGTGCCAGGGAGCTGTGTGTGTCCAGAAAGAGGAAGTAACAGTTCCCATACTAAAAAGTGTTAGGAACAGGCCTCTTGTAAGATTTAAGATGCTAAAACAAATTACTAATGTAGACTCTTATTTTCTACACTTTTGATCTTATCAAATGAGGACTTGTTTTCTTTCTCTGCTTTTTTTTGGACATTATCCCAAACATCAGCAAGTTAGGTTTTTAAATAATGAGGTCATTTGTACATAATTAATGTACATAATGTTCCCGTGACCTCATGAGCTCGTTAGACGTCTGTAAATTTGCCATCTGTGCTCGCAAACCAGCTATTACTGTGGAGAGTTACTCCCTCAGAAGGCACGTGTAGCCACACATTCTTTCGTTCCGCAGATCGTCATCCAACACCTGCCGCGGGCCCAGGCTTTGTGCTGCTTACTCTGACGTGGTCTAGACTGTCTGTAGCCCCGCCTTTAGGGGTGGATAGATGTACTGCGAGGTCTGTTAAGAAGGGAAATTGTATAGGATCGGCGTTGATGGTAACGCCCTGAAATGGTCTCCGGATGTCAGCACCCGCGAGAGCTGTGATCTGCCGGAGGCCATGACAGGATTGCCATCACGCCTCGTTGTACGTCGGTGGGGGGGCTACGTCAGGAGAGGCCTCTGCTGTCAGGTATTTGGCAGGACTGAGCTCTATGTATGAGACCAAAAACAAAGTAGTCGTCATTGTTTCATCTTGGGTAGGGCTCTCGACAAGAAATTGCTTCTAATCCCTCCCTCCTGCAGTGTCTTGTACATTCCACCAGCTCTTGGGGCAGCTGAGCCACGCTGCGTTTCTTCCCAGGAGGTGCCTTACCTGAGAGCACAGCTGCTTTGTCTTCCACAGCCTCCTACAGTTGCATTGTTGTGCACTGGCAAAATCTGCTCTGCTACTCCCATGCCCATCATAGCTTTTGTAGAAGGGAAGTTATTCCTGACCTCTTCTTAAATTCTTTCCTTCATATCACAGTGATGCAATAGGTCTTAAATACATTTTTGGTTAGTGCATATACGTGTAGCTGTGTGTTTTATTTCTGTTGGAGATTTTTTTTTTCTCGTTATATTAATCGTTTTTTGGTATGAAGAGTACTTCCTAAGTGTTCAGAAATAAAAAGTGCAGGAAATACATCTCCTCTAAACTTGAATATCTCTCTCTGAATATGCTTTATTATTACTTTGAATAATTAGAAAATACAGCAAACCCAAATGAAATCTACAAATAAGACTGGCAATGATTATCGATCCCTGAGGAATTCTAAATTTTTTTTTGAAGTGTAATTAACATTCAGTGTTATATTAGTTTCAAAATGCAAAATAATGATTCAACAATTACATAGTGCTTATCATGTAAGTGTACTCTTAACCCTCTCTATCTGTCCCCCACCCACCTCTCCTGGCAAACACCAGTTTGTTTTCTAGGAGTCTGTTTATTTATTCGTCTTTTTATTCTTTGTTTATTCATTTGTTTCTTAAATTCTGCATATGAGTAAAATCATATGTTGTTGATCTGTCTTTGACTTATTTCACTTCGCATTATACTCTAGCTCCATCCATGTTGTTGCAAATGGCAAGGACTTTTTTAATGGCAGAAGAATATTCCTCTGTGTGTGTGTGTGTGTGTGTGTGTGTGTATACAATATAAATACATGTACCACGTCTATCCATTTATCAGTGGACACTTGGGCTGCTTCTATCTCTTGGGTATTATAAATAACATAGGGGCGCATACATCTTTTTGAATTAGTGTTTCCTTGGATAAATATGATTAGTGGAAGTACTGGCTCATATGCTATTTGTACTTCTGATCTTTTGAGGAAGCTCCATACTGTTTTCCACAGTGGCTGCACTGATGAACTCTGAGTTGAGTTCACCTAAAAACTAACTTTTCAAGGGTTTTCACTCCATTTTGACATTTCCAGGCAATTCCAGGGCCACACAGACGGGGCCAGCTGCATTGACATTTCTAACGATGGCACCAAGCTCTGGACGGGCGGCCTGGACAACACGGTCAGGTCCTGGGACCTACGCGAAGGGCGGCAGCTGCAGCAGCATGACTTCACCTCGCAGGTCTGGTCTTGTGCCCGTGATGTTTTAGATGACATGGTCTTGTGAATTATAGGACATGCTTAAGGTTTAAGTCATTTATCAAGTGATGGAGTCACTTTTGAGTCTAGGTTAGATAACCGAAAATTTCATTGTTTCCTGTCAAAATGCAATAGTTTATATTTTACTAAAGGATTAATATATTGGATTTTACATAAATGGCCACTAAATTCTGTTGTGGAGGTGTATCATGCTACCTTCGGATTTGGCTGTGATTTCTTCCCGTACAATTCAAACTATTTTGACTTCTTTCATAACTGAAGTCCGATCCCCAGAAGAAACAGGACCTTCTGGTTATTCCATATTCACCATCACTATCACCTGTTTTAATTCTAGATCTTTTCTCTGGGCTACTGCCCAACCGGAGAGTGGCTCGCAGTGGGGATGGAGAACAGTAACGTGGAAGTGCTGCATGTCACCAAGCCGGACAAATATCAGCTACACCTCCATGAGAGCTGTGTGCTGTCGCTCAAGTTTGCCCACTGTGGTGAGTGGTCCCCTCCTGACCACTCCTGTCCGCCAGAATCCCTCCTTCTGCCCTCGTGCTGCAGCGTTTAGACCTGCCCCTTCAGTTTATTAATGTAAATTACATTACTTCCTTACACATACGTGCTGTATCTCTAATGCCGTGTCCTAATCCACTTTACCCTCCTTGTAAGTATAAATGACTCACTAAATCTAGGAGAGCGACCTTTATTTTTCCCGTGAAAAGAAACTTTTGTTACAAATGAGATGGGTCTTCTGTGAATAGCGGGGTGCTCTGTAAAGCACATCCTGGCTATCTGATAAAGTCACCCGAACAAAACCCCTCTTTCTGTAGGCAAATGGTTTGTAAGCACTGGAAAGGACAACCTTCTGAACGCCTGGAGAACACCTTATGGAGCCAGTATATTCCAGGTAACGTTAACTTGTTTGGCTTCCTGTGTGCTCACTCGCGGCGGGGGGTCATGCAGGCTCTCTCTGCGTTCTGTCACCTTCATAAGGCTCCTGAGTGCCCTAGAGGCAGGTGCTGATGGTGTGCCTATTTTACAGCCAGGGACACTCCGCCTGAGGGAGGCTGGTGTCCTCGCCACAAGCCGCACAGGGTGGGGGTGGGGAGCCCAGACACTGGCCCGATGTATTATCTCTCCATGCCTCAGTCCCGTTTATACAGTAGAGCAGATATTGGGGCTCCTGGGTAGTTCAGTCGGTTAAGCATCCGACTTGAGCTCAGGTCATGATCTCATGGTTCGAGGGTTCGAGCCCCGCTTCGGGCTCTGTGCTGACAGCTCAGAGCCTGGAGCCTCTTTCAGATTCTGTGTCTCCCTCTCTCTCTGACCCTCCCCTGCTAACACGCTCTCTCTCTCTCTCTCAGAAATAAATAAAAATTAAAAAAAATTATACAGTGGAGCAGAGGCTTTATATCTTTGGTGATTTTCATGTGTGGGTTACAGCTTTAAAATGCTTATATTTAAAAAGTTTGAGCATGTTGCTTGAATACTTTTATTAGTATTGTTATTTCTTGGATTTTTTTTTACCCAAAGAAGAGTGTTACGGAAAAATTTAGTAAATCTTGTTTAATTTCATAAATGTGTGTTCGTATTGACTCAGTGGTACTGTGTGTAGAGTGTGAAATTATTTAACGGAGGACCAAATGGTAGATGTGGTACACGTGTGTGCGCACAGTCTCGCTGCTCTCTGGCCATTACGTGTGAATTTCATCGACAAGTTGGAGAAGACCTCCTTTCTTAACCTGTACTTAGGATGGGTTTTGTTTTTTAGGAATAAAACAGATTTGCCGTTTTCTTGAATGAGTAGTATTAAGTCATCACAGAGTAGATCAATGCAGTTGAATCAGAAAATATATATATTGAGTGAAAATACTGTGCAAGACAACCAGTAGGACAAAAATAGCTAATTCCTGCTGTTGTGAAGTTTATAATTTAATACAATGAGGGTTTTTTTTGTATTCTGGGTTACAGCCTTTCTGGTGAAACACTAGTAGTGGGTTAACATCTGCATATCAGATATTTTTTGTGTGTGTTCAAAGTTCCAGTTAAAATCCTGTGGGCTTTAAGGGTGCCTGTGTGGCTCAGTCGGTTAAGCCTCTTAACTCTTGATTTCGGCTCAGGTCATGATCTCACAGTTGATGAGACTGAGCCCCCTATGAGGCTTCGCACTGACACCACAGAGCCTGCTTGGGATTCTCTCTCTCCACCTCCTCTCTGCCCCTCTCTTCCTTCCCCCCACTCACACTCTCCCTATCTCTCTCTCTCAAAATAAACTTTAAAAACAAAAAATAAAATCTTGTGGGGTTTTGTTTATTGAGCACAGTTCAGTTAAAACTTGACATTGAACCCCTTGAAGGTAGTGTAGTTGAACATGGTATCCAGGGCTCTTAAGTATGTCCATTTCTAACTGGTGAACATCTCCTCACTTGGAGGTTTGCGTTCTTTTTTTTCACACAGGAGAAAATTGGACTTTCTATTAGAAATATTTTTACATTCCCAGTTTGAAAAGATGTAGTGTTTTTGATACCATTTTCCACTCGAACTCTGAGGTGGCAGGCAGGTGAGATGTCTTTACCTGTTTGTCTGGGAAGGAGGCTCGGACGGGTCGAGTGAGTGTGTGGTGTTCCACAGCTCGCCCTGAGTCCAGGCCATCTGAGCTGGGGCTTTTTCCGCTCTTTACCGTGTGGGGAGCAGGATCGGGAACCGGGCGTTGCTTCTTCAGCCCCGTGGCTCGTACCCCTGGCCTGCTGGCTGCCTCGCATCCCCAGTGCCGGAGCCTGTAGACAGCGCGGGCGGCGTCCTGAGAAGTGCCCCCCCACCCCCCCGGCGCGCCATTGAAGGAGGTGTCGGGCCTGTCTGTCCCTGCCTCGGCGCTCTGTCGGGACATCGGTACCTGTGTCAGCTGTGTGCTTTCCAGTCCTGCCTCACGGGTGTGTCCTTCAGTGCCTCACCTTTGTGTCTGTTTCCTTCCCAGTCCAAAGAATCCTCATCGGTGCTTAGCTGTGACATCTCTGTGGATGACAAATACATTGTCACTGGCTCTGGGGACAAGAAGGCCACGGTTTATGAAGTTATTTATTAAGGACAAATCTTCATGCTAACTGGACCCCTTCTCCCCGTAGCACTTTGTTCTGCCCTTCTCCTCCCCTGCATCTAAAACCAACGATGCCACATGCTCACCGTAGCTGTGGGGCCTCACCCCATCCTCACCCCCCAACTTCCTCCTCGCTGTTGAATTGTGAATACTCATTAAGAACCTGTGATACCAAATCTTCAGCTCTCGACTGGAAGAACATGGAGTAACCATACTTAACCGTGACGGAATCTTGAATTATGTATTATATCTGTAATATATTTATTTTGTTTAAAGAAGGCTTTCTAACTTTGACTGAATAAAGCTGTCTGCTCCTGCATTGATAATGAAGATGCGTTGTATTTGATACCCCTCCCCCCCCTTTTTTTGGCAAAGGAGGGGAAAGGAAGGTTTAAAATAATTGATTAAAAATGTCACTAAATGTAGACTAAGGACTGTATAGAGATGTGTAATGTATAATTACATATGGAAGCAATATGTTGCTGTGTTGTTAGATTTTTGTTTCTGTTTTTGTTTTCTGCTTACTTTAAATGTTCAGAAATTTGAACAATTAGAACATGACAGGCCACGTTGCATTCATTTGAGTCTGTTTGGACAACTTTAACCAATATATCTGTAGCTTTAGATGCTCTTTGATAAACGTAATGGGACTTTTTCCTTTTTCCTTTTCAACTTGTTGACAAGTGTCTTTGTAATAAGTTTTTAATTCCTTTTTTTATTGTATTATAGACAGATGAACAAATTAAATCTGGCCTAAAGAGAGAACTTAATCCCTTCCGGATATTTTTGCCACGTTTCTTTGCAAAGGGAGCTGAATACCTTCGGGCAATGTTGTCATTAGCGAGAAATGATGGGCTGTTTTTTGGCATGTTCTTTGGGAACCGCACAGACTCACGGGAGGGGACTCCTCTTGCTGTGCAAGGCAAGTCTTTTACAGAACAAGGACGGCAGAGAAGATTTGCAAGGACCTCCCTCTGGAAACCAGAAGGAACGGACTCTCACCTGGGAGGAGGACTTGCTTTCTTTACCTCCAGTTCTTTCCCTGTCTCGGTTGGATGTCCCCGAAATGGACGCAGGCTGTGCCGTTGTGCCAGAAACATTGTGTTCTCTTTTATGTTGTTGTTGTTGCTGTTCAACTATGATATGTGACTCCTTTTGTTTTTTATTATTATTATTATGTTTTGTTTGAATGCTTTAAAAATCCTTTAAGTCTGTGGATCTGCTGATGTACAGTGCCTTCGCTGCTATGGATCAAAATCAAGAGAACTGTGTAGATAAACTTTATTGTACAAGTAGAAAATTACTTAATTTCATACTAGAAATGGATGGATGCTGCAAGTTGAAATGGACTGTCCATTGACGTTCCTAATGTGGTAGCAGAAAAAAAAAATGGTGTCTTAAGTGCTTAGTGTTTGATGTCATTAACGGTTTCGTAAAACTCTACAGTGTAGAAAGATTTTGATACTAAACTGTGCATTGTACATAGTTCTAATGCATTGTATTGACCACCAGTACTTCTATAACGGTAGATTGTTTGTGCGTTCAGACTTTTAAGCATTAAACATAAAATAACTTCTAGTACGCTCATTTCTAATTCTTTGTTCTGCTGGCTCTGGTTTATGTTCTGTCTGTGGCTTTGCCACTCCTATACACTGAACATTACTGGTTTTATTCAAGGGAGGCTGGCGTCATGTGGCCTTTATCGTTACTGCCATTTTAGTTTCGTGTTTAATTTCACTTGACAAGACCTAGAGGGGAGAGCGGATGGACGTTCTTAACGGACGTGTTGCTACCGAACATATAACAAGGTGCCTCCTTGGTTTATACAAATATGGTCTTTGGAAATGTCGATATTCAGATGCCTTAGAGCTGCGCTGTTCCGTATGGTTCCACTAGCCATTTGTGGCTCAGTTTAACTCCATTAATTTTTTTTAAGAAAAGTCAGTTTATTAGTCACACTAACTGCATTTCAAGTATCCAGTAGCTGCATGTGGCTAACGGCTACCATATTGGACTACTCAAATTTATAGAACATTTTCATCATCACAGAAAGTTCCATGGGACCAGCGCTACTTTAGAATTAGATCCCACATGCCATTTCTGGCCATTAGGGCTTGGGAAACCTTTCCAGTGTGACACACTGGAGTCGTTGAAAGCACGAGGCCCTTCGGGCCCCTGCTGGTAGGCTGTGTGAAGATTGGACATAAGGAGGTGCTTAGAGAATTCTAAATTCCTGAGACTCCAAACCCTGGCATTTTAAGGATCTACTGGGTAGAAAGAAGGCTGGGCTTGGGGGCCCCCACTGTGGTCTGGAGTGTGCTCTGTGATCCGCTGTGAGAGATATGGACAAAGTATAGAGATTTGGAGTTTTAAAAAAAATCCCTTTAGTACAAGGAATATGACACTCAGGTACCATGGTTGCACCTCTAGAAGGAGAAAGTGCCTGCCTCAACAAGCTGGAGTTCCCCTTGAGTATCTGGGGATCAAGTCTCTGATGCCCTTCCATTGTCTCTTTAGGGAGACCCACAACACTGGCTGTTCTACGGGGTTAAAAGTTGAGCTGAATGCATATATACAGACCTAGCATTTTAAGATTAATGAACATCAGTTTCCTCTCTCTGTCCAGGTTTTATTAGATTTTTATGTCTTGGACAGAACTCTCAGGCCTGGACTAATCTACACAAAAATCTTGATGTTGTCATTATAACTTGGTTTACCATAGTTTTTGCCCCAAGTGTGGTCTGGGAGAGCCTGGAACTACCGAGATAGGAATCACCTGAAACCAGAGAAAACTTGGTTCCAGAGAAGGAACAGTGGTGTGGGACTGGAAGGCTGACTTACCTAGAAATACCGAGAAACAGAGACTCAGGACTGAAGAGGCCATCAAGACTTTTCTCCTAAGATAGATAAAACATGGTGACAAACTCCAAGACCTTTCAAATTTTTACAGATAAACCCCTCGCTCTTGGGCCACTAGTTAGCAGTGTGGTTTTGTGTCCAACAACCTGCTAAAGGTCCTGGAGGGTATATGCTGACGCTAACTGCAGCCCCTTAACCCGTGAGATCTCGAGAAACTCAGCTTTATACCATCTCACGTAGCCACGAAATAGCTGGGATGTCACAGCCACGAGCAGGGGAAATTGACGTCCTGTAGTCAGACGGCAACATTCTGGGCAGAGACACAGCCAGGCCACCCGTGATCCCCTCTGTTACCAGCTGGCCCTTCTGCACCCTCAATCTGGATGGTCTTTTGCTGGGGCTGTAGAACCTGGACACAAAATACCCAACTTAGAGTGTGTGTCTTTTGGTACTTTGGGCAACTGTAAGGAAATGTGTGGAATTCCTTGCCCAGCATTAAGTAAGAAATTGCTAAGTTAGACATCGGTACCAAAACAACAATAAAATGTCTTGATACTTCTGGAGGCCCATTTCTATAGCTCTCCAGCTCCTGGGCAAGCTGTAGAGTGCGTCCCGCAATCAGCTCTGGGTCTTGTCTCTCACCGGGGGCGTCGGCAGTAGCAGCAACAGCTCACAACAACCCCTGTTCTTCTGAGCTAACGCTCTTTCTTTGCCTTTCCGTTCCAGCTTTGATTCAGGACTGACCATGGAAATGGCTCAGTTTTGGTAACCCGAGCACATCAGAAAACCTCTCACATATTACATTTTAACAGCAATGCTGTCTTAATGGTAGGAACTAACTCTATAAGCTGCTGTCAACACCTTAGTTTACTTTTGTTTGGGTTTTTGGCAGCAAGTGACAGAATCTTTTGGGTCCCCAGATAGAAATTAGTAGGGAAATGTCTCTGGTTCACCTCTCCCCGGGGAAGGAAATTCTCCTCTGGATCTTACATGAGGAGAAGTCCTAGGGCTGCCTTTAGTCCAGAGGAAAACCAAGAGTACAAGCATTTTCACAAAAATTGTCCCTTTTGATCTCACAACAGCCTAGACGGGCTGGGTGCCAGAGTACTGAATTTACACAAAAGCGCACAGAGAATCAGAAGAAAACAATTTGTCTAAATCCTCTATCTCCCAGGAGAGAGGGTGGGCCAACCTCAACCCCAAGGCTCCAGATGTGGGGTTCGAAATCTGTGCCGTCTGCCCAGCATGGCAGATTTGGGGTCTTCCACCCACCTTGCTGCTTTCTGCCCTCCAAGCTTCCTATAAGCCAGCTGGCTTGGGATTTAGGCATCGCAGAACCTATTGAAAACTTAATCACACGGGCACCTGGGTGGCTCAATCAGTTAAGCAGTTAAGCATGTGACTTTGGCTCAGGTCATGATCTCGCGGTTCCGTAGTTGGAGCCCTGTGTTGGGCTCTGTGCTGACAGAGTCTGGAGCCTGCTTCGGATTCTGTCTCTCTCTCTGTCCCTCCCCTGCTCACGCTCTTTCTCTCTCTCCCTCCCTTCCTCCCTCTCTCTAAAATAAAAACATTTAAAATAATCGCACATCGTCCCTGGAGTCCCTAGGACTTGTGTGCCCACTGTAGAGAGGGGTGCATACAAGACAAAAGCCCACTTGGGGCCGAGTAGACTTTCCCAAGGGCAATCCTCATGACCTTGGTGAGCCTGGGTGTCACCTTTAAGGTGACATCGTGGCTTAATGCGAATACTCTAACAAGCTTTATGTTACTTTGGAAGAAGACATAAACTCACCTGAAATGTCATGCTTTAGTTGACTTGAGCCCAGCAACACTAACGCACGCACCAGAAGGTACTGGTGAGCTCTATTTGAATTCTGAGAATTTAGGCAGTAAATGTTTGGACTCTACTGAAGTGGAGTTCAAACTAATGGCCAAATGGTTTTTAGCGGCCCAGCATTTCTCCACAGACCTAGGTAGACCTCACTGGCCATCGTCAGGGATGGAGCGAAACCCCCAGATCACCATGCATCCAACAAAGGAGTTTTCTTTAGGACAACTTCCTATTATTGGAAGAGCTTCATTTGGATGCCTCTTTGCCTCAGGAGTTTAGCTTAAACAAATACTATTCACTTCAACGTCTTTGGAGTCAAGTTTAGCATCATGTGCCTAATGCGGAGAAGCCTGGTGCTGCTGAGAAGGAAGCTCCTTTCCCCAAAGCCTGTTGGTCTTTCTCAGGTGAATGAAATCAAGCCGGTCTGTGGAGTAATTGAAGAAATCATCTGTTAAGCTTTGCTCTTAAATCTCCTTCAGATATTAATAGCCCCTTGTGTTTTTCCTCCAAGTAGACAATCACTGTTAGCGAAATGGGATTTCAGGCTTTACGGCTGAGTCAGAAATTCAGTTTCCACACTCAGGACCAGTCAACGCCACTGGGCACAACATCTGTAGGCCTCAACGTTTTAATGGAACACGAACAGCCTCCTGGGCATGTATTGGCTGTGAAGGTTACTCTGAGGACAAAGGTCCTGGTTCACTTGTTCCTGAGCTGAGGTCTTCAAAAACAAAGCATTAAGTGCCCCTCATGGGAACTTTAGTGGTGACTCAGGCTGACTAAAAGTGAAGGATTTGGCGATAATCCCTCAGCGGTGGACTTGCTTGCCCATTGAGAGGCTTGGCTGAGGCGGTTGGTCTGGGCCCACATGGCTCTGCAGACAAACCCCTGTGTGGACAGCTTTGGGCTGAAGTACCAAACAGACCTGAGTTCAACTCCTCCAGACCTTCAGCAGATGACATCTCCACCTCACAACATTTTGTGTTTGCTTGAATATGTGCTTTTCATGCTGAAGATTTGTTTTCATCGGAGTTACAGAGAACAGTGTTATTGTGGAGTCTTTCATACACCGATTGCTGTTAAGTTGTAGAGTCATGTGAGCTTGTAACCTGACCACAGAGCTGCAGGGTCGAATAAGATAAGGCAGATTGGTGTTTGAGCTTCTATAGGTGTATATATTATATTGAGATATAATTGACATATTACATTGTGTAAAATGAAGATCTACGACTTGATGATTTGATACATGCATATGTTGGGGGATGATTACCACAATAAGGTTAGTTAACACATCACCTCACATAATTACGGTTTGTGTGTGTGTGAAAACATTTAAGATCTACTCTCATACAAATTTTCAAGCATACAATGCAGTGTTGTTACCTATAATCACCATGATCCCCAGAACTTCTTCACCTTTTAATTAGTTGTTTGTACCCTTTGGCCAGTATCTCCCCATTTCCCCCAACACCCTGCCCTCGGCCCCTGGCAATCACTATTCTACACTGTTTTCATGAGTTTGGCTTTTGGGAAATTCCACACACAACAGAGATCATTCAGCATTTGTTTTCCTCCATCTGACTGATTTCACTTAGAATAATGCCCTCGAGGCCCATCCATGTTGTTGCAAATAGCAGAATTTCCTTCTTTGTAAAGACCGAATAATACTCCATTGTGTTTATAAACCACAACTTTTATCCATTCATGTGTGGATGGACAGACACTTGGGTTGTGTCTATTTCTTGGGTATTGTAAATAGTGCTGCAATGAGAATGGGGTTGCAGATGTCTCTTCAAGATAGTAATTCATCTCAAGGTGCCTGGGTGGCTCAGTAGGTTAAGCATCTGACTTCGCTCAGCTCATGATCTCATGGTTCGTGAGTTCGAGCCCTGCCTCAGGCTCTGTGCTGATGGCTCAGAGCCTGGAGCCTGCTTCATATTCTGTGTCTCCCTCTCTCTCTCTGCCCCTCTGTCTCTCAAAAATAAATAGTTAAAAAAATTTTTTAAAAAAGATAGTGATTCATCTCCTTTGGACATATACCGAGGAGTAGGCTTGCTGGATCCTATGGAAGTTTTGTATTTCTTTCAGGGGTGCAGCTGGACTGTTCATGCAGCCCAGCTCCAGGGCCCTTGCAGAGCCTACAAAGTTGGGTGGGCTTCTCTCCAAGGGTTCCTGCGCTTCAGCCAAGCAACTGGAGCTGGTTCACAGGCCGCTTCCAAGTCCACGGTTGGCCAGCGGTCTACGTGCCTATCAGGGATGCACAGGTGGGCGTAACTCCTCCCGGATCCCTTGCTGTATAAGCCAATGGGGCTGTTGCTGCTGCTGCCAGGAACCCCCACGGGCTGGTCAGTCCCCTGGGGGCGAGCCTGTCTTCTCAAGATGGCTCTCTCCAGGCTTGGGCTGCTCCGGGATTTCCCAGGCTCCTACCTGGACCCCAAAGGCCCCCACAAAGGCACTTCTGTCCGGGAGTAGATGCCTGGCCATTGCTGCTGAGCATGGGACACAAACGCAAGACTCACTCGGCCACCTCGCTGACCTCGCTCTCCCAAGGTTTATCTTTTCAAAAATTTTAACGTTCTCCCCTCCCCCCGTTGTTTTTGTGTTTTTGTTTTTTGCTGTGAATGATTTAATTGCATCATGATTTACCTGGAATTTTTAGAAAATTAAAGAGTCCATGCTGTTTAATTTTCCAAATAACTGAAGTTTACTCGAGAACCAAAACTTAAAAGAAAAACCTTTTCGACAGAAAAATGTCCAAAAGTATTGAACCTCTCTTTTGCCTTGAATTCCCTTCAAAAGATGTTATAAACTTTACTTTTTTAATGTTTATTTATTGAGAGAGAGAGACAAAGGGCACATGTTCTAATGGGGGGGGGGGCAGAGAGAGGCGGGACAGAGAATCCCAAGCAGGCTTTGTGCTGTCAGCACAGAAGTTGATGTGGGGCTCCATCCCATGAGTGAAGAAGAGTCGGACACTTAACTGAGTGATCCTGGCACCCCAAAAATTCTATACACTTTCCTGATGCCAAAAAGTCAAAAGAACACTTGCTTTGCTGTGTTGTATATAACACCTGGGCTTTTATTAGTATTTTCTTTACTGAAAACTAGAGGAAGAGCCATGAAGCTAACTGCTTTATTCCCATCTTTATTTGCAGAACATCCCCATGAAATAAAGGCCTGAGTTCTCAAAACTTCCTTGAAATCCTTGGGTCCACGTATATTTGAGACTAGAGATTGGTTTTGGATTTTGAAAAGGTCAGATGTTACATGCGCCATACAGGACCTCATATCAGCAGCGCTCACAGCAAGCACACTCATATTTCTAAGCATGACGTGAATGCTCCTACTAAGCAGAGGTTAAGTGAGGACCGTGAACACCCCACAACTCTGTTTATGGCAGTTTTGCCCCAAATGCATCACAAAAAAAAAAACTTCCGATGTTCTTCAAATGTTCCATCTTGGAATTGTGAAGAAGGGATTTGTGGGCCTGTTATGCCCATTTCACAGATGAGAAATCAGATCCACAGAGGTGGAGTGACTTGAATGACACCAGGGCCAGTGTCTTTCATGTCTCTCCACTGTTAGCACATCAGGGTCTGGAACAAGGTTGCCCAGAATGTTCCCTGGGTTATGCAACTTCTACAAGCTCTCTGCATCCTTCTTCACATCAGTTACTGATAATTAGTTTCATTAAGCCCAAGGAAAATCCCATACCTTTTCTAAAAAAAAAAAAAAAACAAAACAAAAAGGTGGAGAGAGGCCTAGACATCTATCTCTGAGAAGTTTGTTCTTGGTTTGATGATATTTTCTATGTGACTAAAAGTCTGATCTTTAGACAAGAGGCATTACACTTTAATGGTCACAAAAACATCAGCAAAAAGCATGTGGCATCAAAAGTATCTTTCAAATTTTCTGAATGAAAGTGTCCTAAACCATGTTTGGGTTTTTTTCTCTTCCAAACTTTAAACTTTTCTTTTTTTACTTTTGATATTACTCTTATGTATCACTCTTGATAGAATAGCATGGGATGTTCCTTTTGGGGGGGGGGCTTGTTTCTTTTATTTTTAAAAAATTTTTTAAATGTTTATTTTAAGAGAGAGAGAGCAGGGGATGGGCAAAGAGAGAGGGACACACAGAATCTGAAGCAGGCTCCAGGCTCTGAGCTGTCAGCACAGAGCCTGATGCGGGGCTCAAACTCACAAACCATGAGATCATGACCTGAGTTGAAGTTGGAGGCTTAACCGACTGAGCCACCCAGGTGTCCCTCTTTTATTTTTGAAAAGCACTTTGTGGTATGTGCAATAGCCTTGTTTGAAAGATGGGCCACATGGGAAGATTTTCTTTGATTACTAGCGTGGGTTTTGACTCATGAGCTCATAAAGGCTCAACCATAGTAGTTAAAACAGAATCGTTTACAGTTGTGTTAAAACTAGACTGAGATAACAGAAGTCCTGCTCACAGGACGGATTGAGCTGCGGGGCAAAGGACACAGATTGCTTGAAATCCTAGGAACCGCTGTTCTAGATCCCAAAAGGCATTTTGATCTATTGCTGTAGTTCAGGACGGTTTGATTACATACTCTGAGTGCTTATATATCACACACCTGTATTAAAAAGGTCACTTCTCTGGACCCCCAAGAAAAGAATTCTTGGGGAATTCGGAGAGATGTTTGTGTCATTTTAATTAAGATTTCAGCGCAGAGCTTGGACCACTTAGGTTACCATCTGAATTGCTTTGCTGTGAAACACAAGAGTTGCCAGAGAGTCAGTGGAGAAATGCACAGCTATTTGGACAAGGCCATAATTGGTTCCCTAGAAGAGAATGGGGGCAACTAGGAGTGTTTTAAGCATATTCAGGATCATCTTTTAGGGATGTTACAAAACTATAATCCTCTTCATCTGTGGTCTCTCAAAAATCTTCCCTGAAACCTCCAACAGTCCAGGGAGCAATCACTGTGTCGGGAATTGAACCCGGATCCCTGGCTCACTTGCCTCTTTGGAGACAATATGTTGTATCCATTGCCAGTGACTGGCGCGGCAGGCAGCAGGAAATGTTAGCTCTGCCCTTGCTTCACCCGACTTCCCTCGTGCTGTGACAAGACAGCATTTTCAGTGGATGTTTTCTTTCAGGATTTTTATGTGATTAATTTATCCGTATAGAAGTGGCCATGTAAAAATGTGGCAATAATCAAGGAGTTTAGTAACTGTATTGAAAAAAATCTATTTGTACAACTTTTTATAATGCAGATGGAGGGAAGTTTTTTAAAAGAACACTTGATTCGGGGCACCTGGGTGGCTCCGTTGGTTGAGGGTCCAACTTCAGTTCAGGTTATGATCTTGCGATTTGTGGGTTTGAGCCCCACATGGGACTTTGCACTGGTAGCACAGAGCCCGCTTCGGATTCTCTGTCTCCCTCTCTCTGTGCCCCTCCCCCACTAGCAGACTTTTTCTCTCCCTCAAAAAACAAATAAAAAAATTTTTAAAATGAAAACGGGTTCTATTCCACTAGGATCATACCTTAATGTCCAAGCAAATGCACCCCCTCATCCGATGTGTGTGGCTCCCAATATTAAAGGGATATTGATGGAAAAATTTGTGTCTTTCACTCAGAGGCCACCTTCTTTGCTACATATCTTTGCAAGAGATGCTTCTGTCTTTTAGCATTATGTTTGTGGCTCAAATTACATCTTACTTTAAAGCATAAAGTTTGCTGAAAGTGCAAACAAACTATTGCACATGTATTCAACAAATGCTTATTACATAGCTCCACTGTGTTTCAAGGAACTGAGCTAGACACTGGAAATATAGAAATGGACAGAAGAGAGATGGCCCCTGACCTCACAGAGTTTAGGAATGAAATAGGACTTCATGTAAGTCATTATGTGATTACCACATAGTTGGGTGCATCGAATGCTGGGGGCATTCAGAACACTCTAGGACCACATGGAAGGGAGCATAGCCCAGACTTGTAGACTCAGGGTAGAATTCTGGAAGTTAGGATCAGCATAGGCTTCCAGAAGAAGTGAAAAGGCTAAACCTGAAGAACTCAGATGGGGAATTCATATATATGGGCGACCACTCAATGCAGAAGAAACAAGTGGAAATCCCTAGAGGTGACATCTTCAAAGAACTTAGAAGCCCTTTGGCATGGCTGCTGGTTGGAGTGTAGTCAGCTGGGCTTAAAGTCCAAGGGCAGTCAGACCATGAAGACCCTTATGAGCCTTGTAAGCTTTTAGAACTTTCCACTAAAGGCAATGAGGATCTATGGCATGTAGAGAATAGACAAGAAAGATGGCAGACTGTAGTCAGGGATGACTTTGGAAGAAAGTGGAGCAATTCAAGTGAGAGACAATGGTGACCTGAACAGAGGGCGTGACAATGGAGATGTGAGTGGGCCCTAGAGACACAGAAGATGCCATGAATAGAGCTGACCAGCACTGGGCGGCTCCATGCATGCTGAATGGAGGTTTTTGTGTTTGTTGTTCTCTTCTACTGGGCAAGCAACAGACAGTATCTTTGACCAACTTAAGCAAAAATGGGATTTCTTGGAAGGCTATCAGCATAGGTCACAAAATCGACAAGTAAGCTAGATAAGCAGTCTGGGGATCCAAGAAACAGAGCGCTTTGACTCTTCAGAGTATTCAAAAGCCCAAGGAGCCATTTTTGTTTTTGGAGTGCTGCCATAAAATGGGTTGGTTCCAATCTTCTCTGACTTATCAAGTATATTCACTCAGAATTCAAAGGCTCAGATCCAGATGGCCAACAGATACGTGAAAAGATGCTCAACATCGCTCATCATCAGGGAGATACAAATCAAATCACATTGAGATACCACTTCACACCAGTCAGAGTGGCTAAAATTAACAACTCAGGAAACAACAGATGCTGGCGAGGATGTGGAGAAATGGGAACCCTCTTGCACTGTTGGTGAGATTGCAAACTGGTGCAGCCACTCTGGAAAACAGTGAGGAGGTTCCTCAAAAAATTAAAAATAGAACTACCCTGTGATCCGGCAATAGCACTGCTAGGAATTTATCCAGAGGACACAGGAGTGCTGAGGCATAGGGGCACATGTACCCCAATGTTCATAGCAGGGCTTTCAACAATAGCCAAATTATGGAAAGAGCCCAAACGCCCATCAACTGATGAATGGATAAAGAAGATGTGGTTTATATATGCCATGGAATACTACTCGGCAATGAGAAAGAATAAAATCATGCTATTTGCACCAACGAGGATGGAACTGGAGGGTATTATGCTAAGTTAAATAAGCCAGTCAGAGAAAGACAGATATCATATATTTTCACTCATATGTGGAACTTGAGAAACTTAACAGAAGACCATGGGGGAAGGGAAGGGAAAAAAAGAGCTACAGAGAGGGAGGGAGGCAACCCATAGAGACTCTTAAATACAAAGAACAAACTGAAGGTTGATGGGGAAGGGTGGGGGAGAGAGGAAAATGGGTGATGGGCATTGAGGAGGGCATTTGTTGGGATGAGCACTGGGTGTTTTATATAAACGATGAGTCATGGGAATCTGCCCCCAAAACCAAGAGCACACTGTATACACTGTATGTTAGCCAACTTGACAATAATTATATTTTAAAAAAGGAATTCAAAGTCTCAGGAAAGAAAATCTGAGTGGGCCAGCATAGACCCCATCTCCAAATCCCTAGCAGCCAGGGTTGGTATGTTCTTTTACCAGTGACCTGGAAGAAGGAGGAAGGTCAACCAGAGCAGTAGCCTCAATGATACGGAGAGGGGCGGGGAGAGAAGTCAAACTTTAGGCCCAGGTCTGCAACCTGGGCAACTGGTTGGATGAGAGCATCGTCCCCTGAGACAGGAAAAGGCGCAGGTTTGAAGCGTGGAGTGGCATTTCGTATCGAACACACGCATGAAGAAGTCTTGCCGGAAAGTGAAAATACATGCCTGGAACCAAGAGAACAATATCTAGGCTGAGGAGAGAGTCCTCAGTACTCACATGGTCGTAGAATCCATAGGGATTGGAGGAGAGGGTGTAAGGAGAGTGTATAGTATGGGGGGGAAGACAGGCTGAGACAGAACGCTTAGAATTAACACGGGCGGATCTAAGAGGTAATAGAGGTAGAATAAGTTTAATCCAGGCTGGTGTTGCCAGCCTTGGAGATGGTGGCCAATTATTCCCACCTTCTGGTATTCACACCAGTGTGTGGTCTCCCTCCCCCGTGGTACTGGAATTGATGTGTGTTACCAATAGAATGTGCAGACATGACACCATTTTAGGTTATAGGACACAATGCCTTTTGTTTTGCTCTCTCTTTCCTGGATCTTCCCCTCTGCCCTCTGCCATGCTGTGAGTACCCTCTGGAGAGGCCCATGCGATGAGCAGTTCAGGCCTTTGGTCACTGTCATGTGAGTGAGCTCGGAGGCCAATGCTCCAGCCCTGGGTAAGCCCAGGCGACTACAGCCCCTGGTCACACGTTGTTGGTGGATTCCTGACAGATTCCGCAGCAAAATCACCTGGTTGAGCTGCTCCCAGATTTATGACCACAGATAGGGTGAGATGATAACTTTTTGCTGTTTTAAACCACAGAGTTTTGAGGTAACCTGTCATACAGCCAGAGATATTAAGCACAAAGCTCCCTGTAACCTGGATTTTTAAACAAATTAAATTCCAGCATAGTTAACACACAGTGTTATATTAGTTTCAGGTGTGCTCGTCAAGGTACGTGTACCTTTTTTTAAGTTTATTTATTTTGAGAGCGAGCATGAGGGGGTGAGGGGCAGAGAGAGAGGGAGAAAGAGAACCCCAAGCAGGCTCCATGCTGTCAGCCCAGAGCCCCACACAGGCCCAAACCCACAAACTGTGAGATCATGACCTGAGCTAAACCCAAGAGTCAGGCACTTAACCAGCTGAGACACCCACACACCCCAAGGTAGGTGTACTCTTAATCCCCTTCATTTATTTCACTCACCTGCCCCCACCCCTCCCTTCTGGAAACTATCTGTTCTCCATAGTTAAGAGTCTGGGGATTTGTCCCCTTTTTCTCTTTTGTTCATTTGTTTTGTTTCTTAAAGTCTACATATGAGTGAAATCATCAGGTATTTGTTTTCCTCTGACTTATTTCATTTAACATTATATTCTCTAGTTCCATCCATGCAAATGGCAAGATCTCATTCTTTTTTTTATGGCTGAATAATATTCCATTGTATATATTATATCACATATTTATCCATTCATCTATCCATGGACACTTAAGTTGCTTCCATAATTTGGCTATTGTAAATAATGCTGCAATAAATATAGTGCTTGTACCCTTTTGAATTAGTGCTTCTGTGTTCCTTGGGTAAATACCCAGTAGTGGAATTACTGGATCCTAGGATAGCTCTATTTTCAGTTTTTTTGAGGAACCTCCATACTGTTTTCTAAAGTGGCTGCACCAGTTTGCATTCCCACCAACAGTGCATGAAGGTTCCTTTTTCTCCACATCCTTTCCAACACTTGTTGTTTCTTGTGTTTTGATTTTAGCCATTCTGACAATATTGAGGTAGGGAACTTGGATCTTGTCGATGTTTTTCCTCTGACATTAATTCAACTCTGTTATTCAGTTTTCTTCACATACATTTTATTTCTAATCTCCCTGCAAATTGTTATTACACCACTTTCAGGGTCATTGTTCGTTTCTAGCCATATTTATTCATTTTCTCTCTATAACGTTATGGTCCTATAACTGTACTTCCTGGAATTTTTATTGGTTAAATAGATTTTTTTACATTGAAGGACTAAACTATACAAAAAAGACTTTCTTTATTTACAATGCAGAAAGAGGGCCAAAGAAATTGACCTGCTAGAAAGAAGAAAGAACAATTGTCTAGAAGGAAAGATGTCAAGATTGGATAGAGAGCTTTTCCTTTATGCAAAAATGGTCAGCTCTTAAAGGGCAACTGCATTATTTTTTTCCCTGGGATAGTGGAAGTGAAAAGAAATCTGTACATTGAAAGTGGTTAACAAAAACTTCAGGGTGCTGATTATATTCTGATCATTTTCAAATAATTTAAAGATAATCAGGGACACCTGGATGGCTCAGTCAGTTAAGCCTCCGACCCTTGATCTCACCAGGTCTTGATCTCAGTGTCGTAAGTTCGAGCCTCTCACTGTAGTCCATGCTGGGTGTGAAGCCTACTTTTTAAAAAAATTAAAAATTAATTAATTGATTAATATATTTAAAAATGGTGGGTATCCTTGCTTTGGAGAAGCCCCTGAAAGAGCAATTATAGGACTATTCTTCAAAAAAGGAGTATTGTAGGTCTTTATTTAACCTTCAACTCACACTTAATGGAGAAAAGCACAGGCATCCAGGCAAATAACAAAATAGCAGGGCATGCTTGTCACATATATGGCAAAGTTTTAATATTTTTCTATATAACTGGTTTTTACAAATCAGTTAGAGAGTGTACTGATAGAAAATTGGGCAAATGACACAAATGAACGTTCAGGAAAGATGAGAAGTAAATAACTATTGTTAGAACTTATAACAACAAATAAAAATCAAACAAAGATGCAATTTTTCACCTTTTAATCTTGCAAAGCTATTTTTTTTTCAATCTATTGGTAGGAACGTGTAGGTAACAGATATCCTCATATACTGCAGAGGGAGGTTGAAATTAATGAAACTTTTCCAAAAGACTTTTTGGAAATGTGCTTTAGTAATCTTCGTAGTATATATAAACCTTGACTCAAAAATACAATTTCTTTGATTTTACTTTACATAAATATCTGAGGTATAATGAAAAATTTCTTAAAAAAGGATTTTAGTTACAGTGATTTTTGAAATCCGGTTCCAAAGTGACAGAAACCCAACCTAAAAAGGCATAAGCAGAAACAGGGAGCTTATTGGCTAAGGGAATCCAAAAGTTTGAAGAACCGAGGCAGGGATACAACAGCAATAACCAGAATCAGGGTTTGAATGTTGATGGGTCTTGTCCTCTCAGTCTTCTTTGCTGTTCTCAGAGTGTTCTTTTATTTTTAGGACAGACCGGATTTTTCTTGTGGTGGGAAACACCTCCATTGGTCCAACAGACATCATCAACAAAGAAGAGGCTGATTAATCTCAAATTCTTTGAGTTCTAGTTCAAATCCAATTCTACAGAAAGATTCTGAAGACCCATTCAGAACCTCACCTATGGAATTGTCAATTGTGGTGGCAAGGATTAGCCTGTGTTGATGCATGTGCCCAATTCAGATGGGTTGGTGTGGTCAAGATGGTGAGGATGTGAGAACACATAGACGTTTCTGTCATGGTCATTCGGCTTTGGAGAAAGGGGAGGGGTATAGTGACTGAGTGGGCAACTCAATAGATATCCATTGGAAATTTGGGGTTTTTTCCATATGGTAAGCCAAACACTAGGTGGAGTATGTAATCTAAAATATGGAAACTGGGGGTGAAGAATGAAAGTCATGGGGTAAACATCAGATGATTTCAGATTGATAGCAGAAGATAAGAAGTTGATATGTGTATCACTGAATCTACTACTGTAAGTTGCTTTCTTGAGGTGGATTATGCAGCGTGTGAATGGAAGTGAAGAAGTAATATTTATTACATGCCTCCGGTATGCCTAACTCTGGAGAAAGTACCTATATACCTAAATATCTAAATACTATATACCTAAATATCTAAATACATTGTAAATATGAATATATATGACATATATTCATATCTTGTATATATAAATATATATAATATAACATTTCATTTCTGATTTCCAGTCTGGAAGATTTAGGAAGCCTGTTTTACATATAAGGACATGGAAGGCTGAGAAAGATTAAATAACTTACCCAACATTGTATAACTAGTAAATAGCCAAGTCAGTTCTCAAACCCTGACTGCTTTTGTCCTGGCAACTTAAATCACCTCTTTCTCAAAATTTTACCCTAGAGATATTTTAAGAATACGGCATGTTTTTCACTTACCCTGCATTTCATATACCACTCCTTCTGCATTTTATAAAGCTTGACTTTACATAGGTTGGTCTCCAAAATGAAATGTATACCATTATTTTTGCATATTTATAAACCCTTCAAAGTAATTTGTAATGAAATCTTTCTCAACGAATGTCAATCCCTTACCTAATATTGTTCTTAGGGAAACGGCTCTTTGTGGGGAGAAGGAAATACTCTTCTCTAATACACTGGTCTCTGACCATCCATTCCTTTGAGAGTCATGTAAATTCACCAAGCAGCAGCCATGAGACTCGCCCTTCCTCCATCATGCAGGTGTGAGGGCTGTGTTTGGGATGGGCGAGCAATATTAAAGTGTCCAGGAGCCACTCAATCCAGGTGCCCAACACCTCCCACCCCAAATCCACCCACCCCTTCGATGCAGAAACACTAAGAGTTGTGCTTTTTTAGTAAACCTGTGCAGCACTTTTCTTCTGGTTTGAAGTCATCTGTGATGAGTGTATCATGGGAGACAGAATCAAGAGCTTTGTGAAATTCAAGCTCTCTTACAATGATTTCATCCCTCCAATCCAACAGGCCTGTCACTCTGTTTTAGAGGGAAATTAGATGGTTCTGACAAGATTGTTCTTTACAAAGCAATGTTGATTATTACCTAGTATTCTGTGATCCAATAGGTGTTTGCAAATTGATTTTTTGATGATTTGGTCTAGTATTTTTCCAGGTATGAACACTAAGCTGACTACTCTGTGATTTTCAGGGCTGTCCCTTTCTCAGTGTCAAATATAGATTGGATCTCTCCTTTTTTTTTTTTTTCTACTGTTTAATGTCCTCACTGATCCCTGTTGAATTTTTTAAATTGCTTTTGAAAAACATCATTAAGCTTGCTTAGTAGTTATGTAAGGGGAAACGCTTAAAGGACATGATGACTTGAACGTTTACAGTTAATTTTTAAAAAAGAAAACACGGTAACAAAGAAGTGAAATCTGGAGTTTCTTACAAGTAGGCAGAAGATTTGCTAGGGCATCTTCTGCAGCCCTCAGGTTGACCTTAAACAGAACTTAGGATTTATAAGGTTACCATTACAGGGCCATAACAATAAGTAATGCTTAGTGAAATAGTTAAAGATTTTTAAGGCCAATTGATTCAAATATTTATTCCCCTTGGCAAACTTGCTTTATGAAAGATATATGCAGATGACCAGATAATATATACTTTTGAGATAGGAAGAGACTGGTTTAGCCCTTCAGAGGGAATAATCATTGACAGAGATCAGTATAACTGCTTTTCCTGCCATTAAAGTATGTTCAGCATCAGGCACCTGGATGGCTCAGTTAGGTGAGTGTCTGACTCTTGATTTCAGTTCTTGTCATATTCCCAGGGTTGTGGGATCAAGCCCCCATCAGGTTCTACGCTGAGCATGGAGCCTGCTTAAGATCCTTCTCTCTATCTCCCTCTTCCTCTGCTCCTCTCCACCACTAGCGTGTGTGTGCATGCTCACTCTCTCAAATTAAAAAAAATGATTTCATCGTCATATTAGAAGCACAGGTGAGATCGTCTTGTAATGCACTCACTAGGAAAATGTGGTCAGTAGCCAGCTTACTCTTACTGTGTGGAAATGATGTTAGGACGCGAGCTTTTGAGGTTTGTACTAGACTCCCTTTAGGAAAACCAAAGAACAGCTGTGAAATGGTCTTCTCTAAACATCTGGGGATAAAAATGAAGTGCACATACCTGGATGTGCTCCAGATGGAGAAACAACAGGACTGTCTTTATTCTCTAGGCACCTTCTCGGCACCGTCGCAGGCTCCCTGGTACACTTGGCTTTGGAGCCTCGAAGCAATAGTTCAGTAAAGAGAGCTCTGTGACTCTAAGGCAGACAGAACCATTTTTCAATCGCAGAAGCACTTAATTCTTTCTCACTTTCAGTGTGAAAGCCATTTGGGCGATAGCCCAGGCAGGGTATTGCAGACCGAGAGTGAAAAACTCTTGGCCTCTAAGAAGAAACAGTAGGGGGAAAAAAAAACCCTCAGTTACCATTTACTAAGAGACCAAGAAAAAAAAAGTATTGCATCTAGAAAAAATTGCTTTTGGCAACTGTGCTTCAGACTCTCAGATTTGGAAGTTAAACATGGGAAAATGTTATAAACGGGCTGCACCATATCTGTCTATCACTCTCTTTTTGAAGTGGCAATCTGGGTGACTGGAAAGTATGAACACATCTCTATTCTGGTGCAGCTTGCTGAGAACCGCAAGTTACAGAATGAAGCCTGCCTGTGGGGCCGCTGCTTATAAATAGAAGGAATCTGGTTCATGCCGTAGAGGCGGGGGCTTCCGTTAGATTTTTCATAGGGTCTGAAGGCGGTCACTGCATATTTGATGGGACATCTCAGCTGTCATGAGCTGGCAAGTAGCAACAGAGGAAAGGTAGGGGCCAAGCAAATAGCCATTCTTTGAATGTGCTCCCTGAAGAGCTGGGATGTGCCCCGTGGCAATATTCCTCACCCTTGGGCTAGGATTCTGGGGTTGGCGGAGTGTCGGGGAGGAGGCCTGGGAGTTCTGGAATGTCACAGGGCTTCAGAGCTGTCCCCGTTAGCTATTTGACAACAACTCATCCACCCAGTAGGCAAGCATTCTCTTCCTCCTCCTTATTTTTTGCTGATGGTAGCCATTTAATGGGATGATGGGCCGATAGAAATATGGGGAGAATTATGAGATGCTCATAGTGAGGTAGAAAACTAATATCATTAAAAAAGAGGTAACAGGGTCTGTTGAAGAGGTTACTGCATTTACAATGTTTTACTGAATTCCCACCATAACACAGTCCTATAGGCGGTATCAGCCCAGCTGAAATGCATGGAAATGGAGCTTCGGGGAAGTGAAGTGATCAGCCCAAGTTTATAGCCAGGAGATGGTGTGACCATTCTACCCAACTTGAGTGTGCCAGCCCATGGTCAGCACCCCTGTGGGTTGCCCTGAGAGTCTAATCATCCTAGGGGACCCGTGAACCTTTGTCATGTAGCCTGGGGTATGGCTTTTTCCCTGCACTTGTACAGAGAAGCAGCGGATGCGCCAGCCAGCCGCTCACTGGCAATTGTCGAGAGCCACACGCTGTATAGTTGGGCATCGGCTCCGCTGTACAGAGGGGATTGAAGCTATTTGTAAATCCTGTGTGAGCCTTTCAGTGTTCAGGGTGAGCAGAAAGTTTGTATTTATTCTTCTGGGACACCTGTCACCCAGCTCTCATTTGGGCGCTTCGAGGGCCAGAGTCTGTGCTATTCCCCTGGCCATATTTTCAAAGCGACTGCTGTGTGTGTGTCTTCTCTGGTCTCAGGTTCCATTTAGATGGCTACACTGCTGCTTTTCTTATGCTTAAAGTCATATCTTGATGGCTTCATGTTTCAGGACCGCCATCATGGGGATGTTTCAAAGCCACCGCCATGAATAATATTGAGTGATTTCCAGACTTCGATAAGTTTGGCAATAATCTCACCAACCTGTGCCCAGACAGTGTGCCCTGTCGTACCTCTGCCGGGTCTTTCCGTGGAGATCTAGCAAGAGATTCGCTCATTCAGCTCGTGTGGACACAGGTAGGTGCTGGATTCCAAAAGTTGGTCTGAGGACCAGCTCATCTTCCTGAAAAAGCTTCCACCAGATCTTGAACACACAAAGAGACAAATACACAGATGCAATAAATAAGTTTTAAAAAAACCTAACCAATTTAAAGACGTAGTCTTATGTCTAAGTGTGTGTTCTTCATGCCTGTGTCTATCTGTGTTAGAAATGTCTTTCTCAGGGCAACTGTGTGGCTCAGTCAGTTAAGCTTCCCACGTTGGCTCAGGACATGATCTCACAGTTCCTGAGTTCAAGTCCCGTATGGGACTTGTTGCTGTCAGCACAGAGCCTGCTTCAGATCCTCCATTTCCCTCTTTCTCTGCCTCTCTTCCACTTGTGCATGTGCTCTCACTCTCTCAAAAATAAATAAACATTAAAATTTTTTTTAAAAAAGATGTCTTTCTCATGAATCAATAGACATTACAGATGGCCGATATTTATTTTTAAAGGCCCATTTTACCCTTCCCCACCAGCAAATGGTCAAATTCCTGCTGTTCCCTGAAATCCTAAATCTGGCAACCAGTAATGCCATGTATGATGTTTTATGTCTCCACCACCCTACACCTGCCTCTCCCAAACTCCATCAGTGTTGAGACTTTTAGAAGGAAGGGGAAAGCAGAAAAAAAATTAGGAAGAAGAAAATAACCCCACTTGCTATAGAAAAACAAGAAGAAAATATATCGTATATATTACAGGTAATTTGTAAAAATTACATAGAATCTGTATTTATATATTTATGTACATTTGTTTATAGAGGCTCTTGAATGGAGGTGAGCTGAAGAATTTTCATTGGATGCTCTAGTGCCTAGGAGTATTTTTGACCGAGACTGTTAAGGGTCAGAGGCTTTAATTTCTTGAGGATGAGAGAGGTGGTCTTGTCTATTTTCTCACATATTTTCCTTTCTTTCTCATCTCCTTCCCTCTCTTCATTCCCTGGTCTCCTTCTCAGTACTGAGCTTACACCAGACTAAAGTACTCCTTCCCTGCTTCACACTTTAGAAAGCCCTACTTGTCACAAAGAGACGTAAGTGAATTAAAGAACACGGGGGCACCTCTGTCACCTGGGATCCAGTGTCCGGTGCTGAGACAGCTTAACCCTGAACATCCACCCTCGGTATTAACACCATTCAGACTATGGGAAAATACTTCTCCATCTTTGTCTTTTGTCCTTAAAATTATAAACATGACTTTATCCAAATGCCATAAAGACGTCCAGGCTGTACTACAGATACATCAGAAACAAACATTGCTTTGGAGCTAGTGACAAGATTTGAATGGCAGAAGCACTTAGGTAAGAGAAAAGACAAATTAATTAACTTGTCAAATCATTGTTCTCTGATAGCATAAGTGTGATAGCGTCTCGTGTGATCAAATATCATTTCCCATTAGTGCTGAATATCCACTCTCTTATTCCTCTTTGTGGTTCCAGAGGTATTTACAAATTAGCACAGCACATGGAGTCTGCAGAACATTTTCTAAAATTAAATGATCTAAATTACTACTACGTCTGTATAGACATGGAGGTAGATAAATTGTGAGAAGTATTTTTCTTTGTTTTAGTACCTGGTTCTAGATATGGCTTTAAAAGATGGTGAAAATAATGATATTATGATTAATATGTTGAAATTAAAGTATTTTATAGTTTTTGGGACACCTGGGTGGCTCAGTCGGTCGAGCAACTGACTTTAGCTCAGGTCATGATCTCATGGTGTGTGGACTTGAGCCTCACATCGGGCTTGCTACTGCCTGCCTTGCACAGAGCCGCTTCAGATCCTCTCTCTCCCTCTCTCTCTGCCTCTCCCCACCTTGCACCCTCCCAGAAATAAATAAATATTAAAAAATGAAATATTTTCTGATTTTTGTAATAATAACAATCTATTTATTATACACAATCCAAATGTCACGTGTTAAGATTAAAGAATTTTGTTAACAACTCCAGTTACTACCGCTCTAGCAGAGCGAATATTCTCCAAACAGAAATTTAAGAATAAAGAAGTTACTTTAGAACTATAATATTTTAAGAAATGTACCTATTTTAGCATTACTGTCAACAGAATACAAACACATAAAAGTGTTGATTATAATACAATCAGTGTTTTAGCAAGAAAGCAAGTTTTATGGAATATATTTGTGAATTAATGAGAGTTATTTTATTACTTATCAAACATCACTAGCCCATCAAGGAAACACTCAGACGTGTACAATATAATTAAATTTTTTAATAGTTTATTTATTTTTGAGACACAGAGAGACAGAGCATGAGCGGGGGAGGGGCAGAGAGAGAGGGAGATACAGAATCTGAAACAGGCTCCAGGCTCTGAGCTGCCAGCACAGAACCCTAAGTGGGACACGAACCCATGAACTGCAAGACTATGACCTGAGCTGAAGTCAGACGCGTAACTGACTGAGCCACCCAGGTGTTGTGTACAATATAATTAAATCCAATTTGAGAGTTTGTTGACTTTTAATCATGTAAAAACCATAGCTTCAAAAAGAGTTTTCATTCTATCATTGTGAATACTTATTTGTCACGGAAGAGGATAGAATATGTATTCCATAATAGTTCGTTAACTTGCTTTATATCTTATAATTATTGAGATCTACGACATATGGGCTTTCATTTGAACTCTTGCCATATTTTGCCTTCCGTCCCCTCATTTTCTCCCTTCTTTTCTGTTCTCCTCCCTTTGATATAGCCTAATTTCTGCCTCTCATTCCTCTCTTCTCTCCTCTTTGTCCTTAGAAATCCTATGCACAATCTCAAGTGCTTAAAAAGTGCAGTCTTCTTTTATTTTTTTACTTTTATTAAAAAAAATTTTTTATAGTTTATTTTTGAGACATAGACAGAGCATGAGTGGAGGAGGGGCCGAGAGAGAGGGAGACACAGAATCTGAAACAGGCTCCAGGCTCTGAGCTACCAGCACAGAGCCTGATGAGGGGCTCAAACCCACGGACCTCAAGATCATGACCTGAACTGAAGTCGGACGCTTAACCGAATGAGCCACCCAGGCACCCCTTTATTTGTTTTTTTGAAAGCAAATTAAATGCACTCCTGAATCTTCATCCCTCCCAAGGACAAGAAATCTAATCTTTGTCATCACAGAGAAGGGTGTGAGGATGGAATGTTCTTCCACCTTCTCTTTCTCTAGGGCCATATAACAAATCAGAAAGCTTACAAAGCAGTCAGAGGGCCTTCTGACTCAGACATCACATTGACCACGGATGTCCGGTGACCCAAGCTAGGTGACTCTCTGGAGGCGGGCAGTTCTACAGCTTCTTCCTTGCAAAGTGGGGACCTGGTGTTAGCACTGCTCTTGGGAGCCTGGTGGTTGGAGTCCAGGTTCTCCAGGGCACCACGGTCTTTCTCTTCTGGGGTACTGTCCCCTCCTGGGTGCTGGGACAGCTGGATGTGGGTCACACTCTTTGAGGGGTCTACCAACCCCAACTCCTTTCCAGTCTGGGGGAAATATCTCTGCTTCATTTAGCAACATTCCAAAATACCCCCTCCCTCCCCACCCCTAGAGGACTCCTTTAGAAATTTGATGCTACTGGAAAAGCAAACCAGAGAGTCAAGATATCTATTTTAGTAAGATACTATTTTTTTAATGTTTTATTTATTTCTGAGAGAGACAGAGAGACAGCATGAGCAGGGAAGGGTCAGAGAGAGAGGGAGATACAGAATCCGAAACAGGCTCCAGGCTCTGAACTAGCTTTCAGCATGGGAGCCAGACGCGGGGCTCGAACCCACGAACCATGAGATCATGACCTGAGCCAAAATCAGGCACTTAACCGACTGAGCCACCCAGGCGCCCCTGAGAGTCAAGATATCTAAAGGCAATGTCTGCTTTTACAAATCACAAACTCCTCTAAAGCAAGGAACTGAACACACCATCCCAGCTATCTGCTTGGAAGAGGGGGAAGATAAATACAAGAATGGCAAATCAAATTAATATTTTAAAAAAATTATCTCACAAAGTTGGACTTGGGGCATGAGGAAAAACGTGCAGCATCTGCCTAATTCTGGAGTCCTATGGAGGCTTGGAAAATAAAAGCAAGGGCCCAGATAATTATGACTGATTTTAGATTTTAAGGGGAGTTTCAGAATATCCTTTCTGGTCACTGGAGAAGGGATGGAGACAGGGATTCAAGGTCATACTGATGAGGGACCATAAGGCAAGTTGAGGGCCAAGCATAAGCTAGCACTTCCTCCCCCCAAACCCCCCACCCTCCACAGAGGGGATGTGTGTGACATTCCTCGGGTACTCCTGGCTGCCTAAGAACAAAGGAAAGGACAGAAAACAAATGATTAAATTCCAGAGTGTCCATCAGTTTACAAATATCTTGGTAATATTACAAGAAAGAGGCAATCTTATCAATAGCCTAATCTCCAGAACTCCTTACTATCTTAATGATAATGCTTTGCTAGGGGAAAAATAGCCTTAGCTTGACAATAGCTAGGCCTCCAGTAATCTGTGAGTCTTCTTTAGCATATGGACATCCCTTTAAGAAACTTCCTCTTGACTTTATCCCCCTCAACTCCACAGTATATAAGCAGTCAACTCTTCACAACCCAAGTGCAGCTCTTTCTGCCCACGGGCTCTGTTCCAGTGCTTTAATAAAATCACCGTTTTGTACCAAAGATGTCTTCAAGGCTTCTTTCTTGACCATCAGCTCCTGAGCCCGTATCATCACTCCAAAACCCCATCAATACTTCTGGCCAGGAATGGAGTCAGTACCCTTGGCTGGAATATTCCCTGAGGTGTGTTTCTTGGAAATTAGTGTTTTCCTTAAGCTTCAGCCTTCACCCCCTATAACACCTGTCTACTGTCCCATATATACTTAACATATAGACTAGATTAAACAGGCTTAAAGGGAAATTCCTTCTTTATATATTCACTTACTCATTCAAACCATATTTGTTGAGGGCCTTCTGATTACCAGGTATTGTACCAAGTGCTGGGTGTACACAGGTGCATAAGAACTTACAGCTCTTTAGGGGAGAAAACAAATACATATGAATTACAAATTGTGCCGAAAGAGTGAACACAAGAGAATGGCCAGGACATGAAAAGAACCGAAAACATTATTATACAAAGAATTGGAGGAATTAAGAATGTTTTGCCTTCTCCATAGAAGGCTCAGACCTCCCAACTATACATACATTTTAAAGGAGGTCATATGAAGAAGGCTGTCTTTCATGAAGTTTAAGGGGCTGAGCTAGCATCAAAAGCTGAAAGCCTCAGAGAGGCTCATGTTGAATTGAGAGGATGTAGACTTTTTTTTTTTTTTTTAGTTGTAAAGGAAGGAAACGATTTGCTTGGAGAAGTGGGTCAGGTCCAGAGCTCTCATAATTAAAAGTAGCCACAATTAGTACTCAGTAATGAAAAGGAGTAAATATATAATGATGTGGATGAATCTCAGAAACATTATACTACATGAAAGAAGCCTTACACAAGACTGTGTCTTGTATGGCTGAAATTCTAGATTAGGCAAAACTAATCTGTAGGCCATACCCTGAACAATGATTGCCTGGGAAGGGGAGCAGGACAGGAAGGGCTTGGATTAACGAGGAAGGGGTGTGAGGAATCTTCTGAGATGATGAACATGTTCTCTATCTTGATAGTGATTTGTTTTCCACAGGTATATATATGCATTGTCAATATTCATTCAACGGTTCATTTACTATTTGTGCATTTCACTATGTGTATTTTTACCTAAAAATAAATAAGGCAGGAAGACAGGAAGTCAAAGAAAAAGGAAGGAAGAGAGGGAGGGAGGAAAGACAAAATATTGAACTTTAGTTAATGATACGCAAGCTGGAGTTCTAGGATGGAATATACTGATGTCTGCATTGACTTTGAAATACATGAGAAGTCAGACTGATGGATGAATGCATAGGTAGATGTAGTGGGAGCACAGGGGTGCAAGGACATGTCGCTCCGGGGTCCCAAACAGACCAAGTTTGGCCAATCGCTGCTGACAAAACCCAAAGGCAGAGAGATAGTGCTGGCGAAACAGGAAAGGAATTTATTTCAGTGAGGCCAACACTGGGAAGACAGCAGACTAACGTTTCAAAGACCATCTCCAAAGCACTAAAAATACGTCTAAGTTTATGTAAGGAGAATGGGCAGCAATGGTTGGTCAGTGTGTAGGTGGGCAGTAAAGGTCAGGTTGATCATTGTCCTGGGGTTAATAACACGGGGGTTTGCTGGCTTGGGGCAGTCCCTGTTGCTGGAGGGAGTAGTTCTGGTTCCCATCAGGGGATGCTTTTGCCTGTACGGGTGCCTGAGTTAAGAGATAAGCTGGAAAGTACTTACTCAACTAGAAAGTTTGAGGTCAAAATGGAGGTAGTTGAAGTCATCTCTCAGAAACATGTGATAAAGCAACATAACCAGATGTTAACAATTAATAGAATCTAGGTCGTGGGTATGTGGGGATTCACTGTACTATTTTAGCTTTGCTCACATTTCAATTTTTTCTTAATAAAATGTTAAGGAAAAAATAGTATCTATTCGCTGAAGATCTATTACAGTCTGTCAGTATGCCATGTGTTTTAGATATATTACCTCTAGTACTAAAGAGAACTAATGTATTAATATATTTATTTATTATATTTTCTTATATTGTACAGTAGTAGATTTGTACATTGTAAATCAGGAAACTGGGGCCAAGGAAAGTCCTATAACTTTTCCAGGACCGTATCATGAAGTGGCAGACCTGTTTGTTTTCAAAGTGTATACCCGTGTGATCTAAAATGGTACCTACTCACCACACGTAGCTTGTGAGCATTTGAAATATGGCTAGTGTGACTGAGGAACTTTAATTTAAACTTAAAAAACTGATATTTAATTCAGCGATTGGAAAACTCCCTTCAGTTATTGGAAAAGTTTCAACTATATTTGTAACAACTTGGGTAAGTGAAGCCACTTTTTCAACTGTACATTTGATAAATCTACATACTTAGCAAATACTCCCAATGAAAATGTAGCATTCAAGCTGAAATATGCTTTAAGTGTAAAGGTAGACACATTTTAAAGACTTACTGTGGGAAAAAAAAAAGAATGTCAAGGATCTCATTAATCATTTTTATATTGATGAAATGTTGAAATAATCATGTTTTGGAATGTATTGGGTTATACTGTTAAAGATTAAAATGAGTTCCACCTCTTTTTGCTTTTAAAAAATATTACCATTACATTTAGGACTCATATTTCTTTTTTTAACTTTTTTTTAATGTTTGTTATTTATTTCTGAGAAAGAGAGACAGTGCGAGCAGGGGAGGGTCAGAGAGAGGGAAACACAGAATCCGAAACAGGCTCCAGGCCCTGAGCTAGCTGTCATCACAGAGCTCAATGCGGGGCTCAACCCCATGAACCGTGAGATCATGACCTGAGATGAAGTCGGATGCTTAACCGACTGAGACCCGAAACCCCCCAAGTGCTTCATATTTATATTTCTGTTGGACAGAGTTGGTCTCTGGTCTTACCAGTGTACACCAGGCTGTATAATATCGGTATTTAAGCTAGGGCATGTGAGTTACCAGGAGTGGGGGGTGGGGTGGGGTGGGCTGAGGTCAAAGTGCACCAAGTTATTGAGACCCTGTATAATGGTGAGATCCTGGGAAATGTTATGCAGCCTTTGCTCGGTACCAGGGACTATTTTCAAGTCTTGACATTTGTTAATTCACTTAATCCTTGCCACAACCCTGCAGCGAAGGAACTACCATTATCCCCATTTGACAGATGAGATGAAAGCACAGAAGGGCATCAGTGGATATTTAGTAGCAGCTATGTCAAAGTAAAGAAACTGTCATAATTGGGATATACTCAGAATTTAAACTGTGCTCTTTCAGAACTTCCTTTAAATAGCTGCTATTTACAGATTTGCTTTCCATCTCTCAGACTCTGGAGAGCGTCTTCTTCTAAGGACGCTGCCCCCTTCTGCAGGCACATCTTTCGCAGAATTCTAAAGGATCTGTTCAGACAATGGGAATCAAGCTAAATAATTGGCCAATAGGAGTAAACGTAACTGAGCAAATGGGTTTTTATTACTGGGGTCCCATTTGAGAATTCATCGTTTTCTTCCAGTAGAAAGGGTAGTTTAATCTCTCTAAAAGCCTGCCACACCCTGTGATAATTGTCTGAGCTGTGGAACTGCATTGCAGAAAAGCTCTGCATGTCTACGGCAGAGATGCTGATGGAGGTCTTGAAGAGGCCCGGGAAGGGCTCCCAGTTGTTCTTCCTATAAATTTACGGGAGAAAAAGTGACCACTGCCTTTTTGGAGACAATTTCCTAAGTGCTAGGCTTTGTTCATGTGGAAGAGAACTTGGATTGGCTGATGCTCTAGAAGCAGCAGCCAAGAAACTCAGATGAGTCCTCAAAGGTTACTTGAGGAGCTTGGGTGGTAGGCACTGTGGGTTTTCAACACTGGAGATGGAGCCTTTCCCTTCTTTTATGAGCCTGCCTTAAAATTCAGGTCAGTAACCGATGCCAGTTATAATCCTTATTTCCAGAAGGCATTGCCTGCTCTGGTTATGAGACCCAGCATGTGTATGCTGTTAACACATTGGCAAAGCTTTCAAACAGTGAGAGAGGAAGCTCTGAAAATTCAGGAGAATGTCACCGGAGTGCCAGTTCTGAGAGGGTAGAAGGGGATGACATGGAAAAGTCCTGAAGAGCAGAACATCTGAGTGTGACAAACGGTATCTCCCACACTCTCCGAAAGACACAGAAGGTGCCAAATATAAACATCTGAAATGTCTTACCTTCTGGGACCACAACATTAAAATGTCCAGGTTTGTGAGTCAGCAGTGACAGACAGTGGGGAACAGTTGGTGTTAAGTGTGATAGAGACCATTGCCACATAAAATGTGGTCCTGACCACCGGCATCAGCGCCCCCCCCCCGAATCTCATTAGAAATGCAGACACACAAATCTCACCTCAAATCACGGAATCAGAATCACTGGGATCAAGAGTCTGAGTTTTAACAATACCCTGAGACTGATGCTTCTCAAACTATCTATGATGAACGGCAAGTGCTTTGTTTTTTCTATTCTTAGAAATTTGTCACTAGCCCATTATTTTGTAAAACATCTTGTTCTGCAAGACAAATTCAGCTCTCCCTGCAGAGCTGTTGCGGGGGCGTCCATTGCTGTACAAGTATTAGAGGCTTACTTTCAAATTCTCTATCTTCCTTATTGGAGTCTGCTCACAGGCGGTGCGTGGGGTCACACCCATCCACAGACCACATTTTTGAGTATCACTCATGTTAACCAGTACACTGGCCTTCCTCAGTCCACAATTGGTCGCTGTTACTGCCTGGACCTCACTGATCTCTGCCACGGAATACCTCCGAGCCTGTAAGAAGGGAACAGAATCCTAGAGAGGAGAGCTAGCCAGAAACCCTTGCTTCTACCTAGGCTGGTCAGTTACTAAGCTCGCTTTCACAGAACACTTTCCAGCTAAAACAGATCAGGCAAAATTTTAGTCTTGGAGGGATTGCCTTCTTACATTATTGGATTAAGATGGTGAATTACAAAGGTTTGTTTTTCGTGCATTACTGTTGTGGTTCATGAAACTCACAGTTGCCCTGAGTCCGTAGATATGGAGCAAAGTAAATTTATTTTCATGTCCGTCTTCCAAATAGGGCCGAGTTTCTAATTTTCTGCTTAAAGGCTATGTTACAGAACTTGGCTGGTCAGACAGCATTTGGAGTTCATCAAATTCTAACTGATGAGTAAACACAGGGACAATGTTTCTCTCCTGGACTTAACTTATAGAGTTGTCAATGTCAAATGAGCTTGAGGTGTTATAAAAATTTTGCTTTACTTTGCACCCCATTTGGTTATCGTCATCGCACAGCCACATCTCTTAAAATCTTGTTAAAGTACATTAGGGCTTATTACATCTCTTGTTTATATTAGGGATTCAGTAAGAGGAGGTGTCAATGATGTAAACATTACATAAAAGTAAAGGATTCAGAGATGAAAAAAGCGCTTAATGGAGATGCTTTGCTAGCGGGAAATGAATTCTGATGTTATCCAGAACCGGCTCTTATTCTGAGATGCTCCACACTTACAAAGAGTGTCAAACAGCCTTTTAGCAACCTTCAAAAAAAATTTATTATTGTTTACATAAAAGTGTTTCAAACTCTTCATCTGCTATAAATTGTGTACAGCCAAGTGGGTGCATTAGGATTTATACTAAATCTCTTTATCTGGTAAGATAAAAGAAGTGTTTATAATTTCCCTGCAATGTATTTGCTTTTTCCATGGCTTTAGATAATACTGTTAGCCCCCCAAAAAGGAGCCATTTAAGAAATAGCTGTTTAATCTACAATGCAAACAGTAGCATAAACCCTTTGGTATTTTCTAATGTCCAAAAATGAATGATTGTGCCTTTTCCAACCATTTGACCCCTTCTATAAGAAGGGGCCTGATTTGTGAAGTTTATCCAATTTTTCTGCATACCTATAGTGGGGCGCCTGGGTGGCTCAGTCGGCTAAGCATCCAACTCTTGGTTTTGGCTCAGGTCATAACCTTTCGGTTGGCGGGATGGAGCCCCATGTCGGGCACTGTGCTGACAGCCTGGAGTCTGTTTGGGATTCTGACTCTCCCCCTCTGCACTTCTCCACTCTCTCTCTCTTTCTTTCAGAATAAATAAACTTAGAAAACAAATCTCTCTCTCTCTGTGTGTATGCATATAAAAACATATCTATGATAAGCTGTTTTGAAGTTTCCCATCTTGGTTTCTTGAATTCACCTGTGGTGAAAATATGTCTTACAGAAAATTAAAACCATGATAAGATACAATTTTGCACCCACCACAGTGCCCAAACAAAGAAAAAGGCCATCAGTAACAAGCATTGTGGAGGATGTCACGCATGGAGCCCTCACACAAGCTGGTGGTGGTTGTGAATTGGAACAGCTACTTTGGAAAACAATTCGATCTTATGGAGTAGAGGGTTCTCCTTCCTGGGGTCCACCACACAGAGGATTTTGCACATGCGCACTGGGATATTCACGAGAATATTCTTATTAGTATAGTTTCTAATAGCAAAAATTCCCAGCAGGACATTCAAAGCCATCTTCTAGGAGAAGGAGTAAATTCATATTGTTATGTTTGCACAACTGCAGCAAAAATGAATAAAATAGAGCTACCTGCATCTGCATGAATGAATCTTAAACACATAACACTGAGCAAAACAGCATTTCCAGAAAACTTCTGCCAATAAGAATTCAGTTGAACAAAGTTACCTAATGTGTAAAGCTAAGCCATACACACAAGAGACAGAATGATCAAGAAAGTCGAGTGAGGGGTGCCTGGTGGCTTAGTCAATTGGGCGTCCGACTTTGCCTAGGTCTTGATCTCACAGTTCGTGGGTTCAAGCCCCACATTGGGCACTGTGCTGACAGCTAGCTCAGAGCCTGGAGCCTGCTTCGGATCCTGTGTCTCCCTCTCTCTCTGACCCTCCCCTGCTCATGCTGCCTCTCTCTCTCTCAGAAATAAATAAATCATTAAAAAAAAAAAGAAACTCAAGTGAATTATTAACAGAAAAAAAGATAATTGTCATCTTTTGAGGGGGGAAGAAGGGAGTAATCCATGGAGAGTCACATAGTGGAGGTGGAAGGAACTGGTCATGTTTTATTTCTGAAACTGGATGGTGTTCACACGAGTGCATTTAAAACATCAGACAGATGTGGTGCATATAATTTGCAAGCATGAAATTTTTCATAATACAATAAAAGTAAATGGAGAAAGGTTATGTCCTAGAAAGAAGTCACGAGCACTGTATCTGTTAGGTCCCATTAGGTTATTCTGGGTAACAAGCCATCTCGAATTCACACTGGCTTAGTGAAGCAACGGTTATTTCTCTTTCACGGCTACGTGTCCAACAAAAGTCATCAGTCGCCTCCGATTATTGTGGTAACTGAGGGACCCAGGCTGACAGAGCTACTATGGGAAGAGCCTGATGAGTAATGTATTTGGGAAAAATTGTCCCGCGATGATCGCCGACAGAGGGGATGGGGGAGGGGAGAAGGAACACAATAGGTCACACACGCAGCGGCTTCTCCAATTCCTACCTGGAAGCGGTGTGTCACTTCTACTCACACTTTATTGACCAAGTGAAGGCCTGTGGCCCCGCCAACACCCATCGAAGTTGTTAGGAAAGTGCAATCGTACTATTTGTGAAGAACCTGGCAAGAGAACCTGGGTATTTGTGAGAAGACCCGGTGACCATAATGACTTCCATATGGCAGACAGCAGCCAACTTTTGAGTTCGTTGCTGCCTCTCCTATCTGAAGCTCCAGAAGAACACACACTTAGGCCTAGTTGCCATTCCACCTCTGATAAAGATACAAAGTGCTGAATCAGGAAACGTTCTTTCCTTCTTCTTCTTTTTTTTTTTTATGTTTATTTGTTTATTTATTTATTTTTAAATGTTTATTTATTTTTGACAGAGAGAGAGAGCATGAGTGAGGGAAGGGCAGAGACAGGGAGTCACAGAATCCAAAGCAGGCTCCAGGCTCCGAGTTGTCAGTACAGAGCCTGATGCAGGGTTCAAACTCACAAACAGTAAGATTGCGACCTGAGCTGAAGTCAGACGCTTAACCGAGCTAGATACCCAGGTGCTCCTATTTATTTCTTTATTGAAAGTTTTTATTTATTAGAGAGAGGGCACAAGCAAGGGAGGGGCAGAGAGAGAGGGAGAAAGAGAATCCCAAGCAGGCTCCACACTGTCAGCACAGACGCCAATGTGGGGCTCGAACTCAAAAACCATGAGATTATGACCTGAGCAGAAGCTGGACCTTTAACAGACTAAACCGCCCAGGTGCCCCAGGAAAGGGTTCTTTCTCGATAGTCTTGAGAGAGAATCCCTTCTGGAGATAGGATGCTTTCATTTCCAAACAAAAGCAATATACTTGGAGTGAAAGCTTCTCCTTACCAGGATAAATATGTGTGGGTGTTCTCTGCTTGCTGTGGAGGCGGAAGGAAAAGACAGTCAGCATTCCATTCCCAAGAACTGGGAAAAGTCAGGCTGTGGTGGCAGTGAATGTGGGTAGAGGATGGTGGGCAGATTACCAACAGAAATCCATGCTTATTTGAAAAGGTAGCCACTAGAAATTACAAATTTATGGCCAAGATCTGCCCCTCCCTTTGTGTCAGAATTCCAGTGCCTCGTTGACGGCAGACACACCGGCATCCAGCAATCGGGGGGGTGAGAAAACACATACCAACCACGTGACATGGGTGGTGAAGCCATCCACCAAACCCTTGCCCCCAAGGGTGGGCCAGAGACGGGCTCTTCACTCTCCCATCCAATTCCTTGTTGAACACACACTGGAAGACTACATTTCCCAACCTCCCCTGCAGTTAGGTTTGGGCCATGGAATCCAGATTCTGGATAATGGATCACGGTGGACATGATGTGATGTCCAGACCCGGCCACAAAAGAGCAGCAAAGTGTCTCGTAGTTTGTCACCTCCCTTGTCTTTGGGCCCAAAGCAGAGGAACCGTTCCGAGGAGCCAAGCAGATGGTAGGAGCCCGGGTCCTCAGATCACCTCAGTGAAGGCTGGCCACTGAAAACCCGAGGGAATGATGATACAAGAAATAAATAAGCCTTTACTTTGTGAAGCCAGCAAGATCTGAGGGTTTTTAGTTTCATCAGCTAGTGTTCCTTCACTATAAATAATATAAGAGACCACAGCCCCTTTCTGCAAAGCTACTGCTGGCAAAGACCGCTGCTGGGCTGAATTCAGATACTTCTCTGGAATGAGCTCTCCTGGTACATAAGAGAGGCTTGCCATCTTTTTTTACTACTCTCAAAACGGGTAGGCAAGCCAGGCCTTGCTCATGTGTAGGTGATCATTCAGAGTTAAAATTATAATTTGAGCCCATATAAGTGCTCCAACTGAGTTTAACATTTTTCTTCCCATTCAGACTTTATGGTTGCCTGGGATTTTGAACCTTGGCTTACCTCTGCAAATGATTTAAGAGCTGGGTGTTTTTTTAGCAGAAGGTGTGATATGATTTAAGAGATGATATAATAATTCTGTAAGTGTCTGGACAGGCTACTTTCGATGCTTTAGGGTCAGTTAGGCATAAGAAGCCCATTGAATGAAGGAGGATACAGATTCCAAATGCTGTTTTATGTAGGTGGAATGTGGAGAGAGAAATGCCCAGAACGAAAAGGGCTGGAGTCCAAAGTAGATAAGCAGGCAAAAGGATGGTCAGAAGGGAAGGTGTCCATTGAATTTTTTTTTCCAACAAGAAAAGGAAATGCGGATTGTAGTCATTGTGATAGGACCTGTAAGGTGACACTTTTGTGCCCATGACGTAGGTGTAAACATCATCATGTTTAAGTGGCTTACTCTTCCTTGCCAGTAGGGGAAGATTCAGCCTGTGTTTATTCAGTGTTCCGTAGGAACCTTGGAAAAACTGTAATGGCTGCCGGCCTCCCAAGAAGAGTGAGGGACACATCAGGTGCAGCATCTGAAGTGCTTGGCCCTTGTCACACGGAGCCTTGCATTCCTGCTTCACATATACATGTCCTTGAAGCAGCCTGGTGACTGCCTGACTGAAGAGTCAGGAGCCTAAACCTAAATCTCGATCCCGTTGTGTGTTACAAGTGCAGCTCTGGGCAACATTCCAGCGCCTTCAGCTTCAGTACCCACATCTACAATATGAGGACTCCACAGAAATTTTGTTAGGGGCAGGCGAAGTGATCAACAATAAGACAATGTTCCTAGCATTCGATACTATTTGCTCCTTTAAATACTGACCTCCCCCCCCCACCCCTCCCCGACCCCCATGAAAGATGGGTGTATTAGGCGGCTGTTAGTGTCATCAGCATTTAAGAGACTCAAATGACAGGCTGGAAAGAGAAAATTTACTTCTCTCATGTAAAAATCTTAATGGGCAGTGCAAGGCTGGGATAGTGGCGCCATTGTGTGTCCCAGTGGCCTCTGACATCGTGTCCAAGATGGAGGAAAGGGCACCACCAGGATGTCTCACGCACCTCCTCTTCTCCCCTCCCATTAGCCCAAAGTCCCAGCTGCAACGGGCCTGAGGATGGACTTTCTATCTCAGAGGGACCTGCAGCTTCCATTACCTGCAAAGGGAGATTAGATATTACGTCGTATAATACTTGGTGGACAGTGGAATGACAGCTGGTCCCTCACACTGGCCCGTGAGAATGGTAGCCACTTCCCAGTGATGCTGTAGAGAAAGTCTGCAAACATCCTGAGTCCCAGATAAATCAAAAGCTGCCAGACAATTTTTTTTTCAATTTTAATGTTTATTTATTTTTGAGAGACAGAGGGAGAGAGAGACAGAGGGCTAGCAGGGGAAGAGCAGAGAGAGGGAGACACAGAAGCCAAAGCAGGCTCCAGGCTCTGAGGTGTCAGCACAGAGCCTGACGCAGGGCTCAACCTCACAAACTGTGAGATCATGACCTGAACCGAAGTCGAGCACTTAACCGACTGAGCCACCCAGCTTCTGCCAGACAGTCTTGATTACCCGTCTATGTGTGAGAAATAAATTTCTTTCTTAAAATGCCTATTATTTGGGGTCTTTGTTATCTCTAAGTAAATCTGTATCCTAAAGGATGCAATCCGCTTGGTGTGCATGGGTGTCTGTGTGGCCATGTGTAAGCTGGAAGAACTTTTACCCTCTGCCCATATTACCACCCATTGGGGAGTGAGTGTTCCCTCCCTCCTGACTCAGCCATTAGGCTGACTGACAGGAGACCATTGTCTCCACCCAGCTGTGACTTCATTCTAATAGGCTAAAATTTAGATCAGGGGTGAGTTAATATACCAAGTTGTACCCCAGTGGCTTCCAATTTATTCTCTTCTCACTTAATAGGGTCAGGCCCCATATACTTACATCTTATACTAGCAATCCAAATTGTACAAGACTTAAAAAATATCAGGCCTATCAGAAGTAGTGAGATGATAAAACACAGTCCTGCCTTGCTGTAGGAAATCTCGGTATGTAAAAATTCAGATATATTTAAAGTGATAATGCTGTACAAAAAAATCAACCCCTTTATGAAATAAGCAGAATAAGAGGTGGGTCCACCTAATAATTTGCTGAATATCTAAATACTTCTAAATAGCGACATTGCCTTACACATCTATATTTTTTTAATGTTCATTTATTTTTGAGAGAGAGAGAGTGAGAGAGACAAAGGGTAAGCGGGAGAGGGGCAGAGAGAGAAAGAGGGAGACACAGAATCCGAAGCAGGCTCCAGGCTTCTGGCTGTCGGTCCAGAGTCCGATGTGGGATTCGAACTCACAAACCATGAGATCATGACCTAAGCTGAAGTCGGGTGCTTAATCGACTGATTATGCGCCCCTCCTTCCACATTTATAATAGTGTGCCCACAGTTACCTCAGAGGTTCATATATTCCATCTGTTACACAAAATGAGATAACCAACTCAAACGCCTATGGTGGGTCCAAATAAAATAGTTGGAAATTCATCCACGTGATAATGTTTTTCCAATGTTAGTGCTCGGACATTAACAGCAAGAATGTAAAACAGGAAGGAACAAGAAGGAAGCATTACCTAATGGCATAGTGAAGGAATTAAGATGGTGGTCCCGCCTGTACAAGAGCAAGCCTTCACATGTCTTCCTGTTACATTTTATCACAGTTTGGACACTTCACTGCCCCCTGCCCGCCCCCCCAGAGTTTGTACTGTCTGTGCTTGGTAGTTTATACTTTGTATATTTTTAACGTCACTTAAAAAGTCTTAACTCTAGGCATTTTCCCTTCTCACACAGTAGCTGTGATACCACAGAAGGGTGGAACTAACTTAATTGTGATCCTTTAAGGCAAGACCTCCAGCTTTTGAAGCAATCCAGCTTTCATATCCACCAGCTTGAATCTCTAATAACACGGAGAAAGAAATAGAAAAAAGTGCCTAGAAGGGGAAACCACGATTTTCGTCTGGGCTGCTTTTCATTATGAGTGTTTAGAAACAAACAAACAAGCAAGCAAGCAAACATAAAAAACTGCTTTAAGGGCACCTGGGTGGCTGAGCAGCTTAACTCTTGATTTCTGCTCAGGTTGTTATCCCAGGGTTGTGGGATTGAGCTCTGCGTCTGGCTCTGCACTGAGCACGGAGTCTGCTTAAGATTCTCTCTGTCTCTGTCTCTCTCTTCCCCTCTGCCTCTCCCCCATCTGTTCCCTCCTCCTTCTGTCTCTTTCTCAAAATAAATAAATAAACTCAACAACAGCAACAAGAACAAAGAAACAAAAACCCTCTTTAATGATCTCATTTTTTCTTCAGGAAGAAGGTTTTCTGGATGTGAATGCCGCGTCTTTTTACACTCATGAATCCTGGAGAAGTCCACTTTTCGTGAGCAATTATGTAACTCATCAGCTTTGTAGCCACGGTTCCATTTATTTGCAGCTCCAGCTGCCACTTCGTGGGGGAGGGAAGGCGTCGAAGGGCACACAGCAAGCAAGAAAATCAAAGTTTGCAAAGAGCGTTGAGTACCATCTCCACTGGATTATGCCAGGAGAAGTGAACCGTTTCCGAACGGCTCTCTGGTTTATTACCTTCCCTCCCATTCCCAGGGAGCATCTGCCACAGATAGGCAGGGACGGGAAAACCTACCAGCACTCTAAATGCAAGTTTATAGAAGGAGATGCAATTAGCAGAGGGAAAACCATATGTAGATACAATGTATGCCTATGCCAACAACTCTTACAACTATAAGCTCTTTTCTGCCTAGAATATCTGACCTAAGTCCCGTTCCCCTCTCTCTCCCTCTGGGCAGCAGGCAACTCCCCTCTTTCTAGGCCTCCTCCCCCGGGGCTGCGTCACTTAGGGTTCTACACTTTCTTTTACTTTTTTATAAAAATAAAAATTTTTAATGTTTTATTTATTTTTCTTTTCTTTAATATTTTTATTTATTTCTGAGAGAGGGAGAGACAGAGAAAGCATGAGCAGGGGAGGGTCAGAGAGAGAGGGAGACACAGAATCTGAAGCAGGCTCCAGACTCTGAGCTGTCAGCACAGAGCCCAACAGGGGCCTCGAACCCACAAACCGCGAGATCATGACCTGAGCCACAGTTGGACGCTTAACTAACTGAGCCACCCAGGCGCCCCTTAGGGGTCTACACTTTCAGTGTTACCCTGGCCAGACCCCCCCGGAGACTTCTCCAAGGCTCCAGCGGGGACGTCCGCATCGGGGTTTTGCTCCCCTGGTTTCTGGGTTTCCCATGTCGCTTGCTGACTTCCAGTGCACTCAGCAGAGAACCCTCGTTCAGGTTCACTTCTGAAGACTTGCTCTGCTGCTTTGTCTTGCCGGTGAGTGGCTGGCTCCTCCCCTGTCTCCGTCTATCTTTACAGGGGCCAAGCAGACATGAGAGAACTTCAAACAATTCCTCTCTTTGCTTCAGAAGTGACCACCTAACCATAGGCCAGGTGCTTCCGGCCGGCATTCTTCTGCCTGGCAGACCCCTGGACACGAGTTCTGGTAGCCACTTTCTGTTTTGCCTTCTTTTACTTCCTGCCCGCACCGTAGACACTTGTTGAGAGTGGAGAACAGAGGAGTGGGATGGAGAGAGCTTTGAACTTGAAGTCATAGCAGTTTTAATCCTTCAGACCCGAGGCCTTATTGTCTTTGTGATCTTTGGTTGCCATTAAACCTCACGGAGACTCAGTTTCTTCATCTGTAAAATGGACACACTTCTGCTCAGTCAGCAGGAGCCAACACACTCCTTCCCCAGAGATTCCCCTCAGACTTTGTTTCCATATATATTTTAAAGATTCGTCGCATGTGTTCTGTTTAATAGCTAAAAGCCAGACTCCTCTAAGAAAGCAGAAATAGGGAAGACTGGGTGACTCATTTGGGTCAGGCTCTGACTCTTGATTTCGACTCTGCCATGATCTCACAGTTTGTGAGACTGAGCTCTGCACTGACAGTGAGGAGCCTGCTTGGGATTCTATCTCTCCCTCTCTCTCTCTGCCCCTCCCCTGCTTGCTCTCTCTCTCTCTCTCTCTCAAAATAAATAAACTTAAAAAAAAAAAGAAAGTAGAAATTGAAGTTAGCACAAAAATCTGGAGAATTTCTAGTAATGTGGTGTGCAGTTTAGTTGAATTACTTGATAGCAAACAATTCAGCAGAGCTGGCTGAGTGGTGGAGGACCCACGGGTAAGCCTGCTTCTCTCTTCCTCCTAACACATTTGCATCTCCAGAGCTGGGACGGAAGCTTCTAGGAAATCAGGGAAGAGAGAGTGAAAAGTATCAAATGCTCATGAAGACATTGAGAATATTGGGTTTTCTTTCCTTTTTTTTTTTTTAAATGTTTATTTTTTTTTTTTTTGAGACAGGGAGAGAGACAGACAGACAGACAGACAGACAGACAGAACATGAGCAGGGGAGAGTCAGAGAGGGAGAATCTGAAGCAGGCTCCAGGCTCTGAGCTGTCAGCACAGAGCCTGACACAGGGCTCAAACTCACAAACCGTGAGATCATGACCTGAGCCGAAGTCAGATGCTTAACCAACTGAGCCACCCAGGCACCCCATGCATTTTCTTTTACAAAACAGACTTCTTGATATGTGTTCCCTTGAAGCAGAAAAGGTAAAGCCAAATCCCCCTGATCTCATTCTGTTCAGGAGTGACCATAGCAGGTGCGCAAGTGGATCAACATGCAGCTTCTCCAAACTTCCTGTGTCTCTTTATCCACTGCGATCCCAGGCAAGGGAGCATGGGCTCACATAAGGCGCCTCTTGTGCCGAGGAGAAGATAGGTGTGACCTGTGGTCATTTGCAAAGCCACATGACCATACCTGTGATTGCGACTGCAAGGGCTCTGAGGGGTGGCTGCGGGTGGAAAGGGGAGCCTGTGCCATGACTACAGAGGAGTTGCTTCTTTAGAAAGCCTTCCCGGTTCTCTCGGTGTGTGCTTTGGGTTAGCAGCCGAGAGGTGGGAGCTGGGTCCTGCTCAGCACCCCCTCCCCAGGCCACCCAGGCAGGCCATTCTGCAGTGTGCTGGGTATTCATTCTGAATCAAAGGCTGCCACAGAGAAACGGATGGCTGGCCTCTTACCATCCATCCTGCGTGTATGTTTACTGAGCGCTTACGATGTGCCTCACACTATTTTTTAGCACTCTACTGGTCTTAACTCATTTATGCCTCATGGCTCCTCTACAGGTGAGCACCACTTTGATCCCTGCTGCACAAAGGAAGAAACTGAGGCAAAGGGAGGCGAAGCTTTCTTTGTGCCCTCTTTACTAGGAATTGGTTTTGGTTTATAGTCATTGACTTAAAGGTGGTAATTTCCAGAGAAAACTATTTTTTCATTTTTTAATAGTTTATTGTCAAGTTAGTTTCCATATAACACCCAGTGCTCATCCCAACAAGTAATTTATTTTAACTTTATTTATTTATTTTTGAGAGACAGAGAGAGAGAGAGAGAGAGAGAACACAAGCGAGGGGGGTGGGGATGACAAGAAAGACAGCAGCACAGAATCTGAAGTAGACTCCAGGCTCTGAGGTGCCAGTGCAGAGCCTGACTCGGGGCTCGAACCTAACAATCGTGAGATCATGACCTGAGCTGAAGTCGGATGCTTAACCAGCTGAGCCATCCAGGTGCCCCTCTAGAGAATTTTTCTTAAATGATCTATTCCTGAACCACTCGCTCACTGAGCAATTAATGTGTTTGTTTCGGACAATGACACATGGTCCAGACGGAACGAGGGCGTGGTATCGCTGATATTAGACCCTTCTGCACCACGGAGCAGGTGTCCTGGATGATCATGCTTGGAGGAGATGCTTGTAACTTTCCCGTCTTTTGTCGGCCTCTGATCGTAGGCTGGTGGTTTTCTAAAACATCTCACATTTCCTTCCAAACACTCACGTGACTGTTCAAAGGAGTTTCGATCGCCTGTTCCATGGGCATACCTCAGGGGAGCACATTCCCAACTGCACGTTGCATCGTTTCTCATGGCTACCTTAAAACACATAAAGAGAGCTTAAAAATGGAGTGTAGTCCTAGTTACTCCGTTGGCAATGAGGAGTACTTTGGGCAGGCTGGTAGCAGCTCTTGTACTGCTTGTGAGGTCCAATCCTGCACTTTGAACTGAGTACAATCACGTGTGAAATTTGACTGCAAGCGTGATGTGGGAGGAGGCCCTGGATGAACCCAGTGGAATGGTAAACTGAGGTTGCCAAGAGATTACTGGCAGACACTAGTGGAAGACTAAAGTGAGAAAAAAATGTGGGGGGGGCAGGTGAAATTGACTCAGGGAATTGGTTGCAAACTTAGGTCATTAAACCCATGAGTTGTCATCGTGTTTTCTTCCTAGTAGCTGGCACCTGGCGTCACTGGGAAACCAAGCTGGACAGCGCGGGATTAGCTCATCAGGCACCGAAAAAGTGCTTAGTTATCCATGACAGCCAGCATTTATAAGGGTGGAGAAGGAGCAGGGCCGAGTCTCCATTTTGTTCTAATCTGTGACCCTAGTGAGAACACACTATGTGTTCCCAAGTACCCCCCAACCCCAAGACCATGATCTTCGGGCATTCTGTCCATTTGACCTCTTATGATGGGATAGGCCAACAGATGTGGGAAATGGTGGTATGTTAATTAACCTTGGGCAATCAATCTGACAGGCTCTCCCATCCTGCTTCCCTCTCTCCGCCTCCTCCAATCCTTCACACCCTTCAATGCGCATCTCAGAGGCTGCTCTGTCTACTAACCTTCCCCAATGTTGTCTGGAGCCAGATTTAATCTTGTTCTCCTGGGTGCAGTCTGTTATGATAGCATGCACAAAAAATCCGTCTTGTATTTATCTTTATTATTTGTGTTCATGTCTCACCATGACCGGAAGCTCCCTGAAGGTAGGATTCGTGTTTTCTTCCTCATCGCTGCACCCATATCACCTTGCTTGGTACAAAGCACATGCTTAGTAACTCCTTGTTGAATTAAAGTAAATGAAAGATCTTCCACACTCCAGGTTGCACTGAGAATATCAAACGTTTCTACAAACACGAGGATCTGTGCAATGGATCAGGGCGGCGGTGAATAAGCCCTCTGAGGGAGGAGAGACATTTTGGGACTGAATGCCTGTAAACTGAGCTGGTCCAGATCTGTTTTCTCCCTAAGCAATCCCCCCTTCCCATGTTTTCTCCTGGAGTGTCTCTGTCCTTCTCCCTTTTCAGAGATTAAATAAATTACTTCCCCCGCCACCCCCCCCACCTCAGGCATGCTCTGAAGACCTCACTAGTATCTCCTTTGCTTGTTTTTCAGAGAGCTTAGTTTGTAGCAGAGGGGAGGGCCTCTCTGGGTCCCAGCACGGTGATTCTCCTAGTCTCTCCTCTCTGCTAGTCTCAGTCTGGAGTAGGGAGGGGAACTCTCTGCCAGGGTGGTCCACCAGGCTTGAACTTGAGTAGCCCCAGGAGGTGATGGGGTAATGTCAAGCAACAACTGACCTTTAATATCAGCTGGTAGACGATTAGCCTCACCAGCCCAAAGGCAAATCTTGCTTATTGTTTTATTTATTTATTTATTTATAATAAAAAATGTTCTTATTTATTTTTGAGACAGAGTGGGGGAGGGGCGCACGTGCGCGCACGCACACACACACACACACACACACACACACACAGAATCCGAAGCAGGCTCCAGGCTCTGAGCTGTCAGCACAGAGCCCGATGCGAGGCTTATAGTCACCAACCACGAGATCATGAGCTGGGCCAAAGTCAGACACGAAACTGACTGAGCCACCCAGGTGCCCCTAAAGTGTTTACTTTTTAAAAAACACATTTGAATCTGCAGTTACATAATTCAGGTAGGTTAGCCATGTTATTAAGGTTTCCATTTATAAAGGGACCCATAGATAAAGTAGAATTTTCCTTTCTTCTCCTTAATTTTAAAAAAGTAAGATAAATATCTGACGTACTATATAATGCACATATGCCTTTTATGGTGAGCTGCCACAGATTTATTTTGGAAAGTGTAGGATTCAAGTAAAACTCTTTTTTGTGTTTATTTATTTTGAGAGACAGAAAGAGAGAGAATCCCAGGCAAGTGCTGTTGCTGTCAGCACAGAGCCTGAGGCACGGCTCAAACCTACAGACCATGAGATCATGACTTGAGCTTAAGTCAGGACGCTCAACTGACTGAGCCACCCAGACGCCCCTCATTGCTGTTTTAAAACACTAACCTATGATCGTCAAAAATAAGTGAAGTTGGTGATTCTTCTCTTTCTATCTTAATATTCTCATTATTATTATTCTTGGCCATTTGTTTTAAGATCTATGAACTGTTCTATATCTGGAAGTGCTCCTAGTTAATTAAAAGACAGTCTATAGATCTGGATACCAATTTTCATCTCCTCTTTCTGAGGAAAGCCTGACTGTTGGCCATTCAACAGAATTCTTTGTAGTATGTAAATCTTATAAAAATACATGGAGATGAAATAGAAGATCCTGGGTGAAAGGGTTTTTCCTCAGGTGCTGGGGACTCAGCTGGACCACGTGGGTTGTGGAAGACACAGAGGAGAGGCCTTTGGAGATAGGTGGCCAGAATGGATACATCTCATTCAATCCACATGGTCAGTAGACACCTGCGAGGACGTGTGAGATGTCCCTCAGTCCTTACAGCCCACTGTGTACATTTTAGATCCCAACAACGATCTTCTACAGGCTCTTTCTGATCATAGCCCAGATCCAGGGACTGGAAGGAAAGGCATTTCACTTTCCTTCTGCACTGAAAGTGCAGGCAAGACACGGGCAAGAGCGTGTGTAAATCATCAAGAGTAGAAAACGCAGCTTCAACCCTATGTAACAAGAGCGCTTGTGACGTAAACAAAGCACAACATTACAGCCTTTCCTCCAACCCTTTGAGCTTGATTCAGTGGGATTAATTGTCTCTTGCCCAGGGATGTCAACTCTGGCACATCTTACCGCTTTTGCCTTCAATCTTATATAAAAGATACTCCAAGGTCACTTTAGGTTGCGAACACAATCTCCATTCAGTAATTAGAATGTCATGGTGCGGATGTTAATCAAAACTTTGAACGCGAAGGCATCTAATTGTCGGGCTTCCTCCAGCTCTGACCTGCTTCAGTCATGGTCCTCTGGTCTCCACCCCTCCCTGTTCATCCCCTCCCTCTCCTCCCTTCTCACCCCCTCCCTACTCAAGCTCCTGCTCACTCCCCTCCCTGCTTATCTCCCTCCCTCTTTCCTCCCCATCCCTCTTCACCCCCTCCCTCCTTCTTCCCTTCCGTCCTCCCTCCCCTTTCTACTCATCCCCTGCTCACTTCCCTACCTCTCACACCCCTTCTTCCTTCCTCACTGCCCTCCCTCCTCACTCCCTCCCTATTCAACCCCCTGTTCACTCATCTCTCTGCTCACCTCCCAGCCCTCCCTCCCCCATCCTTCCTCCCCTCCCTACCCATTCCCCTCCTTACCCTCTCCCTGTTCAACCCCTTGGCCACTCACCTCTCTGATCACCTCCCAGACTCCTTCCTCTCTCCCTTCCCTCCCCATCCTGCATCCCCTCCCTACTCACCCCTTGCTCACCTTCTTCCCTTCTCAGTCTCCTCCCTCCTCACTTCTACCTTCCTTTCTCCCCTCCCTGTTTACCCCCTTCTCACTCACCTCCTTCCTCACCCTGCTCACTCCCCTCCTTGGTCACTCTTATCCCTCCACAGCCCTCTATTCACCCCTCCCTCCTCCCTCTTCCTTCCTGTCTCTCCTCATTATTTTTCCTCCTCCTCAATTACTCCCCTGCTTCCGCCCCTCCCTCTTGACCCCCTCTTTGCTCCCCACCCTCCTCTCCTCTGGTCTTATCTCCTCCCTCTTCATCTCAACTGCCTCACCCCTTCCCTGCTCACCTACCTTGCTCACCTTGCCCTCCTTGCTCACCTCTTCCTCCATGTATACTTTTCCTCCCCTGCTGGACCCTTGCAAACACTAAGGAGAGGAGAGGAGAAGAGAGAGGAGGGGAGGGGAGGGGAGGAGAGCTTAGTTATCCCTGGGCCTGAAGCTACTCCTTAGTTAGGTTGCCGATGATTAAAACAGAACTTTCCTCCGTGGCTGCTTCTTTGGGCTCTTTGAAATACTCTGCTGGGCTCTTCCTCCACCGCTTCCATTACCCACGTGGGTTCACCTGTCTCAGCTGACCATTTGTAATCTCCCCTTAGCCACTGGGTACCCAGTGAACTCCTGCTAGGATGTTCTCCCGTAGGTAGACGAGATGAGCTGGGGCTCTCTCTGGCATGCCTCACATCAGCTCCCAGGATCCTTTGCCCCTCCAGCCATGAAGATGCAGGGCACCCCACCACAGAGCACTCTCCAGGTTAGCACCAAAGGAGTGAGGCAACTCCTTGCTCATTGGACGCTTTGCCCCTGCAGAACACAGGCCTTAGATGACACTTCAGTCTCACGCGCTTAGTCACGAGTTGGAAACTGGTCCTTGGTGTACAGGAATTGCATTTCAACATTTTCTGAGGAGTCCCTGAAGCTCTCTCTACCAGCCTTTCGCTCGACACCCTTGAGGGTAGAAGGCAGTACTCCTCTTATTCTCCCAGATAAAGAGGATGGGGGTTCACATGACAGTAGCACTTCTTGCAAAAAAGAAAAGAAAAACGAAAAGAGAAGGAAAAAACGCTTTGCTAATTTCCTTTGTCCACCCTTTCTGACCTTTTATATTTCTGGTCTGATCCAAAGCTTCAAGGTTCATGGGACAAATTTTCAAGGCCTTTCCAAATGGCTGTGTCTGAAGCTGAAGTCTTACCTCGCTCCCACTTTGGCATATTACATCGTTGTATCATGTAGAGGCAGAGGCTGGAAGAATTCAATGCTAACACGCTGCTGCTCATATTATCCCAGGTAGCTCTGATCAACTAGATACGTGCCTCTTTTCTGCCCTGGCCCAGGGACGTCAGGTGCACGATTTGGGCTTGCCGACTTCAGAGCCGCAGAAGAAGAAGCCTGTTGGGAACCAGTCCTTTTTTATTATATTTATATTGCCCTAGACTATGCCAGCGCTTCTCCTGAGTTGAGTAATGGACAGGTTGGGGGGGAGGTTCAGCTCGTTGAGGGGAGGAATAGAAATTAATTTTTTTTCCAAGTGTTTGAATGTACAGGATAAGGTGGGAAGGGAGAGGTGCGTGTTCCTTGGCATTTAGAGGGACTCACTGGTCACCCTGGTAACGAGTCACAACCCCCAGTCAGCAAGGTCACAAGTCTCACTGGGGTGTACTTCACTTTCTGGGCTCCCACGCTAGCTGTCAACGCCATCGCACTACATTAGAAACAACTGCAAGCTCGGGGGCCTCTGGGAAGCCATGTTTGTGGTTTATGTATATGTGAGAGGGCTCCCTCGGGGGTCGACCAGATGGTTCTGCTGATCTGGCTGGGCTCACTCCCCTTGAATGGAGGTTGAGTGAGTGCTGGCTGATCTAGGCTGACCTGGCTGGGAGTGATGGAGAGATCTGGTTCTGCTCCACATGAATCTTCTCCCATAACAGGCTTGCTCGGGCAGGTAAACGTGCAACAGTGGGTAGAAATCTTCAGGAACTCTTGAGGCCGAGTTCTTGGAACTGACACTCTTTTCTTTCCTTTAAAAATTTTTAATGTTTATTTATCTTTGAAAGAGAGAGAAACAGAGTGTGAGTGGGCAAAGGGCAGAGAGAGAGGGAGAAACAGAATCGGAAGCAGGCCCCAGGCTCTGAGCTGTCAGCACAGAGCCCGACATGGGACTTGAACCGATGAACTGAGAGATCATGGCCTGAGCTAAAGTCAGATGCTTAACCATTTGAGCCACCCACATGCCTTTTCTTTTTTCTTTTCTTTCTTTTCTAAGTTAATTATTTTTGAGAGAGAGAAAAAGAGAGAGAGAAAGAAGAGAGACAGGGAGGCAGAAAGAGAGAAGGAGAGAGATGAAATCCCAAGCAGGCTCCACACTGCCAGCACAGAGCCTGACGAAGGGCTTGAACTCATGAACTCTACATCATGATCTGAGCCAAAGTCAGACGCTTAACCGACTGAGCCGCCCAGGTGCTCGGCACACTTAGTTTCAACTTGGACGTCCTGTATTTCTTATTTGCCAAATCTGGCAACCCTATATTTCATTTTACTGGCCCAAACAAGTCCTGTGGCCAAGCCCAAAGTGTAGGGGCAGGGCAGATAGCCCGCCCACAGAAGAATGCCTTGCAGTTACCTGGCAAAGGGTAAGGGTCTAGGGATGGCTAGTAATGCAATCAACCTACCTCCCTGGGCTTTTCTATAAACTTCTATCTCTCTGGCTAAGGAGAGTCATATTTATAGTGGTCTCCCTCACGGTTTTTTCACCTGCACTGCTTGCAATAGACATTGACTTTGTAAGTGGCCATACTCCCTTGCTAAAGTGACTCCTGCCCTCGCAAAGCTTTGCAAACAGATGCTTTGAAGCCCTGCTTTAGCACCGTGATGAATTCCATTGCCTTTGGCCCTCTATAGTCCCAAAGAGTCAAAATGGTAAATGTGAACTCTGACAATATCAGGGCATTATCTTGCCAGGATCACTGGTAAGAATGACAAGTGAGTGGGAAGAAAGAGGCACAGAGCCAAATAGGGGCTAGAGACTTTGGAAGACAGAGCCAGAGGGTGGCAGGAAAAAGCTGGCAATGGGATTGTAACTCAGTTCACGGTTTCCAAGCCTGCTCAGCCACCCGAATCACCTGGCAATATTCTACATTCCTTAGGTCCCTGTGAAGACTGGGCACTCCTAGCCTTTATCAACCTTCGAGGCAGAAATCCCCTTCCTCACCTTGTTTCCTTACAAGCTTAGATGCATGTCAGCGTGAGTGGGATCACACCCTTTGATGGATTTAAGATTGGTTGGAAACCTCCCTCAGCAAAAACTAATTGCACATAAATCTTAGTTAATCTCTATTTTTCTCAGCTATCTTTCATTAATTTTATGACCAATATCTCTCTGCATTAGAGATAATGAATACAAAAGTTGTATTTGACTTTTCATATATCTGCTTACATTTTTTTGCTTGCATATTCCCCCAAGGAGAAATTATACCAGTTAGGTGTTAGTGTGGAATATTCAGAATTTGATTCCTGCTTTGGTGAAATGCTGCAACGTCACAATTTTTCTGATATTTCAGTATTTGTTTTGTTAAAATAGCACACTTTGAGGACTGGAAGAAGAGGGAGTAGCTATTAGCATGATTTAATTTTATTGTTTTTGAAGTAGCAAATGTTCATTGACTTGCAGACAAATTATTTTATTTCTCTAAAAGAGTGTAGTATACAATGAATGATGGTTGACGATGTGTTTTCTTGGCAAGTATACTTTTAAGAAGCCTCCTTGTGATCATGCCTCTGCCAGCCATTTATTTGCAATCATTTTTATTTATTTATTTATTTATTTTTTACAAATAGTTTATTGTCAAATTAGTTTCCACGTAACACTCAGTGCTCATCCCCACAAGTGTCCTCCTCCATGCCCATCTCCCCCCTCCCCCCCACATCCATCAGTCCTCAGTTTTTGTCAGCATTCAAGAGTCTCTCTTGGGGCGCCTGGGTGGCTTAGTCGGTTAAGCATCCGACTTTTGCTTAGGTCATGATCTCGCGGTTCGTGGGTTCGAGCCCAGTGTCGGGCTCTGTGCTGACTGCCAGCTCAGAGCCTGGAGCCTATTTCAGTCTGTGACTCCCTCTGTCTCTGATCCTCCCCTGCTCACACTGTCTCTCTCTCTCTCTCCTAGAAATAAATAAAAAACATTAAAAAATTAAAAAAAAAAAAGAGTCTCTCATGGTTTGCTTCTCTCCCTTTCCCCCACCATTTCCGCCCTTCTTCTCCCCCTTGTTCCTCCGTCAAGTTCCTCCTAATCCTCCTATACGTGCAAACATATGATATTTGTCCTTCTCTGCCTGACTTATTTCGCTCAGCATAACACCCTCAAGGTCCATCCATGTTGCTACACATGGCCAGATTTCATTGTTTCTCATTGCCATGTAGTATTCCATGGTATAGATAAACCACATCTTCTTGATCCATTCATCTGTTGATGGACACTTAGGCTCTTTCCATGTTTTAGCTATTGTGGAGAGTGCTGCTATGAACATTGGGGTACATGTGCTCCTATGCCTCAGCATTTCTGTATCCCTTGGGTAAATTCCTAGCAGTGCTATTGCTGGGTCATAGGGGAGTTCTATTGTTAGTTTCCTGAGGAACCTCCACACTGTTTTCCAGAGGGGCTGTACCAGTTTACATTCCCACCAACAGTGTAGGAGGGTGCCCGTTTCTCCACATCCTCGCCAGCATCTAGAGTTCTCTGATTTGCTCATTTTAGCCACTCTGACTGGCGTGAGGTGGTATCTCAGTGTGGTTTTGATTTGTATTTCCCTGATGAGGAGGGATGCTGAGCATCGTTTCATGTGTCTGTTGGCCATCTGGATGTCCTCTTTGGAGAAGTGTCTGTTCATGTCTTCTGCCCATTTCTTCACTGGGTTGTTTGTTTTTCGGGCGTGTAGTTTGGTGAGTTCCTTATAGATTCTGGATATTAACCCTTTATCTGATATGTCATTTGCAACTATCTTTTCCCATTCCGTTGGTTGCCTATTAATTTTCTGGGTTGTTTCCTTGGCTGTGCAGAAGCTTTTAATCTTGATGAGGTCCCAACAGTTTATTTTTGCTCTTGATTCCCTTGCTTTTGGGGATGTGTCAAGTAAGAAGTTGCTGCGGTGGAGGTCAAGGAGGTTGTTTCCTGCTTTCTCCTCTAGGGTGTTGATAGTTTCCTGTCTCACGTTCAGGTCCTTTATCCATTTTGAGTTGATTTTTGTGCATGGTGTGAGAAAATGATCTAGTTTCATTCTTCTGCATGTTGCTGTCCAGTTCTCCCAACACCATCTGTTAAAAAGGCTGTCTTTTTTCCATTGGATATTCTTTCCTGCTTTGTCAAAGATCAGTTGGCTGTATACTTTTGGGTCCACTTCTGAGTTCTCAATTCTGTTCCATTGGTCTATGTGTCTGTTTTTGTGCCAATACCATACTGTCTTGAGGATGACAGCTTTGTAGTAGAGGCTGAAGTCTGGGATGGTGATACCTCCCGTTTTGGTTTTATTTTTCAGTATTACTTTGGCTATTCGGGGTCTTTTGTGGTTCCATACAAATTTTTGGATAGTTTGTTCTAGTTTTGAGAAGTATGCTGGTGCAATTTTGATTGGAATTGCATTGAATGTGTAGAGTGCTTTAGGTAGTAATGACATCTTAACTATATTTATTCTTCCTATCCATGAGCATGGAATGTTTTTCCATTTCTTTGTGTCTTCTTCAATTTCCTTCATAAGTTTTCTATAGTTTTCATCATACAGGTCTCTTGTATCCTTGGTTAGGTTTATTCCGAGGTATTTTATGGTTTTTTGTGCAATTGTGAATGGGATCAGTTTCTTGATTTCTCTTTCTGTTGCTTCATTGTTGGTGTATAAAAATGTAACCGATTTCTGTATGTTGATTTTGTACCCTGCAACTTGGCTGAATTCTTGGATCAGTTCTAGTAGGCTTCTGGTGGAGTCTGTCGGGTTTTCGATGTAGAGTATCATGGAAGACTTTCTTTTCTTTAAAAACAATTTTTTTTAACGTTTAGTTTTTGAGAGACAGAGGACAAGCGGGGGATGGGAGAGAGAGAGGAAGACACAGAATCTGAACCAGGCCCCAGGCTCTGAGCTGTCAGCACAGAGCCTGATGCTAGGTTTGAATTGACAAACTGTGAGATCGTGACCTGAGTCGAAGTCGGACGCTCAGCCAACTGAGCCACCCAGGAGCTCTTAAGAAGACTATTTCTAAATGCAAAACGGCAAGCAAATTCTTAGGAAGAAGTTGCATATTTCTTCAGTGAGTTCACAGTGATCCACTGTATCGTTTTCATTTTGTCTCTGCTCCTTAGAAATCCTGTATCTATTTATAGATAGAAATCCTCTATCTATTTTTCTTTTTCCTGCTTTGAATGGAAATACTCTGTGGAGCAACCACTTTAAATATCTGTTTTAAACTCTTGATTGGTTCATTAAAATTCATTTCTAAGAGTTTTGCATACCTTAGATTTATGACCCTAAATACTCTAAGTCAACAGTATGTCAAGTCTGGTATGGTTGATGGAGACTAGTTAGTGCAAAGTGCTGAAATTTTATAAGCTTTGACAATAAAGTGTAAAGACTTATCTTCATTTAGAAACTAATATTGGAAAATAATGGTTGTAATTTTATAGCGTATCATCTTAGTTGATTCTCAGAATAACCCTTGTGTAATATAGGCGGTGAGGTAGCTATATCCCCACGTCAACGATGAGAAAACTGAAGCTCAGAGAGGTTGAGTGGATTGGCCGGTGTCATCCTGGTATATTGAAGAACTAGGATAGGAATCCCAGTTTTCTGTCTCGAAGTCTTGACTTTTTACATTACAGCATTATAACTTGTAAGACAGGAGTGGTTTGTTAGGGTGAGGCCTGGACATGCAAAGATGAAGGAGACACCATCTCTATTTTCAAGGGCTCGTTGGGAAATTCACCAGGAGACCGACAAATCAGAGTGTGCTTTGCAGTCCAGTTTGGTAAAGACAAGGATAGAAGCTGAAGAATGAGGGTGTAAGGGAAAGAGGGGCCAATTCTGTCAAGATTGGGAGCTGGGAAGAGCTTAAGCTCCCATCATTACGAGAAAGAGTTTCAGTCCACAGCAGTATTTCTCTTCCACAAGACTTGCACATGGAGGAGAAAGTGTTTTTGTTTTTGTGTTTGTTTCGCCCGTGGTCAGGAACCTGAGTGACTGGGGAACTGAATAGATGGTATCGAACACAGCCTCTTCAGGTGAGTAAGAAAGTCTGTGGCAATTGAAGAATTCTTGTTCTGGGTGTAAGGGGTGCTCCCCATGAAAGGCAGGAGGGGTAAAGCCGGTGGAGGTAATGATGACTCCAGCACTTTGCCCCCTCCTGAAGCTTCAGACAGTCATGATGGCAGATGGTATTTTCCAGACATGGCCACAGCAATGTCCTTCGTCTCCATGCTCCTTAACACCATGACCTTCTGTTCCTCGATCGAGTCTAATTCTTCCCTTGGATCTGGGTGAACTTGGGACAGCTTTAACCAGTAGAGTACGCAACAAGGATGCTGTGTGATTTCCAGGACTGGCTGCAAAAGAGGAGGCAGCATTGTTCGCTGGGACACTTTTGCTTTACTCAGGCTACTTTCTATAAAAATAAAATCAATACTCCAAGGATGAACCATATATGTATCTCTTCTCTCTCATTATCTCTATCTATCTATCTATCTATCTATCTATCTACCTATCTATCTAATCATTTAACCATCTCTCATACATCTCTCTTAATGTGGGAGAAAAATGTTTCTACTGCAATTAGTTCTATTTTACTATCTCTTTCTTCTTCTTTATTTTACTATTGGAGTCAAATTATGGATATGTAAAATTTGTTTATATGCAGGGTCAGAAATAAAAGTTGACATTGAAAATAGATGTTTGTTTATTAAGAAGATTCTACAGGGGCTTCTGGGTGGCTCAATCTGCTAAGCATCCAACTCTCGATTTTGGCTTGGTTAGTGGTGTCACAGTTTGTGAGCTGGAGCCCACATCCTGCTCTACACTTACAGCGTGGAGCCTGCTTGAGATTCTCTGTCTCTCTCTCTTTCTCTGCCCCTCCCCGGTTTTTTCTCTCTCTCTCTCAAAAGAAATAAGCATTAAAAAGGGGGGGGGGAAGACTGTACAGAAAGAAAAAGACTGGTGGACAAGGGCAATGTTGTGTCCCATTCTAAATGAAGCTAATGTTTACTCTCCCACAACCTTGTGCTTTGAGGCTTTTCTCTATCTCTCTGGTTTCTCCAGCTCAGATTTTTTTATTGCCACTTTTTGCTCTGTCCATCCCTTACTTATTGCTGGTTTCCATGGTTACTCCCTAGGCCCTCTTTTCCTTCCTTTTTATTCCCTTTTTCCCATATTTTCCCTTTCTCCCTCCCCACACGCCAAGAGTGCTCTTATTCTCCCTTTGGCTTAATTACTATTTATTGTGGATAGTCATTAACTCCATAAGCATTTATTGAGTGCCTTCTATGTGCCAGGCATTCTTCTGAGAGCCGGGGATACAGTTATAGCTTAACATTTTTGGTGGTTTTATGCCTGTGAATTTTATTTTCAACTGGCAATGATCATCGCAGAAACTCAAATATTATTGTATAAATTTACATTAACATAAAATATGTGTTCTGAGACTATGAATGTTTAGGAAAAAACGAGAAACTGGTTAGCAGCTTGAGCCAGCACACTTTCCTACCTCTTAACTTGGAAAGAGTATCTATTTATCCTTGGTATTAAGGTAGCATGATTGATGAGAAAATAATTTTCCCTTTTTGACACATATTGCACTGGGTAGGATGCAGTTGGGAAGTCCCCTGTGATGACAGCTATTAATGGCAGAAAACCTGTTTGAGGCAGATGCCACGAGGGAAAGAGCTAGGAAGTGTCACCTTACTCTGGTCTACTTGGCTCTCACAAGCTGTGGATTGTACTGGCTCCCTGTAAGCCAGGTTTCTGGACTTTCGATTATCTTGATTGACTTCTTTCTTGGACTGGAATTATTTGGTAACATTCCTAGGGACTTTCCAGAGGAATAACTAGGAAAAATAGCATAAAGCCATTCATGCAGTTGAAAGCCGACAACTTTGGTGATATTTATATTGGGCAGAGAGACTGTGCCTTATTTTGGGTTATGTATAAAGACATTCTTGGCTTCCAGAATTCTAACCCTAATGTAATTTGCAAAATTATTTGGTTTGGAAAGATGTCGAAAAGCAAATTTTAAATTGTCACGTAGGTCTTACTTTCAATCCATTGGGGAGCTTAAAAATCAATGTGACGTTAAGAAAACGCAATATAGTTCATCTTTTAAAAAAAAAAAGTCTGTTTAAATCAAAACAAACAGGCAACATCTTTTCCTAGACTATTTGCTTCTAGATATTTTGGGTGTTTTTTTATTTTTATGGGATTTTTTTTTTAGCTTATTTATCTATTTAGAGAGAGAGGGAGAGGGAGCATGTACAGGAGGGGCAGAGAGAGGGGGACAGAGAAAATCTCAAGCAGGCTGTGCGCTGTCAGCACAGAGTCTGATATGGGGCTTGAACCCACGAGCCATGAGATCACGACCCGGGCCGAAATCAAGAGTCAGACGCTTAACTGACTGAGCCACCTGGGAGCCGCTGTTTTATATTTTTTATTGGCATGCTGTTTAGGACTCTTTCATTTGAATGCAAGACACCAAAAGGCTTTGTGCTGAAATTATTTTCCACCAAAGCAGCTGGTGGTCTGTTAAACACAAATCGGTGCTTAACTTTTACAAAGCTTAGTCTCCTCTTCTATCCCCATTCTGCTGTTCCCTAATGCCAGTCAGTACCAATCATCGTCAACTGGGTCTCCTGAGGTGCTCTCTGGTATTTCAGTACCAAAGACCGTTAGTCCAATTATTAAATTACACCCCACTGTAGTGATGGGTTTTATTGCAGGCAGCTACTTTGAGTTTCCTTTTACTTTGCGTGGTCAAGAGGTTTCCAGTTAAACTGACGAGAAGCACAAATGCATCTGTGACAGTTATGGGGTAGAAAAGAGGCAGGAGAAATTAATAAGACAGTGGAGTGCACGTTTGGGTAGGAGCAATATCAAAACTCATAAAAATTTCTCCGAGGCACGGTAACTGAGTAAAGCACAGTGGCGTGGAAAGGAGGGAACACATGGAAATACCTAGCATGTGTCAGGCCCTGTGCAAAGGTTTTCCTAACCTTTCTTATTCCAATCTCACAACGAAATTAGGGAGTGACTATTATCCCTAACTTAACAGAAGAGAAAATGCAAGTTCAAGACGTGAGACCATCTCCACCAGATCACACAGCTGGGAAATGGCAGAGTCAGAATTTGAACCCAGATCTGAAGCCAGGAGCCTTGTATTTTTTCCAGTACATCAAGAACACCAAATGATATATGCTACCCATTGACTATTTTATTTCAAGAAAGAGTGGGCCAGCGTGTCCTCATGATTGCTGGAAATGTGACATCTCACCTCCCTACATGAAAACACAGGAGGAATGACCTTCACCGAAAACAAGGAAAACCATTTACACTCTCCAGGCATCAGCCCAGAGAACAGTCTTACTACTCACTTAGATTGACAGTCCTTCTCTGTGGCATCAGACAACCCGCTGAAAACTGGAGTCTCTTATTGTCTTGGTAGAACTACGGAAATGAGCCAAAGAATGAAGTGAAATTGTAAGGATGTGGCATCTCGGTGGTGAGGTCTACTCCTCACCTTCCACTCATTGGCTTCTGAATTCTTTCCCTCCAAGACCTACTTAGGGACATATTACCTGGTGCCTTAGCAAGATGAAAATTTTTTTCTGTTGTGGGTAGGCAGAGTTTTTTCTTTTTCTTTTTCTTTTTTTTTTTTTTTTTAAAGAAGGAAACTTAATTCAAAGTTTAGTTTCAATATGCTTGAATTTTAATCTCATATTTCTTAGCTCAGGCACATTTTTTTCTTTTGGATCAGAAAGCACTCCTGGCTGCTAGCAAGAGTAAGAAATACCGTCCTGAGACAGATGTCTGTTTCCACTGCCAGGCTGGTGTGGAAGCCGACCCGGGTTTCCTTCCCCATCTGAGCGGCGGCAGGGAGGCAGCAAGGAGATATCAAACATTCTGCCTAAAACATTTTTTTCTCACCCCAATGCTCTTGCTGCATCCAGTGGCTTTTTTTCTTTTTTAACTTTTATTTTTATGTCTTTATTTTATTTTGAGAGACAGAGAAAGAGACTGAGCGGAGGAGGGACAGAGAGAGAGGGAGACACAGAATCCAAAGCAGGCTCCAGGCTCTGAGCTGTCAGCACAGAACCCATCATGGGGCTCGAACCCACGGACTGTGAGATCATGACCTGAGCCGAAGACGGATGCCCAACCAACTGAGCCACCCAGATGGCCCAGTGGCTTTTAAAATAACAGCAAAATAGCTCTGGAAGTAGATGGCATGGACTCTAAGCTTGTGAGCCATGTCTATCCCAGGGGGAGAGCAAGCTTGGGGCTGGGCTGGACCTGGATTTGAATCTCAGCCATAATGGTTTATAAGCAGCTTTATCTTTGGATACATATGGGACACAACTTGTTCTATATCACCTTTCTTGTGATCTTGATATTTTAATTAAGGTTCACAAATTGAAGACGATGGGTACCCATGCTTTGTAAGGATGGTCGAGACATTTCTTTGTAGACATTTTTAGGAAGTACTAAAACCAGTCTTTGAACTCCATCTCCCTTGCCCGGCGCCAGTCTATGCAAGAGAAAACGAGATGATGTGGTAGAGAACAGGAGAATTTTCTGAAGGGTCCACACAGGATTAGAAAATGCTGGGGTTTTCTCCCATGCTTCCTTCTTGGCCTCAAACCCTGAAACATCATTGTTAAAGACTGGGGCCATCTGATGGAAGTGGAAATCGACATTTCACAATCCTGCTATTTGCCTGCTGATCTAGGACAGCAATGGGCACATTTTTTCTATGCGGAACCAAATAGTAAATATTTTAGGCATTACAGGCCCCGTGGTCCTTGTTGCAACAATTCAATTCTGCCATTATAGAGAGACAGGAGTCCTAGACAATAGGTAAATGTGGCTGTACTCCAATAAAACTTTACCTTTAAACATCTACTGGTCAGATTTGGCCTGTGGGGTGTAGTGTGTGGACCCTGATTTAGAGATCTACCCATTTGTTGCCTGGGTTGGGTCACAAGTCAATTTCTGGAAGAGTGTCTGATGGGCATATAAGAAAATAAAGACTAGGGTATCCCAGAGTGGCCTAGTCAAGAAAAGTTGTGAAAGACTTAAAATGGGCAGAAAAGGTAAGTGGGTCTTCTAAAATGGAAGTCAGCCATTTCTGAAACACCCTCCCTGGTTATATGATTCTCTGGGATCTGTAGTTTTCGTTCTCTTTAAGTTATAAAGAGATCATTTCTCTTTATGATTTAATTTATATTATATATTTATGTTCTCATTGAATTCTATAGTTTCTGTCAATTACAGAGAATTGACTGGTAGTAATGCAAATTATTTCTGTCCATAGAGATGCAAGTCAATTTTGTCTGATGGGCATTCAATTGGTTCCCTCCTCTTTTCCTCCAAAGAAATCAGTTTTATAACTTTTCTGCAAATTCCTTTCATTCCAGATTTCTGGGGGCCTACATATGGAACTGCACTTTGGATTCTCCTTTGAACTGCTTCTAACATTTTAATTGTTCCCTCATTACTTAATGAGTTAAGGACCACTCTTGACAAATGCTCATTTTCCACTGGAGTAAGAGTGGTGATGTTGTCCTTTAACATCCAAGAAAGGAGAGAGAGAGCATTAGAGGAAGTGTGCTGAGCACCTTTCATGCATCACTTCCAAATTCTGTTGGCCACTTATGTCTGGCATCTTGCGTCAGTCTTCTCTGTTTTCTGCAGGTCGTGGGAGACAAGGCCTGGCCTCAGGCTCGCCCCCAGAGCCCTCTCTTCCAGCCCTGGTGCTTCTCTTGTATAATGGGCTTGAATTCATTGTGCTCAGCTTGGAATCCCGGAGAGTTAATACCAGTGGGGTGGCACTTGGCCAATGGGCGATGAGAGACAATAGATAAATGCTTTCTAATTTCCTCAGTTTCCCCCACCCCCAGCTCTGAGATGCATTTCATAAAGGTCCATAAAAATCTGTCCTCACAGGATGCGCATTTTTGTCCTTCACGGGAGTCAAGTTGATAAACCGCGCCTATATATGCTTTGTCTCCCTCTGTTTGTCTCTTCTCCTCCCCTCTGGTTCCCTGGCCTCATAATCGCACATGAAGCACCTGCATGCAAGCCTTTGGGTCTGGCCCTCCTTTTTTGGGAACCCAGGCTAAGACAGGGAGAGACTTCTACTGTCATCGTTTGCTGGACAAGCATCCAAAGGTTTTTGGAGGTGAAGATGGCTCAGCAGGCCAGGAGTGAGCTCTGCTGGATGGACCCTGTCCTAGAGGATTATTTGCTGTGGTGAAGCAGCCCTGACAGAAAGAGATCGCATGAGGCGCCCAGACAGAGGGTGGGAACAGAGCTAGAGTAAAAGAGGTGAGCCTGCAATTGCATCCCCTGCCCTGAGGATTGGTCCAGTGGGAGGCTTCCCTGAGGAGGATCTCAAAAAATTGACAGGGAGCCTCATAGAAGAGTCGGCATTTGATGACTGCTTTGCAAAGGTCGTTAAACGTAAAAGACAGCCATAAAAAGCATCAATTTAAAAAAATGAAGCTTTTCATCCCTTACCACATATTCTACTTATTTCTCTTGACCTTGGAAGAGGTAAGGAGACCATGAATGAGTGGCTCAGTCGGTTAAGCGTCTGACTTCGGCTCACGTCATGATGTCACGTTTCATGGGTTTGAGCCCCGTGTCGGACTGCGTGCTGACAGCCAGCTCAGAGCCTGGAGCCTGGAGCCTGTCTTTAGATTCTGTGACAGAATCTGTGACCCTCTCTCTCTGACCCTCCCCTGCTCTCTCTCTCTCTCTCTCTCAAAAATAAAGTAAAAAGTAAATAAATAAAATTAAAAAAATAGTTTCTTTGTATTCTGCGCTGGGAGAAAGATCGAGTTGGGAGAATAAGAATGAAATGAAGAATTTAAACTGACACCCAAATGAAAGCCTGTGTGCTGGGAGAAGCATTCAAATAATTTTTTAATGAACTGGTTCCTTTGACTTATTTTAAGATCTATATGTAAGGGGAAATAAAAGCATGACAGGAATAGAATAGATGAAAAAAAAATTAAGCAAGATTCTGCCCCATTAGTTATGACTGACAAGGAAAAGATAATAGCCAAAAAGCAAATGGAGTTTGTTAGCAGAGGGAGATAATGATAATGGGACTTTCACAAATATATCAGGGAGGAAGTAGATAAAAGTTTTTAAAAAGTTCAGTCATTGGTAGAGATAGGCATCCTATGAATGACTCTATAATGGTGGAAATATTGGTGTTTAAATCCTGTCATTACTGAGAGAAATAAAGAAGGGAATTTTAGATCACTAATAAATAACAAAGTTGCAAGCATGGCTACTAAAAATGCAGGTAAGTGACTGTATTTGGAAAATTTGAAGTTAGATATATCAGCACATCTGGTTGACATGCTTCCTCTTGAGTGATGTGAGAATCAGCTAATGTGCTTACCAAACCACTTCTGATGCATAATTTTTATAAGATAATTGTGCTGATTTAATGTGAACTAAATCTCTAAATGCATTGAACTCCAGAGTTGCCACTTTTCAAAGAAGGAAAGCAGGGAAGCTGGAATGACAAGAAAATAAGGTTTCTATGATTTTATTCTTCAGATTGGCCATCCCTCTCCTGTAGCTCAGAAGGCCCGTAGTTACAAAAACTATGCACAATCCTTTATCTTTTTTTTAAAAAATTTTTTAATGTTTTATTTATTTCTAGGAGAGAGAGAGAGAGAGGCAGCATGAGCAGGGGAGGGTCAGAGAGAGGAGGAGACACAGAATCTGAAACAGGCTCCAGGCTCTGAGCTGTCAGCACAGAGCCCGACACGGGGCTCGAACCCACAAACTGGGAGATCATGACCTGAGCCGAAGCTGGATGCTTAACCAACTGAGCCACCCAGGTGATCCCACAATCCCTTATCTTAAAGGTATCTTAAATGTAAATGTAAGCTAACAAAATGTAAGCACACATACCACACCATTTCCTCCTCACCTTTATTCCCTCCCCCAAATAATCCAAGAGAATAAAAAATAATTGTTCATATATTGACCAAACTCTGTGAAATAATATAGTAGAATGTCTAGTCTATAAAGATGTCTCCACAGAAGTATCTATTGAGATGGGGGGGAATATTAGAATTTCTATTTATTTACTAATCTTCTAATTCTACAAACATATTATCTAAAGTGAGAAATAAATTGGCCTTATGAATATTTAATTGATTGATTGACCCTGGAGTCCTTATTTTGGAGTGTTCCCCTCCAAAATGATTGGTTGTTGGTAGATGGTTGACCATTTGCTTGTTTTCAAGCTTCCTGCAAACATTTTTAACCTATATGGGTCTGTTTGTGTGGTTTTATAGAAGGTAGTATCTTGCTTGAGTCTCGATCTTTTATGGAAAGTGAACTAAAAAGATTCCTGGAAAGACTCTATAGATAAAATAATATTGATGATTAAGCAGAGGCAAACATCGAGAACACGGCATAGCCAACCCACCCCCAATGTGAGTGTGTGGTTAGCCATTTAAGAGGTAAAAACAATGGCAATGTTTTTACTGATCTAGTGGATATAATCAACCGACTAGTGGATATAATGCTTGAAATTTACCAATTTTCACATATGAACTCACAGTATAGGGATTAGCTACTGACAGTGTGAAGTCTTCATGATTCAGAGAATTAAAAAACATTATTTATTTTGAGAGAGAGAACACATGCATGAGCAGGGCAGGGGCAGAGAGAGGGAAGAGAGAATCCTAAGCAGGCTCTGTGCTGACAGTGCAGAGGCTCGAACTCATGAACTGTGAGATCATGACCTGAGCTGAAATCAAGAGTTGAACACTTAACCAACTGAGCCACCCAGGTGCCCCTCACAGAATGTTTAAAAGTAGTTTTATTTCGTGTAATCTCATCCTTCAAATTGTCTAAATTTTCTACATGTATAAAATACAAAAATAGGTGTCTACGTTTTGGGAACGCTTGCAAAAGTTTATTAATGGTGTACAGAATTAAGAATGCTTGGAGATCACTGCGTGTGAGGAGGTGTATTAGAAAAAGATGCCATGGAGGTTCTCGAAGGGGGTGTTCCTTAATGCTTAGCTGCTTATTTTCCCTGTTCTTTCATGGTGTGGAAATTAATGAAGAGCAATCAGATGAGAAGAGCCGAGGCATGTTTTAGCAAGGGAGTCAACCACCACCACTTGTGTTTGGCAGAGACTCGAAGGCAGGCAGAGGAGTGGGAATGCTTTAGAGTGGAAAAAAGAAAAGGCGTTGGGTGTGCCCTGCTTGGAGGCTGCTGGCACCGGGGAGCCGGAGGCAGGATAATCAGAAGGTGGGCATCCTATGTGACCGGTTAGGGGTGCATATTTGACTTTCTCTGGTTGTTCCTAAGTTGGAAACAGGGACAACAACCACGGAAGCTGTCAGTTACTAATCAACATCTGGCCATTTGGGGCTTATTGTTACAGCAGTTATTGTTTAGTTTCCTGGATTATTAGAGGGAACAGTCTGACTTCCTGCCAGTCTCATAATGGGCTGGTGTCCTGGGCTGATTTCTGGGGATGAGGCTTGGTTTCCTGGTCAGGTTTCTGAAGGTTGTGGGTCAGAGTTCAGAGTACCATTTTTACGTATGGTCCAGCCACTGTCCTTTTGCATATTTAGTCTCGTACTGGCTATTTAGAACATTCCTTTTACCACTCCTCTTAAAAATGCACTCTGGGCTATTGCACTAATGCTTGCTATTCCGACAACTTACTGAAAATTCTATGACATGACTTAAGATAATTAGAGGATCCTTCCATTCTGTCCCCTGAATGTTGCAAAATAAAAACAATAGTGCAGGGGTGCCTGGGTGGCTCAGTCGGTTAAGCGTCCGACTTAGGCTCAGGTCATGATCTCTGTGGTTCGTGGGTTTGAGCCCCGCATTGGGCTCTGTGCTGGCAGCTCAGAGCCTGTAGCCTGTTTCAGATTCTGTATCTCCCTCTCCCTGACCCTCCCCTGCTCACACTGTCTCTCTCTCTCTCTCTCTCAGAAATAAACAAAACATTAAAAAAAGATTAAAAAAAAAACAATTATGCTGAAATCACTGCTCTGGATACTTCCGGGTGTATGCTATTCTTTCCAGCCTTCCAGAGAGTGTATCTACATGAAAAAGGGAGAGGCTATGCTCCAGGGGGTCTCTGGGATCTTTCTAAAAAACCTTTCTTTTTTCTCTCTCATTAAAGAAAAATATGCTTTCCTTTATTGAATCCCCTTAACACCTCCAATAATTAAAATTACACCAAGAAGAACAAAAAAAAACTTAAGGCAAAGCCAATGTACAATCTCGGGGCCAAATATAGCATTACATTAGGATTCTAGAGATTGGTTATTTACTATGCTGCCTATAACGAGCTGTGAAAAGCATTTGTCCCCACGAACAGTGACACCTGAACAACATACGGGTCATGACTCCTGGTGGTTGCACTCTTAAGAACATTCTGTGACTGGGGCGCCTGGGTGGCTCAGTTGTTTAAGCATCTGACTCTTGATGTTGGCTCAGGTCATGATCTCCTGGTTTATGAGTTGTGGAGTCTGCTTAAGATTCTGTCTCTCCTTCTCTCACTGCCCCTCTCCCCACTTCTCTCTCTCTTTCTTTCAAAAAAAAAAAAAAAAAAGAACATTCTATGGTGAAGCTGTGGGATTTCATGAGTAGGCTCACTGTCACTATTTGTCTGTAAGACCATTAAAATCCCTCTTACACTTTTATTCTCAGAAAAGACCCTTGCTCATGTAATTCAAGCAACTACCCTTTCACTATATTGCATTATGTATGAACTAGAACAAGGTTGCTAAAAAAATTCAGTATTTTATGTTCAGAAGTGCCCAGTTGAAACTGCAAAGGTGTTCATTTCAAGAGGCAGAATTGTTCTCAGAGTAAATGTATGAAATTGTGATGAAAATGAAATTGCTTATTTAGAAAGAAGAACTTATTTTTGAGACTAGGCAGAGGGTGAGAGAGAATCCCAAGCAGGCTCTGTGCTCAGCGCAGAGCCTGATGTGTGGCTTGATCTCATGAACCATGAGATCATGACGTGAGCAGAAACCAAGAGTTGGATGCTTAACTGACTGAGCCACTCAGGCATCTGAAAGAAAAACACGTTTAAAAATACCAATATTAAAAGACTGTGGAGGTGCTTAGGTGTTTCAGCTAGTTGAGTGTCTGACTTTTGATTTCAGCTTAGGTCATGATACCAAGCTTGTGGGATCGAGCTCTCTGTCGGGCTCCATGCTAAGTATGGAACCTGCTTAAGATTCTCTGTCTCTTTCCATCTGCCCTTCTCCCCTGCTCACATGTGCTCTCGATCTCTCTCTCTCTCAAAAAAGAAATTAAAAATACTGTGGAAAGCACCACATAGGCTAGTTTCTAAACAAGTGTTTATTACATTTTATTAAATATACTAAATGCTTTGAGTAAGCCTTGGTCATCATAGGGAATTTAAGACAGAAAGAACAATGAAAAGAAGACATAAAGGTCACCCAGAGTCCTTAAACACAAAGAAATCCCCAAAGAAAACCAGTGTTATTTGGTGGTATTTCCTTCCTGTCTTTATTCTTTCTAGGTAAAGAATTTTAAAATAATATGTAGATAGAGCCATACTGTTTTTCTGAGATGTGTTTTTTGTCTTCTTGCTCATTTTTTGTTCACGCTTAAACAGAGTGGTTTCTTTAAAAAGTAAAAAACAAAACAAAACAAAATTGTGAGGAGCTCCCTAAAATCCTGCTGTATTTATTTTATATCCTAATCTGTCTCAAGTAGTAAAATGAAGGGAAATGGTGGTAGTTCACCTACTGGAAAATCACATCAAATTCTGCTGTTATACTTCTTACATTGTTTTAAAAAATATTTATTTCTGAGAGAGACAGTGAGTGAGTGCTAGTGGGGGGGGGCAGAGAAAGAGGGAGTCACAGAATCTGAAGCAGGCTCCAGGCTCAGAGCTATCAGCACAGAGCCCGAAGTGGGGCTCGAACCCACAAACTGCAAGATCGTGAACTGAGCTGCAGTTGGACGCCCAACTGACTGAGCCACCCAGGAGCCCTGCTGCTATACTTCTATTCCCCAACATTTAGACTCTGAAGAAATTAAGGGGAAATGGCACAACTAACCAACTAACCATTTCGTTGTATAGGTCAACAAAGATACATACACATTCTTTTAGGCCTTCTGGGTCCTATCTTCTCCCCCAGCATCTCCTCAGTGGCACTGACCATGAAGCTGAGTAGCCTGACGTTCCACAAAAGAAAAGAGAATGAATTGTGCACTGATACAAGAAGGGTGTACCTGAAAAATACTTTTGTTACATGGGAAGACATACCATGCTTATACGTAAACTTATCGTGCTATTTGATTGAACCCGATGTCTTTGAACAGTATGCATTTTGTTTTGTTGGCATTTGTAATTCATCTAGTCTCCTGCCCCCTTTTGTCCTTCAGGGTTATTTCTAGCTATTGAGTTACGAAGATGTGGTAAGTAGGAGTTCAGAAATATTGCATTTGCTGTATTTGCTGCAGGGTTTGCCTATCGACCATGGATAAAGACTTCTCAACACCCACAGAACTGTTAAGTCTTCACAGAAATGAACACCTCTCCACGGCTGTGGTTAACATCTATCTGTTGCCATGGAGAAAGGGGACCATTCTTCTCCATGGGCCAGATATTTCCTCATCAGCATGCCCCCCAAAGCAGTGATTTAGTTAGTAATTACTGAAGCCCTAGAGAGACTGAGTGGGGCAGGATGAAGGTGGATGACACCCTAATCTAGGTACCCTGTACAACACAAGACCCTTAGTACTAAAGAACTAGATGGAAAGACTGGATGGGAGAGCGAGTGAAAATTCCAGAAGTGAACTGCACAAAAAATTTGATCTTCTGTTATGCACAGATCCAGAAGGACCTTCTGACTTATGTTTGTCAGCTGAGTCAGTAAACAGCTGGCCTCTATTCAATGTGGGTCATTAGTCTTAATACCAAAAAGGCAAGTGTCACCTCAAGGCCACAGCTAATAAAACATCCCACAGGCCCCCGTACTTTTCTTCTCTGAGTTTGCCCCATTCGCTCCTTTGTTTTCTCCAACCGGTGGTGGCTCATTTGTGGCGTCTCTCCCCGTCTCCTGTGTTTCCCAGTACAGACTGCTCCTTGATACAGAAATAGCGATGTTCAGAGAATTCTCTTGTACTTTGCCAATTTTACAAGCTGTACCTGCCCAATGAATGTCAAAACTCCCCCACCTCTACTGGTTTCTGCTAGCTCCGCAGAGGGCTTGAGGAGGGCAGTGATGAAAAGGAAGAGTTTTTGACTCTTTGGACTATTGTCAGAATTTATTTAATTTTCAAAACTTCCCTAGGGTCTACTTGGAAAATTTTCTTTCCTCTTTTTCAATACTTTTACTTATTTCAATGTGAACTAATAATCCTGACCTTGATCTTACTGTGATAAGAGAGCATTTGCACTCTCCCTGCCCCAAGATTTTATAGAACAAATCTTTCCTACATGGACAGACCACAAAGTGTGCCCTGTCTAAATCAGTTTCTCATTTTTACCAAGTCATGGAAGGTTCTAGAATGCTGCTTTAGCCTGGTAATTCTGAAAAGAGGGTCCACGAGGTTTTAGGAAGATTATCCCACAAATAGAGCACCGATTGTATTTTATAGGTTAGAATATAAGTAAGATATGTTTTCCGCTTAAATTCCATTCCATCTATGTTAAATAATTTGCTAAACGTTTCAAGCCACAGCTAATATTTAGGTTGGAGTCAAATTATTATAAATAAGACTGCTATGAACATCTTGGTACATAGTTTTTCTGAATTTAAGATTAAGAAGAAGAGTTTCCTACAAAAAGAAGCTCTATGAACACATAGTCCTTTTATCATTTCCTTTCCGTTGATTAAAAAAAACACACAAATCTTTTTTTGGTGTTATGATATTAAAAGTAATCCAACTAATATTTGCTTCATTATAACACTTAAGGCTAATGAATACTTATTCCTTTCATTTTCTTTTTTTGTTTGTGTATTGTGTTACTATTTAATAGAGCATGCTGGTGAAGCTGAATTTCTTGTTTGTTCAATTAAAAATGCATTCTTTTAATTGAAGATTAATAAGTTAGGTAATATGGGACTTCAATAGCAAAATGCCTTAATTTGAAGAAATAAGCTGAATTATGTGATCCCTGATCACTTTATTGAATATAATTTCTGAACTGCTAACAAACTAACAGATATCAGGTTAAATGTTTTTTCCAAAGATCACTACATCTATCAGTAATTTCAAATATAAACCGATTTGTATGAAAAGAAACATAAAGGGGCACCTGGGTGGCTCAGTCAGTGAAGCACCTGACTTCAGCTCAGGTCGTGATCTCATGGTTCGTGAGTTCGAGCCCCAAGTTGGGGTCTGTGCTGACCACCAGCTCAGAGCCTGGAGCCTGCTTCGGATTCTGTGTCTTCCTCTCTTTCTGACCCTCTCCTGCTCACGCTGTCTCTCCCTTCTCTCAGAAATAAATAAAACATTAAAAAAAGAGAAAAGAAACATAAAGATTGTATTTTGAATTATCTATAAAATAAAAAGAATTATTATTTCAGTATTTCAGAATTTGTTGATATCATGAATATTTTGAGTAAAAATGCTTTAATCTCTTTATATTACTTTTAAAAAATTAGCTAAGTTTTTGATAAATCTTTCAAACCATAAATAACTCTAGGGTGTAGGAAATCACTGGGAAAGTAGATTTTTCCTAGGTTTTAATTTGACATTTCCTATATTATAGAATGATCATCTGCATTGTATGGGATATAAAGAAATACAAAGTTAAGTTCACTGTATTCAAAGAATAATTTAAAGGAAAGTACAGGGTATAAACATAAAAATTTGAATCTTGTATCTGAACCCCGATTGATTGATTGTTTTTTTTTTTTAAAGTGTATAATCTTTTTATGTTTATTTACTTTTGAGAGAGAGAGAGATGTGTGGGCTTGAGTCTGGAAGGGGCAGAGAGAGGGGACAGAGGGCCCTAAGTGGACTCTGTGCTGACAGCAGTGAGCCCAACGTGGGGCTCTGAACTCACAAACTGAGATCGTGACACGAGCCGAGGTCACACACTCAACTGACTGAACCACCCAGGTGTCCCTTGATTGATTTATTTTTTTTTAACTCTGATATAATTGTGAGGCAGTGGACCATTTGAGTGTCACAAGTAATACTACATAAGTTCCAAATTTTTAATCAAATTTCTGTGATAAGATGTAATTTGATAAAGAAATTATACATTCAGAGAAATTTTTCCAGAGACTATTTGTGAGAGAAAACCCTAATTGCTTTGAGAGTGGGTAAGTCAGAGAAAATTCCTGAAAGGAAAGAGATTTTTATCCTATCAAAACTTCCCTAATCAGTGGCTAAGTGCAGAATTTCTGGGAGGAATGTATAGAACAAAACTGTTTTATGTGGAGGGACCATGAAAGGTGTTCTGCCCAAATTACTTTTTGTTTTACGTGGCCATGGATGGTTCTAGAACATTTCTGTAGTCTGGTAATTCTGAAATGAGGTTACAAGTATTCAGGAAGATTATCCCATGAATATCACACCAGTCACAAGTATTTTAGGATTTGCAGTTTCTTCAAATCAGAGTTTGAAGTGCAGGGGCCTAGTTAGTGGGTAATACAAATGGTAGGCCACCTTCACAGAAAGAGCCTGTTGCAATTTAGACAGAAGTACCACGAAATTTGTGAGACAAAGATATGCAATGGTAAAAGGCAGACTTCATCTTCGCTGGGTGTGCTGGTTTGAATCCTCTGAGAAGCAGACACTAAGGCAGAATTGGAGGCACTGGGGACCTGGAGGGGGAGATGTTGTGAATGGTGAAAGGATAGGAAGCAGATGAGGTGGAGAAGCCTCCAGACCATAATAAAGTTTGACACTTATGATGGAGAAAAGGAGGGAAAGAAGATTGGTTTGGAAGAGAGCCCCAGACCCAGCACACCTCTGAGCAGATCCGGTTCCAACCACAGTAAGATTATAGTAAATTACATGTGAAAGTGTGCTTGAATTTGCAGTAGCAAAAGATTATAAAGGGAAGCGGTATATTATATTATATTATATTATATTATATTATATTATATTATATTTTTAGTTTTAGACAAAGAGAGCATGTAAGTGCAGGCAGGAGAGAGGGACAGAGGGAGTGGGAAAGAGAGAGAGAGAGAGAGAGAGAATCCCAAGCAAGCACAAACTCAGGTCATGAGATCATGACCTGAGCTGAAGTCAAGAGTTGGGCATTTAATTTACTGAACCACCCAGTGATCCCAGGTATATTATATTTTAAAGAGAAGTGTCTGGGATTTCAATCTCTGGCAATATATGGCAGACTGATGGCACTAAACAACAAAATCTTGGCTGAAACAAAACAGCTGAATTGGCTTAGTAAAATGTAACAGACACATTTCTAAATGGAGAGCTGAACATTCAGGATACTTAAAAAAATCCTAGGGATGGAGAGGAAGCTGAGAACTTAAGCTGAATGTGGGAGTTAAATTGTATCTGCCTTGTGATGGAGGTGGGTGCTGGCTCTGAAGACTGTGGGCAAATAGTTAATGGTCATCAGGCAGAAAATAGAAATGGAATCTCTGGTCTAGGTAATGAGAAGACTTGGAAAAGAAACTGACTCTATCCCAACCCCCCTATATAGGATCCTAAAAGAAATGACCCTAACTGACATTAGTATGAGGCACATGGATACAAACAAGTGAACATCGTACCACAAAGCCACTTATTGGTACAGGGAGAGGCGGGAAAAACCACTTATCTGACTCTTTGACTTGGGTTCCAGGTGAGAGAAAAAGCCTTCCCAGTGAAACAATAATTATGAGTCTGAGCTTACACGAGTTTGTTATACTACTCGTATAATTTGGTAATCTGTAAGCCAAGAATTTTATAAGGTAGAATCCTCTCCAAAATTTGCTTTGTTTCTGGTAATTTCTCTGGGAGGCCTGACAGAAGCAACAGAAACTAGTTCCAGAGTGATATAGTATCAACCTATCTTCTCACAAGTCCCACCTATAAAGTCTAAGTGAACATGCATTTATGATTCAAAATTATCAAACGTGAAAGGAAAACCCACCCCCAAACAAAGAATCAGCAGATTCAACAAACAGCTGAATTAAACAAAAGAATTTAAGGGAATGGAATCAGCAAAGGGAGACGTTAAAATAAGTAACTTTAGAATGACTAAAATATAATCCACACCAGGATAGTTCATAATGAAACACTGTAAGACACACAAAACATGAACTTCAAAGGAAAGATCTTAAAAGCAGCCAGAAAGAAAAGACATATTACGTAAAAAGTAGTGACACAAGGTCAGCAAACTTTTTGAAAAGCACCAGCAGAAGACATTCAGGAAAGCATTATAGATAGAAATCACACATGCAAAAAAAAACAAAAAAAAACAAAAAAAAACCCAAATATAATAGTAAATGAATGTAAGTGGTTTGATTTTAATTAAAAGTCAAATTTTATGATTGCATTAAAAATATCAAATTAGGTATGAGCTGGTTACAAATGGTCTTTAAAACTTAAGGGAGGTGGACGGGGGCGTGAAATAGGACGTGAAATGATTAAGGAATACGTTTGTGATGAGCATTGGGTGATGTATGGAAGTGTTGAATCACTATATTGCATATCTGAAACTAATATTACACTGAAATTTAAATAAAAGATTTTTAAAAAATACGGTGAATGGAAACAATGGGAGAAATTATGTCACAGCAATATTAATACTTAATGTGTTCATGGAAAGCAAGGGGGCCAGTGTGATAAGAGTGGAGTGAACAATGGAGAAAGTGGCAGGAAATGATGTCAGAAAGGTAATAATTAGTCCGATCATGCAGACCTTGATGGCTATTGCAGTGACTGGGATTTGTTTTTCAGGGTGAGATCAGATACCCTTGAACAGATCTGTGACATGATAAACTTTTGTTTTAAAAGGATTGCTCTGGGGGCACCTGGATGGCTCCCTGAGTTAAGTGTCTGACTCTTGATTTTGGCTCAGGTCAAGATCTCACAGTCCCTGGGATCAAGACCAATGTCAGACGCTCTGCACTGATAGCACGGAGCCTGCTTGGGATTCTCTCTCTCTCTCTCTCTCTCTCTCTCTCGCACACACACACACACACACACACACACACATACAATAAAAAAACCTTAAAAAAAATAAAAGTGTGACTCAGACTGTGGTACAGAGTTTAGACTGTGGGAGAGCAAGGAAATAAACAGAAAACCCAGTTTATATGCTGTTGCAGTAATCCACATGCAAGGTGACTATGGTTTGGACCACTAGGGAGGATGAGGATGAGTCAGATTCTGTGTAGTTTCTTATTTTTTTTTAAATTTTTAACATTTATTTATTTTTGAGAGACAGAGAGAGACAGATCATGAGCAGGGGAGGGGCAGAGAGAGAGGGACACACAGAATCAGAAGCAGGTTCCAGGCTCTGAGCTGTCAGCACAGAACCTGACATGGGGTTTGAACCCACGAACTGTAAGATCAGGACCTGAGCGGAAGTCCATGCTCAAATGACTGAGCCACTCAGGTGCCCCTGGTGTAATTTCAAAAACAGAGCCCATGGGATCTGATGCAGGAGAAAAAAGAGTCAAAAACAACCCCATGTTTTCCAGTTTGAGAAGAGGAAAAATAAATGTTGTCAGTTGCTGAGATGGGAAGACCACAGTAGAAGCAGGCATGGGAATTTGGAAGTTGGACGTTGGTATCTAATAGAGAAGAAATGAAATAATTTCAAGGAGCAGGGGAGAATTTAATAGGCATTATGTCACTGGTAATATGATTCCCCAATACATCAATGGATTGACTGACTAGACAAAAAATGGGGTATAAAAGATTTAAACAATGCAGTTTAAAAGTTTTATTTCATGCTCCTTCTCTCTCTTCCCCTCCCCTACTCACACTCTGTCTCTCAAAAATAAATACATGAAAAAAAAATAAAGAATAAAGGGAGCACTTGGGTGGCTCAGTCAGTTAAGTGTCCCACTTTAGCTCAGGTCATGATCTCACAGTTTGTGGGTTCTGGTCCCACGTCAGGCTCTGTGCTGACAGCTCAGAGCCAGAATCTGCTCTGGTTTCGGTGTCTCCTTCTCTCTCTGCCCTTCCCCTGCTCATGCTCTGTCTCACTCTGTCTCTCAAAAATAAATAAATGTAATACAATTTTTTTAAAAGTTTTATTTCATGGAAATATATAGACTCCTGCATGTCATGCAACATTTATAAAAACTGTCCAATTTCTGGACTGTAAAACAAGTCTCAATGGACTTTGAGAACTGGTCATCCACAGACCACATACTTTAAGCACAACACAATCAAGGACTATATCCTTGGCTAAGGATAGCTAAAGGATAGCTAAAAGAAAGGTAGCCAGGCTGGAAAGAAAAGAATTTTGGAGAAAGATCAACTAACAGTATTCCCAAGAAGCCGTAGCTGCTACATCTAGACAAGCTCAGTGTCTTTGGTTTCATTTGTGGGACAGTCTTTACATCTTGCCTGGTTCTTAAGAGTTCTAGGATAATTTCAGGCTTTTCCAAGCAACTTCCCAGGATTCCCTGGAACCTGGGCAAATTACTTAAGGGTGACTCTTTCCTTGGAATGTCTAAATCTCAAGATATTCTTTTCGTTTTTTAGTTGTCCTAAAATCTCTATCATTTTAGCACCCCCAAAGTAGCTATGGCTGGTGGGCCCACAAAGCTTGTTATGGTAACACCTGAATCTGGTGGTGGAGGTCTCCTTGGGAGGCTAGATCTGCCATGAATTTAATGTATGACAGGGGACAGGGAGGTCCTTGGGTTATCCTGGTCTAGGAGTCAATGACTTGTACTTCCTTATCGTGTGGCTGGTTCACGTGACTGTGTTAGGGATCGAGAACTGAGCAGAATCTGCAACGTTTGTCCTCTTTCTGAACTTATGTTCACTCTGCTTCATCTCTCTTCTTTTCCGCTCTTTCAGGCTACAGGCTTTGCTCCACGTATCCCATGAGGTAGATACTACTGTGTTCCCACATACGCTCTTTCCACATCCATCAGTTGACTTCATTTGTTTTTCTGGCTCTTTTGGCAATGACTTCCATGTTGCTTTATATCGTGCGTTTCCTCAGTTCCCTCAAGCTTCATTTCAATCCAGCTTGAGAACGGATCTCCAGTCCTGCTATGACCTGGGCTGTGGAAGTATATTGCTCACGATGGATGCTGGAGATGGGGATTGGTGCAGCTGCGACAGCTGGTTAGTTATCCCATAGTTTTCTAATAATGGTTATTTTATTTTTCATGACTATAAACATATATTGAATTGTAGAAAGCTTAAAAAGTACAAAGAGTATAAAGAAAAAAAATGCCACTCATAATCCTACCATTGAGGGCTTATCTTTGTTAATATTTTGGTACATTTACTACCTGAAATTTATATGCATATAAATGACTAAATGAATAAATTTTTAAAAAAGAAGTGAATTATACTTTACACTCAGATTTTATGCGGCTTTATCCCTTGACATAAATAAACATTATTCTAGGCCCATAAAAGTATAATTTTAAATGATTGCATAATATTTCACCATATGTGTGGTCTTTAAACTTAATATTTTATTCCATTTTTAATTTGTGTTGTTTTTTCCCCCTCTAAAACCTTGTATTCTTCCCGATAAAACAATGACATTTACTAGAATGGTTTATTTCTTGATATCATTACATTTTCTAAAGTCAGCATCTTGTGTTTCAAATTATTATTATTTTAAGAGAAGAATTATAAATGCTGAGATTCTTAAAGGCAATATAATTTTATACTTGTGAAAGGATTCAATTTAAAAAATTTTCCTTTTATAAGTGAATTAGCTTTGGGAATTTTTGAAGATATAAGGTTTTATTGAACTAATGAAGTAACAACTAAATCTCCAAATTCTTTAGGAATACAAGTTATAATGTCAGCAAACCAGCAAACTAGAATGTCAGGCTCACATTCCATTTCCAGGAAACGGAAAGATTATACTTTGAAAAATGTCCCCATGCCTCTAGGCCAATGATCTCCTTTTATAAACTATTAGAAACCAGAGGAACAAAATTATCTTCTTTTTTTAAAAAATTTTAATATTTATTTATTTTTGAGAGAGAGCAGGAGAGGGGCACACAAAGACACACACACACACAGACACACACACACACACACACACAGAATCTGTCAGCAGAGGGCCTGATGCGGGTCTCGAACTCACAAACCATGAGATCATGACTTGAACTGAAGTCAGACAGTCAGACAGTCAGACAGTTAACCAACTGAGCCACCCAGGTCCCCTGAAACAGAATTATTTTCTATTTCATCTCTTCACCTCCACAGTATCTAGCTCAAGCTTCACCACTGGCTGGCTTTGTGAGTTTTTGGACAAATGACTGAAACTTCCTAATCCTCAGTTTTCTCGTGTGTAAAATGGGGATGACAATTGGATCTTTTTCACTGGGTTGTGGTAAGGATTAAATATAACAGGCACAGTGTCTAGTATGGCTCATTAAACTTTGGGGGCTATTCATATTGTTATTATGTTGCTGGTAGAGATAGCATGACATGGTGGTTAATATCATGGACTCTGGAGTAAGGCTGACTAGATTCAATCCTGGACTGTCATGAGGTCTGTGGTCTTGTGAAATCACTTATGTTCTTGTGCCTCAGTTTTCTCACCTATAAAAATATAATAATAGTATCTACCTGATGGGATTAAAAAATTTTTTTATATCTTTATTTTATTTTGAGAGAGAGAGAGAGACAGAGAGCGAGCAGAGGAGGGGCAGACACAGATCTGAAGCAGACTCCAGGCTCTCTGCTGTCAGCACAGAGCCCAATGCGGGGCTCCAACTCTCTGACAGCCAGATCATGACCTGAGCCGAAGTTGGATGCTTAACCAACTGCACCACCCGGGCACCCCTACCTGATGTGATTTTTATGAGGATGAAATACTTTAACGTATATGAAAGTACTGAGAACAATATCTAGCACATACTAAGTGCTATGCAAGTGGTTATTTGAATTAAACAAAGTATTTAATCCATATTTTAAGTAATAGGTGGATGGACTGCTTACAGAATAAAACTAAACATGTTACTTTTGTGTCCTCACATTTGTCGATATTTTGTTTTCTCTGAAGTGTTCTGTTCAGTATCCAGAAGAATTGCATGTTCTGATATTGTTGGTCCAAAGCATGCTCAATTTGACGAATCCCCAAAGAGGTACTTGCCAGATTACTAGGATGGAAGGTTAATGCTTCAGAATCATCAACACCTGAGATGAGTTAGCGGATGCCTACTCTTCTTTTTTTTTTTTTTAATTTTTTAATTTTTTTATTTATTTCTAGGAGAGAGAGAGAGAGACAGCGTGAGCAGGGGAGGGTCAGAGAGACAGGGAGACACAGACTCTGAAATAGGCTCCAGGCTCTGAGCTGGCAGTCAGCACAGAGCCCGACGCGGGGCTCGAACCCACGAACCGCGAGATCATGACCTAAGCGAAAGTCGGACGCTTAACCGACTAAGCCACCCAGGCGCCCCCTACTCTTCAATTCTTCAGTAGGGTCCAAGAACATGAAAGAAGTATTATGAATACATATACTTCTCTATACATGTGTATGGGACCATTGCCATCCTTTCAAATATAGAAAAGTAGTTGTAGACTAAAGAGGCTAATATGCTTTTAGAGATTAAATGTCCTGACTGTCCCTGGGCAAAAAGGAGTTCACACAGAATGGAAAAAACATAAACAGTGTTACCCTATTCCTTCTTCCATCGACTCTGCATAAAGAAGGGCTGGATAGTCTAGAAGACTTTCAAGCAAATCAAAATAATTTCTCACAAGGCAAATGAGAATTTTGATTGCCTTCCGATGTTTTAGAAGTACTAAGAGTTTTTCAAATGAGGTCCGAAGTGCAGCAAAACATAATCATCCAACTTGGCGGGCAGCCATGGAATGGGATGATTGAATAAATATTACCATCTAGTATCATTTATCTCCAGCTCTAGTGGGAATGGGAGAGAGGTTGGGGAGGAATTTCCTGCCAAAATCCAAGGTTAAACCCAAAGAGAAATTAGTACCCTCCAGGGGCCATTGTTTCCCCATTATGAGCCTTGAATATGATTTCATTCCAATGATTATTTATAAAAAATTGTATTCTGAAGGGGGTATGCAGAGCTGGTTTTGAACTTGAAAACTCACCAGGAAATAGGATGATCGCTTTGCATGGATAGGAATACACCTTTGCTGCTGGCCTTTTTCAACATATATATTTTTTCTACTGACAAATTAGGGCCACTAAATATTCCTTGCGGTACAGGCATTTGATTATTCAAAGTGAGATGTGGACACCTCCATCAGCCTTTGTCAGGCGACACAAACCATAAGCTGGAAATCATAATGTAAACCTTGAGACAATGGAGTAACTGAACAGACCTGAATCAAGCATAAACAATGAAGTGGTTTGAAAGGATTGGTCTCCCCAAAATGTCACGTTCCACGGAAGAATGCTTTCTCTATTTGATCTGTCACTAGAGCTCTCAAAACATGACACTCCTTGAACATAATATACTTTGATGATAAACTAGATTAACTTTCCCAGTACAAGTGAAAGGCCACCTGTTGCCAGAATGGCCATATTCCTCGTTGGCTGTCTTGTAGCTGTCATCACTTCAATGCAATCTGCAGCCGACATGCTGGAATATAATGAATATGTCAGAAGTTGGAGGTCAGCCATCCAAGTACATGAAAACTTGGCTCGCCTACAGTGTCAGCATGGAGGCCTTCCCTATCATCTTGTGCAAAGGATTTCTGCACCACTTGATTTGTTTGCACAGGGTTTGTTGCTATTGGATGGGGCGTATTTCTGTCTTTTTGACAGCCCATTCAAATATTTTCAGTGTGGAAAAATAGGGCTTCTGGTTTCAAGCTCTAATAAATGATAGGTGGTGTGAAATGCCATGGTAGCTGATGGTGGTGGGGGTCTCTTGTTGGTTGTTAGTGGAGAAATATCCACAGAGACTGTTAGAAGTGTTTTGATTGGAGTGGAGAGGAGGGTTGGTTGGAAGATGAGAGCTACTGAAGAAATCTTATAGGGGCTCAATTGCTACCTTCTCCTTTCCACCCTTAACATACAATGGTGGTGGGTCGGTTGATCCACAGACTCTTGGTATAGGGAAGTATAAGATGGTGCATCCTAATTATTTCTGTCATATATATTTATAACATATACAATAAAATACGTATCAGTTTTTCCAGGTCACAATAATGAGGAAAAATATGAGATTTTTGCTTATTTGTGACATATCTGTTCTTTTCTTCTTTCTTCTCAAGAAGTAAAGTCTGTTTTAATTAACAGCATCAGGAAGAGGCCTTCTGAAATCTTGGTCAGTATGATTAAAGAATCATGAGTATTTCAGCCATCTTAACTATTATTAAATACTTGCTCCAAACCTTGAAAAGCCGGCTAAAAGAACAACTCTGTTCTTGGCTTTAGCTAGGGTGGAGTTTCTCAACCTTGGCACTTTTGACATTTTGGATAATTCTTCGGGGTGGTGGTGGAGGCGGGGCTGTCCTGTGCATTGTACGATGTTCAGTAGCACTCCTGGTCTCCACCCACGGGATGCTGGCAACATATTCCCACTCATGAGAATAAAGAGTGTCTTTAGATGTCCCAAATTGCTAGTTGTCCCAGGGGACCCACAGAGGGGAACAATTGCCCCCAGCTGAAGACCACTGAATTAGGGGTATACTGAGATCCTAGTAGTAGTATGTAATTACATGCATAAACCCATCCTCCTAACTTCCCTCCACCCAATTTTAACATCTAAATATCAACTGGAAAGGAGTAGGTTTATTGCATTCTATACCATAAGTCACATTCACACATCCTAAGACTATGAGTTTGGGTGGCCATGGGTCTAAGCTTATACCCTTAGTAAGTAACAGAGCTTGCATTTAAATCCAGGTGGTCCCACCAAGAATTTGTACGTCGAACTACTTATATACAGTTTCTCCCTGTATGGACTGGATCACAATAGAAGGGAATCTGCACCCAAGGACTAAACTGTTCCTCGTCCCCAAGAGCTGATGCTCAGCAGATTTCTTTCTAGCACATTCACATAATTTAGGCCTCAGTGAGTCACATCCTATAATCATTTTATGAGAACAAAGTGGCAAATAGCTAATTCAAAATTATCCCTGTCAAAAGAAGATAAGAAAATTGCGCGTGGGTTTGATAAAAAACATTTTATATCTCTTCTAAAACACTTGTTAAATTTTATCGAGATGTGACCTTATAAACTTAAGACGAATGTATCGGCAAAGCCGCATGATCAGTAGGAATTCAATTCCCCCTCCATATTTAATTTGTGTTAATTAACTTAATGTTTAAGCTTTGCTATTTGTTTCCATCACCTCTAACATCTTCTACATGTGTTGACAAGGGGAATATCCGAATGGTGCATTACGTGTTTTTCTTTTTTTCCCTTTTGCCCCTGCTGATAGAGATTTAAGAACTAATGTAATAGTTAAAAGTCAGGCAGACTGAACAAAACAAAACAAAACAAGAGCAGAGACACCAATTAATGCTCAGCCTAGGAAATGAACTAACAAATTTGCCTTCATCTTTGTTTTCTTAGTCCCATGCCAGAGCTCCTCCCCCCACTCTGACCCCTTCTTTATTTACATATCCTTTTAATCACCACTTACCTTCATTTATGTTGTTGCCATTTTTCAAATTGATCACAAATGTAAGAAGAGTCTTTGAGTTTTGTGGGTTTTTTTTTCAATTGGTGCTTTAGGTCTTTTCTTCATTATTTAAATATTTACTGTCTTATGGAGCCCAGTAGACAAATCAGAGTAGGAAACATATCATAACAGAAGATATAGACAAAGCCTAGCCATATGGAAAATATCTGTATTGCCATTAAGTGGTAGAAGACAGGAAAGGCAATGAATTGTTATTACCATATTTCACTGATTACTTTTGAAGTACTCATTGTTATGGAGAATTTCAAACATATGCAAGAGTAGAAAGAATAAAAAGTGAACCTCTGTACACTTTTCACTCCCCAAATCATCAGACCATGGCCACTCTTGTAGCATACTATATTATCCATTGGGATAAAATGAATTACCCTAAATTCAGTGGCCTAAAACACCGTGTATTTATTATCTCACAGTTTCTGTGGATTAGGTCTCCAGATAGGGCTTATTGGGATCCTCTGGCTTATCTGACAAGGCTGCAGTCACCTCAAATCCCATGTGGGAAGGACTCATTTCCTAGTTTACTCGAGTGGTTGTTGACAGGAGTCATTGACTCATGAGCTGTTGAAGAGATGCCTCTCTCTGTTCCTTTCCATGTGGACATCTCTATAGAGCATCTCACAACATGACAGGTTGTGAGCAAGAAGGGAAGTCATTGTTTTGTAACCTAATCATAAAAGAGGCATCTTACCATCCTTGACAAATTCTGTTCCTTAGGAATAAGTCATTAGGTCCAGCCCACACTCAAGGAGAGGGAATTATATAAGGGTGTAACTACCAAGGTGAAGGTCATTGGGAACTATTTTAGAAGTCTGCCTGTCACACACACATACCCCCCTTCACTTCTACCCTCCTACATTATTTCAAAGCAAATTCCAGATTTCATATTATTTTTTCTGTAAATATTTCAACATGTATCCATCAAAGATAAGGGCTATTATATCATCATGGTATTAATATTACACCTAAAATTCTAAATGATAAAAATGTACTTTTATCAGTTTACTGGTAGGGTTTTTTCCTTAGCGACTTTTAAAATAATTGTGTTTTTCAACTAAATTATTAAATTTGATGAAATATATTACCAACAATGACACTGGGGGAAATAAACTTAAAAAACTGTTCTCTAGAGCTGAGTTTAGGAGATACAGAGATTTGTCTCTCTTCTCTCCTCATACAGCCCTTCTTATTAATAAAGGTATCCCCTGGTTTTCAAAAGTGCACTGTACACCACTTCGTTTTTATGAAAGACCTACATTAGTACCTCTTTTTCGCTAAGCGAAAGAACTTTGAAGAGTTCTTCAAATTTCCTTAGATCAAAGATTTTTGATTTAAGGAAAAAAGCCATTACCATACTAATGCAAGTCTTTTGGATAAGCAAAGTGGCAAAATGTGGAAAGGGGAAGGATAATCTTTTAATGCCATTTCAACTTACCAAAGGTTTCATAGAAATGTTTTATTTTTGGATGGTGGGCGAAACATGTAATCCCACATTTCCTTGATACCAGACACCATAGGTTGTTAGATACACCATGAATTTTTATAACAACTTTTCAGGAAAAAGAAGCACCTACAAATTTACACAGCCTTTTCTCTTTTTTTAATGTTTATTTGTTTGTTTGTTTATTGAGAGAGAGAGAGAGAGAATGTGAGCAGGGGAGGGGCAGAGTGAGAAGGAAAGAGAGAATCCCATGCAAGCTCCATGCTGTTAGTGCGAAACCCAACACAGGGGCTTGAACTGTTCAGCAGTGAGATCATGACCTGAACCAAAGTCAAACAATCAACTGAGCCACAGGTGCCCCTTTCTTTTTCTGTTAGACATATGTTCTTCAATATATGTATATATATATTTAATGTTCATTTATTTTGAGAGAGAGAGAAAGAGAGAGAGAGTAAGCATGAGTCAGGGAGGGGTAGAGAGTGGGGGACAGAAGATCTGAAGCAGACTCTGCTGATACCAGAGAGCCTGATGTGGGGCTCAAACTCACTGTGAGATCATGACCTGAGCCAAAGATGGATGCTTAACCAACTGAGTCACCTAGGTGCCCCAGACCTATTCCTCAATTCATAAGTTTGATTTGAACGTATGCTTTTTCACATTCAAAATCCAAACGTTCTTCTAGGTGTATTTTGGCTACCTTCCATAGTGTCATGTGACCCCCTCCACTCCACCTCATGCCCTTCTTTTTAAATGTTTCTCTGTAGCATATTTCAGAACAAAAGAGTAATTTCAAGGCCTATCACAGTATTCCAGGCTTGATTAACAGTTCTTATGTGGTTAAAATCATGATTATAAGTTCCGCCTTCACCCAACTATATATTGGACATTAAAGAGTTCTTAAGAATCAACTGGGGATTTCTGGGGCACCTGGGTGGCTCAGTTGGTTAAGTGTTTGACTTCAGCTCAGATCATGATCTTGTGGCCCGGGAGTTCGAGCCCTGCATCGGGCTCTGTGCTGATGGCTCCGAGCCTGGAGTCTACTTCAGATTCTGTGTCTCCCTCTCTCTCTCTTTGCCTCTCTCCTACTTGCTCTCTGCCTCTCTTTCTCTCTCTCTCAAAATTAAATAAACATTAAAAAGTGTTTAAAAAATTAAAAAAAGAATCAACTGAGGATTTCTGATAGATGGGTGCTGGTACCAGAGTGGTAGCTGTTTGGGATTCAAGAATAGACACCATTGAATATTTACAGTTTTGAGAAAGCCATGCCCATTCCGAAACATTTGGCAATTTTTTGTTACCTTTAATTGTATTGTGTAGAGCATGACAATATTCTGCAAGGATGATTATTATTTGTTTCTCTGTTAAATTTTAATATGTCCTTTTAAAAGACATCTTAAATGACAATTAGGGCCCAAATTTAAAATGAGGTTCAGCTACATGTCATGCTAACAAGGCTCATATCTCAGCTTAGGTGAGACTCAGATGAATCTGTAACCTCCTATCCACATGCTAATTTGCACATGTGCAGGCACTGACATCTATGTCACAACTCACTCCTCTGCCAAATATGTTTTGGCACTGACTATAAATTACATATGAATTTGAGATATGTTAAAATGTGAAAAGTTCTGCATCTCAGACTTGATGAAATACAGTAATAAATAACATTTGTGGAGTGTGTGTGATATGCTACTTTACCTATACGATTTCACTTAACTTTCAGTTACTCAATCAAACTGTACTATTATTGTCCCCATTTTACAGATGAAGAAAAGTGAGTCTTAGGGGAGTTTAAGCCTTTTGCCTAAGAAAAGACACAGTTGAGTCAAAGCTTGAACTTGAAAGCACAGGCTATCTTTACTTCTCCACTTCCGTTCAAGTAAAGCCTTACATTTTTTGCGCTCTAATAGCACTGTCCAGTAGAACTTTCTGTGATGCAAATGTTCTCTACACGTGCTAACCAATATTGTAGCCACCAGCCACCTAGGGCTATCGAGCGCTTAAAATGCAGTCAGTATGACTGAGCAGTTAAAGGCTTAATGTTATTTAATTTTAATTAATTTCCATTTAAATTGGCACACGTGGCTGGTGGCTCCCATACTGGAGAATGCAAAGTCACTATAGTTGCAGGAAAATACCAAAGAGTTAAGGGAATTCACTTTTACTTTTGTAAAAGTCATGTCTACAACAAGTGCGAGTTTTCTGAAGTAATTACTTCCCTGAGACAATCTGACTATTCTCACAGTCGTTTGGAAGCTGGTCAGCAAATTCCTGCTTAACTGCAAAAGAACAGCTGAAAGACTATCTAAATCATTGGTGGGGTATTTACTCATGATATAGAAAGGTCCCTTATGGGATTCTTCTTAGGTTCACTGTGACATATTTTTGTTGATGTTGGTATTAATACTTTACGTATTAATAACTGCCTTACCTTTTACCTATCAGTTTCCAATTATCTTATGAAACTTTCCCAAACCTTCTACAAGGTAAGTAGAATTGGTTATACTAGCCCAGTTTTACAGATAAGGACATGGAGACTCAGAGAGGTTATGTGATTTGCCTAGGGTCACACAGGGAAGGAATGACTTCCCTGGGGCTGGGATCCAGATCTTTGGACTTCCGATCAGTTGTGCTTTCCATCACGAGGAACTATCTTCCCACTTTTGCATTCAAGCATATTTTATTCAAAAACGAATAGACACAGAATAAACTTTGCCAGTAGAAACTCTGGCCTTGGGTGGAGATGATTTCATGCAAGCTGATGGAACAAGGTGTCACCCAGTGCAGCATGTGGCTGTCCTAAAAGAAGCCTTTAACAATGCTTTGAATGATGTCACTGTTTTCAGGTTGACTGGCTTCAGGCCGACTGACTGTGATGAAAGAGCCAAAGCTGGGACACTAACTCAGTCGCTCTTCAAAGTTGGCCGCACAAGCAAGCGTTAGATTTGCACTTTGCAGAGAAAATGAATACGTCATAATCTCAGTTCCTCTCTGGGTATTTTAGCTGGCTTCATGTACCATTCTTTTTGTAATTAAGTGGGAAAGGGAAAACAGATGGTCACCTTGTCAAATCTTGTTTTCAAGTTAAATACACACAGCCCTCTCTCCTAAGTAGGATAATTCCCTTTTAATGGTAATGCTTTCCGACTGGGAAGTGCTGGTGAATTTGCGGAGGATCCAGGGAATGTGCGTGTAAGGTCCACCTGCTTAAATAGCACACTTGGGGGAAAAATCCTTAATTTTTATGGAAGCAGCACCTGTCATCTTCAGTGTTGTCTAGAACAATAATCATTTAACTTCTCTGTATGTTAGTCTCCTCAGGATTACACCTTCAAGCCATAATATTTATCTGGCCACTATAAGGTGCCAGTCAATGGAAGATTAAAGGTACAGTGGAGCATTCTCCAGATGGGCCCCCTGTCACTCCATTTTGTTTACTTTTTGGATATTAAGGAGAATCAGGAGAGGTGAAAGAATTGATGATTACTCAAAATTGGAAGCCCTGTGTTTCTTCCCCCACCTGCTTCCTAGAACAATGAGGACCAATTGATTAGGGAGATTGTAGGCCATCCCCAAATTTATTCTCCGTGTCTGGTCTTCTGGTCTTTGCCAATTTCGTCTCTTCCCTGCTCACTTCCTGGCCCTTTTAATGATATACTCTGTGCATCCCTTGCCTTTTAATGATACACTCTGTGCATCCCTTGCATTACCCAGGATAAGTGTGGACTTCCAGACAAAGAGAAAATCTTGATCCATTCCCTATTTCTATAAAGATATGAGATTTTTGTCATTGCTTTTCTATCAATCCACAATGATTTATTGAGTGCCTACTGTGTACTTAGAGCCGTGTTGCAATTCTTTCCCTTGCCCTGAAGCAGAGCACATTGATTTTTAGAACCACTTTTAGTTAAGACTTTAATTTAAAATCCAATATTATTTTTAAAATATGTGTCATTTCTCTTGGATTTTGGAGGCCTTTTGCTTTCTGCCTAGATGTTGACTTGGAGGCCTTTCTTTTTTCTTGGTTTATTGCCATTAGCCAGAAGTAAAGGAGACAACTTATGTTAATGGTTTCTTTTAAAGTGTTTTGACATTGTGGCTGCTGGTCTGGCTCATTCATAAAATATTTGTAGTTATTATACATGCTTACAATCTAAATACACACAGTTTGGGAGATCATCTAACACCATGTGCACACCTTAAACATATGAGTATAGTAGTGCCCGGGTGGCTCAGTCGGTTAACTTCGGCTCAGGTCATGATCTTATAGTTCCTGAGTTCAAGCCCCGCTTTGGATTCTGTGCTGTTAGCTCAGAGCCTGGAGCCTGCTTTGGATTCTGTGTCTCCCTCTCTTCTCTGCCCCTCCCCCTGACTCTCTCCCTCTCTCTGAAAAATAAATTAAAAAAAAAATTAAAAATATGACTACATACAGCATGAATAGATTGAGACTCAGTTTATTGAAATATCCTTTTAACTAGAACATAAACATCCCATATCAGTTTTACATACTTCTCCCAACCCTTATGCTTAAGTGTTGGTCAACAGAGGGAGCAATAAAAGATACATATGTAAATATCTATTTGATAATCATTTTTTATTCTTGTAAACATACTGTAAAAGCTACATACATTTAAACTAAAACACCTGTATTTTACCATTTACTGAACAAATATGGTTACCAGCTCAGAAGTGAAAACCTGAACACCAATTCATTGATCTTTAATACCATTTATTATTAATGAATTAATTGGCCAAAAGACAAGTGTGGGCCACATGAGTTCTTGCTGTAAATGGGGCTATGCTGCAAAACAAGTAACTTTTTCACTGGATTTTATCTTCCTCTGTGGTTCTTAAGGAGGGTCCTCTTTGCCTTATTCAAGGTTTTTGACTTATTTATCATTCTCAGAGGAAACGTTGTACAAAACCACAAATATTTCAAATGTCACCGTTATCACTGAATTACTCATTCAGACTGCAAATGAAAGCAGGGATGTTTCTGCCATTTAAAACTTCCAGTGCAAGAGGAAACATAACGGTGAGCCTCCAAGGTTAAGCAGATGAGGTAAAAGCACATTCATTTGTGTTTTGTTGTTTATTTGTTTTGCTAATAAAAGTGAAAGCATAATATATGTTACAGATTTCTCTTTCTCTTTTGTTAAATTTTACTTGGTTATCCTGTTTTTATAAAGTTTATTTATTTGCTTAGAGAGAGAGAGAGAGAGAGAGCATATGCCTGAGTGTGTGTGTGGCGGGGGGATGTTCACAGAGCCGGAGAGAGAGAATCCCAAGCAGGTTCAACACTGTCATTGTGGAACCTGACACAGGGCTCGAACTCATGAACTGTGAGATCATGACCTGAGCTAAAATCAAGAGTCAGATGTTCAACTGATTGAGCCACCCAGGCACCCAGTTATCATGTTTTAAAAAAAGGACATAATGAGAATAGATTCTTCTTGAGCAGCTAGCCTTGATTAGGTGAAATGTATCTTTTATTTTTTAAATTAATATGGCTATGTGGTATTGGAATTTAGGAGTTATGTTTTATTGAAAATACGTTTTTAATAGTTTTAACTTATTTGCTAAGCTCAGACAGCTTAATGAGCTCAACTTTATATGTAAGAAAACCACGTTCAAGTTCCTCAGAACTGATTTTAAGTCTGAGGTCTCCTTGGGAATCCTTATTCACCCTTGGCCTTTATTCTTGACCTTTAGTTCATAAAATAAGACTTTTCTCATGTCTTGTATCTTAACTTCTTACTTTCTTTATGTACACACGTGGGGGGATTTGGAGTTGGTCACTAGGATTCATTTTTCCTCCTTTTTGCATTTCAAAGATGCAAAGGAAATTATCTGTGCATAGTTTAAACTCCTAGATTATTACTTGGTGTAATAATAACAGCATGTGCTATTTACCTGAAAAGATGATTAAAATTAAGAAAAAATGATTGCTGATTCCTTAATGGTACTGATTTTGGGTTTAGAAAAATGTCTGGGAGCATCCTCTGTGGATGGTGGGCTTCACACTGTTGTTGTCCACTGATTTCTGGCATTGACAACTCAATTTCCTTTCTGTTCCCCTGCTTTGCCTTCCTCTTATTGTCAGAGACTACCAGCCTGTGGTTACTTCCTGCTTTCCCTCCCCAGACAGGGGCACATGTTAGTTCACACTCAGTACTGAATCCTGCAGTCTGCTATTAGTTCAAATTCTCACTATGAAAGATGACTCTCCATCGGAAAGTTAAAGCATGCTGTGGGAACTCTCCCTCCCCACTCCAGGGTGACAACTTGAAACCAACATTTGTATCCCCTTAGGAACAATTATTGTGGACATTTCTAGAATATCTCTGCACTCCCTATTTGAATTTAAATGGTAATATAATCAATCCAAGAAAGGAAATCACCCTAAAATTTCATATTATGATTAGAAGTATAACCTTGCTGATGGAGAAAGTTTCTTTTTATTTATTTATTTTTTATTTTTTTGAGAGCAGGTGAGAGTATGAGAGAGGGGTAGAAGGAGAGAGAGAGAGAGAGAGAGAGAGAGAGAGAATCCTAAGCAGCCTCCACAATCAGCATGGAACACAACATGGGGCTCTATCCCATGACTCTGGGATCATGACCTGAGCCCACATCAAGAATCAGATGCTCAACTGACTGAGCCACCCAGACACCATGAAGTAGAAATTTTCTAATTATTAGCTTAGAAGAGTCACATCTCTCCAAGCGAAGATTAAGAACACTGCATCCTTGGATTAAATGGCTATTTTGGGTGGAAAAGAACATTTGACAAAGTGCTCACCATGTGGCAAATGGTCAAGACACATTTGCTACCTAAAATTTACAAGTTGGCCCCCTCCTAAAACCATAGAAAGTGTTTCCAATTATTCTTTTGCCATTTTCAAGCAGCACACTGATTTCTTTCTATTACGAAAAGAAAATTTTCCTTCTAAGCCTAGCTAAAAAATTTAATTATGAGAGAGTACGAGAAGAGGAAAGACTGAAAAAAAAAAAAAAGGCGTTGAAAGAAGAGAAAGAGGAAGAAAAGTAAAGGAAGGAAGGAAACGAAGAGTGTCTGTTTTCATATTTGGTTGCTGTCCTGAGATTAAGCCCGACCACACAAAAACCCAAAGGAAGCAAGCCTCATTTCACATTCAACTTGCAATTCATTTTGTGACTCTATCATTATGCCAGCTCATTTGTCTGCAGTTTAAAATGTGTTATAAAGTCAAAACTTAGAAGTAAAATTCTTTCACTTCCTGATACTAGAGGGAGCGTGGTACATCTGCGTGTTTTGGATCATTTCTAAGCATTTCTCAAAGGTTAGTTCCACGTTGCCTGAAAGATGGTGTTTTGAGCCACCGAAAACCGTTTCCTCAAAACTTATCAGAGCACAATTTCTTTTTTTAAAACTCTCTATTGGCAGATATCACTATTCAAACAGTTTACCGTTAGTCACCTTGCCCTATTAATTTTATTTCTGAAATGTCTCTTGAAAATGTCCCTTTATGTCCAGGCTCCTGACACAGTCTTATGTCACGAACACCTCCCTACCAGTCCTGTTACTGGGTCCTGGGTTGACTTCTGATCCAATCTTTCCTGATTTAATTATCTCTTTGGGCTCTTCTCAGGATTATTCACCAAGAAATAGGATAGATCATGAAGGTTTTTTTCTTTCTCTTCTACAGCCTTCAATGGCTTTTATTTGCTGATGTAATATGGTCTGAACTACTTCAAGATCTTTAACATCTAGCTTCCAAATACCTCCCAGGGTCAACTTCCCCTTCATCCCTCTGCATATATTAGATTTTGAACCAGTGAGTTCCACAAATACACCAGATGCTTTCACATTTCTTTGTCTTTTTTCACTCTAATTCCTCATCCCCAATGTCTTTACTCTGCTTTTCTAGTTATGGAAACCCTATCTCAACTCAAATATCATCCCTTAATGAAGCCTCGGGTACATCTGAAGGTAACTATTCTTTCCTCTCTCCTCCCATAGCAACCTGGAGTAAATTAATACATTGAAGATGGAGAAAGTTTTACAGTTCAGTCAAAGTCTATTCAGGGATCATTTTGGTGTTAGATGAGTTAGTTTTCGATGAGAGAAATACCAAACAAATTGGGATAAAAGACCTATTTATTGGTTCACGTAACTGAAAATCTAGTAGTTGAGCCGGCTGAATGTGGGGCCCAGCTAATGGTTTCACGGATCTGTCCTTCATTGTATTTCCTGGCTCTAATTTCCTTCATGTTGACCTCAGTCTTCAGCAGACCCTTCACTCATGCATGGTAGGAAAGTAGCTCTAACAAGCCCCAGATTTGCATGCTGTTTTCAGCTCTTAATCTCAAAAGGAGAGAAATCCTCTTCCATAATATTTATATCAATAGCCAGCAGCCCCAGCCCAGCCCCCAGCCCGCAGCTCCCACAGGACACCAATTGTCCTTATTTGGGTCCTGTGTCCACCCTGACTCTATCACTGTTTATGGGAAGTTGGGGTTTTCCGATTGGCCAGCATAGATCATATGCTGGCTCCCATGGTGAAGGTAGTGGGGCCACATGACAGACAGGCACACTAGACTATTATAGAGTGAGGAAGGGACCATCTCCAAGAGTAAAGTGATTTTATTCATTATATTTTATTTTGGGTTCTTTCATTTTGCTCTCCATTACAGCTCACTCTTCATGTATATCTTACCTTTTTAATTCTAAACATCTTGAGGGCATGTATCTATCCATTTTATAAACGTTTGCAGAATTCAATAAACGTTAGTTGGTTGAGTGAAGGACTTACCAAGCAGATGACAAATGAACTGGCACCCCAAGTTATCATTTTAATGGGTTAAGGATCTTTTTGACCTTTCCAGAGCCTTATTAGTGAGACGATATTTTCCGATGATTAAGGAAGATTAGCACTCACAGAAAATGGGGGAGGGCTTACTATTTAAGATAACAATCCATTTATTTATATCAGACCGTGAACACTTCCATCTATGATTTGGCTAGCAAAAACCATTTACATTAAACATTTTTTACTTGGAAAAATGCTTACTTTTAGTAGAGAAAATATTGATATAATCACTAAAACAATGATACTTAAAAGCTGCATTTTTAATTTCTCACCATTTGGCAGTCAGTTTTGTTTTATCCTCTTAGAAAGTAAGAGGCCTTGCCAACTAGAGGTTTAAAGTCTTCAAAATGGAAAATTAAACAGTAGTTCCGCATTTCTTCCCTTTTCTTAGTAACTTTAAATAAATCTAAGAAAATGACCCTGCTTTGCATATTTTTGCTCTAAATACTCTTAAAGTGCTTCATTTAAACTAGTTATTTCATTAGCATGATGCTACTCAAGACAGTTGCCCACACTTGGCCATGACATGAACAGTACTATATCGTGAATACTTAATTTGTGTTGTTTCTTTCAATGAGCTTTTTTTTTTTTTTTTTTTTAAATTTCTGAGAGAGAGACGGCATGAGCAAGAGAGGGTCAGAGTGAGAGGGAGATACAGAATCCGAACTATGCTCCAGGCTCTGAGCTAGCTGTCAGCACAGAGCCCGACACGGGGCTCGAACCCACAAACTGTGAGATCATGACCTGAGCCTAAGTCAGATGCTTAACCGACTGAGCCACCCAGGTGCCCCTCAATGAGCTTTATAAAGGAGTTTCTAAGTTTGTTTTCATCAAATTTGTGTTTCGAGGTGGCTGAGGGGAGAGGTTAAGCCTTCTGAACTTAGAACCAGATTAACCTGATATTAAACCTAACTCTGCCACTAATAAGCTCTGGGTGTCCTTGACTCTTAAATTTCAGTTTACTGATCTGTAAAATGGGGCTAATAATATCTGGCTCAGAGAATTGGGAAGATTAAGGGGATAATGTGATATTGTATATGGAGTATATGGAACATTGTTAAAGCCTTAATGGAAAGGCTATTATAATGATGGCTATTATTATACTGCTTTAGACAGGAAACAAAGCTGTTAATCACTGGGAAAGGAATTTTTGAGCCGTTGTATTGAAAGTACTCCTGCATGGAATGGAAAACATGGCACTTAAAAGACAGAATAATGTCTTTATGTCATCTTTGGTAAGATGTCCTACTTTCAACCTTTGAGGGACTGATGGCTTCACTGCTTTATTTTTGCATGCCCTCCCTAACTGCAACTACCAGTGTTTTTTTTTCCTTTGGTTTTTTAAAATGTTTGTTTATTTTTGAAAGAGAGAGAGAGAGTGAGAGAGAGCAAGCAGAGGGGGAGAGGGCAGAGAGACAGGGAGACAGAGAAACCAAAACAGGCTCTAGGCTCCTAGCTGTCAGCATAGAGCCCGACACAGAGCTTGAACTCTTGAACCGCGAGATCATGACCTGAACTGAAGTTGGATGCTCAACCGACTGAGCCACTGGGCACCTCCATTCCAGTTTCTTAAATATAAAAGATGTGATATAAATAAGGAGTAGCATACAGGAGATCTAGGTAGACATGCCAGGGTTGTAATCAAACTGTAGAGCGGGTAGCTTTTCTGTGATTAGTCATGGTGGTAATAGATGACGATGGCTTGCCCAGCTGTACAGCTTCCATGATTCTGGATTGAGCAATGTGTCTCCTGCAAAGAGCATTCTTATTTAATATGTGCATATAATATGTTCGTTCTTATACACTCCTTTTGTATTGTTTATGCCGTTTATGGTAATTTTAGAAACTCTATTTTGCAAAAATTTCAAACTTGCAGAAATGCTGCAAGGTTGATTAAGAAAATTGTACAGCGTTAATGGCGCCTGGCTGGCTCAGTCGGTGGAACGTGTGACTCTTGCTCTCGAGGTTGTGAGTTTGAGCCCCATGTGAGGGGTAGAGATTACTTAAAAAAGTAAAAATCTTGAAAAAAGAGAGAGAAAATTGTATAGCTTTTGCCCAGATGCACAAATTTTGTTTTGAATGAACACATGTTAAAGATTTTAACTTACTATTAATGAAAGAAACAGGCGAATGTCACGATGGTTCAAAGGCTCATTTATAGATCAGGAACACGGAAGTGAATTTGCAAATGGTTGCCATGCTGGCTTCTTATGCAGGAGAGGAGGGAGTCACATGAAGTGCCTTGACGGGACTTCTCCACATGCCTTTAGACAAGAAGCATTTCACCTTGCCATGACAATTCGCTAATTAAATTTTTTTAAATGCATATTTAATTTTGAAAGACGGAGACAGAGCATGAGCGGTGGAGGGGCAGAGCAAGAGGGAGACACGGAATCTGAAGCAGACTCCAGGCTCCGAGCTGTCAGCACAGAGCCCGGTGTGGGCGCTGGAACTCACAAGCGGTGAGATCACAACCCTAACGGAAGTCGGATGCTTAATGGACTGAGCCACCCAGGCGCCCCCTATTGGCTCATTTTAAACATCCTGCTACGTATCCTTTATCATTCCCTCTTTCTCTAATTAAATTTTTCTAAAGTCTTTTGAGAATAATTTGCATGCTTCATGCTATCCTACCCATTAATACCTTGAATTCACTATGAATCAGGGAAGAAGACACATTCTCTTACATCACGGCGGCAAGTTATTAAATCCGGAAAATTCGGTGTTGCCACAGTCCTTTCCGTAATGCCCAGTGCATGTTTTCTCAGTTGTTCTAATAACATTCTTGACGGCGTTTTTCATTCTCTAGTATTGAACTCAGTCCAGGATCACATAGAGTTATCATGTCCCTGAGTGTCCTTATGCTTTTTAGTAAAGTTTGAAGTTTGTCTACGTTGGAAATCTAGAGTCAAAGACTGTGGCGTTTCCCTGCACATGTATTTGTGTTGGTGTTACGTCATCTATGAAAATATCAGCTATTGTGTCAAAAGCTGATTTTGTTATAAAAAAGTGGGTTTCTACCCTGAAGGGGGGGGGGGGGGGGGGGGGGAGGTGGGGAGTGAGCATTAATCAGAACATCAAAGCAAGCCCCACCGTGCCTCCAGTGTACAAATAGCCGTTGATGGGTTTGACATGCTTACTGAACTGAATAAGTATAAAAGCTTTTCGTGCGGATTCCTATTTTCGGGCGCCATACAGAATATCAAATTGAATCAGGGATTCTGAGAAGAGCCGCCTGCAAAGTGGTTCAAATGACACTCTGCCTTACACCATCTATATGCAGGTTTCAGACGATCACAGCCAGGCGGTCCAGATCGGAGCCCGCCCTCCTCCAAGGGCTCCCAGACCTCTTCACATGTGAAGTCCACTGGGACCCAGAAAGGTGAGCCCAAAATGGTGGGGAAGAACTTTTTCTCCATGACATATTTTTTCCCCCTTGAGAGGCCCAGATAAACAGCCCCTGGAAGGTTGCTCACCACACAGTACGTCAGCACACATTATGCAGTCTGGGGCTGAGTAGGATATGTCAGCTGCCCATTAGACCACACTAAAATAGAATTGCTGGATGCCTGAAGCATGAAGCATGATATTAGATAAAGTGATGAAATCTCACTCGATTAAAGAGCCAGGTCAAGGACAGTTACCTCGGGAAATTCCTTTTTTCCTCGAATATTCTCACAACTTTGATGAATTTATCGTTTTCTTGCTTATTTTTCATTATCGTCCGGGGCTTTATGAGCAATAAAATATACCCTCGGTGGGCGCTGACATATGGGAGTGATCAGAATCATAGCTTATATCGATTCAAAAAAAGAAAGGAGGAAAAAAAAAGATGGGATTGACATTGCCACAGGTCAAAAGCCTTTGGAAATGTTGGATTGATTTGTTTAGACCGTTGTTTGATTTTTCTCTCTTTCTCTAGCTCCTTTATTTTTATTTTTTATTTTTATTTATTTCTCCCCCCTAGTAAAGGGATAAGAGACAGAACAGAGAGGGTAATCTTTTTTATTTTAGGCCCATTGAAGGATAGGAACAGAAGCATAGAGCTTGGCAGAAATTTTATTTTTATTTATTTGATTTATAAGGACAGGAGAGAAATGCTTCTTGCAAAGGGCTTCTTTTTTTCAAAAAGACTTGCAGCCTGAATGGAAATGGCTGCACACCTGCATTGCTTCTTAAAACCTGGGTTGCTTCTTAAAACCACAGTTAGCCAGTCTGGCTCCTCAGAACTGGAGACAAAAACAATAAACAAACAAACAAATAATTGGGTTCATGAGTACCGCACTCTGGCTTAATTTCATTTACAATAACATTTGAGAAGCAAAAGAAGGGAAAGTGAATAGTCAGAACACCTGGGTTTTCCCTTAGAGCTTAAAGGTTCTCTCTATCTCTCCCTGTTCCCACGTCACCTGCCAGTCCGTGGGACATCCTGGGATGTCCCCCCAGGAGCAGTGCTGAAGCCAGCAAATCGGAACATGTAGACTCGAATTCAATTGGTTCAGCTGCTCCTTCTTTGGGTCAGAAAACCACAGTTGCAAATGTGCTTATCTGGAGGGTTGAGAAAGTTTTGCAGGTCTAAGTTGCCAACACCACTTGAAGGTCCTTTACAAACTCTCAAACGTAATCAATGACTGAGTAGTTTTAGTTCAGTGAATTTCCCATGCATTGTTTTAACTTTGGGCTCCAATTCCATTCTATACATGGAAGCTGCTTGAGGTTTTAGATTCCTCTTTTTCCCTTCATAAAACAGGGATCATATTAGCATACTATGCCTTTTCTAGCTCACAAGACTATGATATAAGGAAGGCGATATAAGGTCACTTATTTACAGATATGTCAAGTTCTTAAGATGAAAAGTATTATCTAGATCCCTAATGGTGTCATGATTATACTGTCATATGATATTCATTTTTTAAATTAATATTTTAACACTTATTTATTTTTGAGAGAGAGAGACACAGAATACAAGCAGGGGAAGGGAAGAGAGAGAGGGAGACACAGAATCCAAAGCAGGCTCCAGGCTCTGAGCTGTCAGCACAGAGCCCAGTGTGGGGCTCAAACTCACAAACCGTGAGCTCATGACCTGAGCTGAAGTCGGACGCTTAACCGACTGAGCCAGCCAGGTGCCCCATATGATACTAATTTTTAATGCCGGTGGACAGAGAATTTGTATGCCCCAGGGAGATGCACTCACTTGGAATATGAACCATAGACACACTTAAAACTGATGTCTTCTTTTCCAGCAAATTTCTTGGGCATTACATGATGTTTCTATAAATCTAGCTTCTTATTTATAACAGGATTTCCTAGAGTTGATGTTCAAGGCAGAAATACGTTAACGAGTAGCCTGGTGGGACAGGCAGGAAATGCGGAAAGTTTTTTAGGTATCGTGTTGATGCCTCAGTTTCTCCATAACTGATAGGACAAAAGTGAGAGGGCAATAGTTTGTTTTTTTTTAATTATAGAAAAAAAGCAAGATTACTTGCTACATAGAAATGTTAGACAATTGCTTGCAGGCCTGATCAACTACAATCTTTCTTTTCTCTTCGCTTTGGAGCCAAGTTTTTTTTTTTTTTCTTTTTTTTCTTCAAAATATTGTAGTGGTTTGAAAGATCAGAAGGCAGTTGTGCTAAATTTGCTATTATTAGCATGGAAGTGATAACAGCTTTCTTCTCCCTTGGGAGAAGAGGAGGCAGCTGGGGGCTGAGGGGTTCTCAGTGCGATATTGGCAAGCTACTCACCAAAACAAAAGAAGGAGAAAGAATATCTGCCTATGAGAAAATGAGGAGTCTGTTACTTTTTCTCTGGGCGAGGTGCGCATTGAAGACTCACAAAGAGGTAAAAGTGAGGGGCATGAAATGATGGAGTTTAAAAAAGTTTTTTAATGCTTATTTCTTTTTGAAAGACAGAGAAAATAAGTATGAGCAGGGGAGGGGCAGAGAGAGAGGAAGGCACAGAATCCCAAGTGGGCTCCAGGCTCTGAGTGTGAGGCTTGAACCCATGAACCCTGAGATGGTGACCTGAGCTAACGTCGGATGCTTACCCGACTGAGCCACCCACGGGCGCCAAAAATGGGTGGAGTTTTAAAGCCTCCTTCCACATACTCGGTGAGCCTGATTCTTGTCTTTGCAGACCGTGCACTGTGTGGTGGCTACTGTCTGTGTATTCTCATGGCTGCAAGGGCCAGCGTGCCACCTCCTGAGGTTGTTGCTAGTCATTTGCTTTGGGGATCTCAGTTTCGTTGCTTGTATCATTTTATTTTGGCCTGACGAAATCCTTCCCTTGGCTACAGAATGGGGAAGACCCACACCAAGTGCCGGTGGCCACGTCAAGGTGAATGTCCCATGGTTTTCTTCCTCCCCACCGAACACCTGGGCAGCACCAGGCAGGAACTGTGTGTCTCCTGACGGTCATCTTGCTCATGATAAAAGGTACATGTCTTATCCCGAGCAACGATTAAAAAAAAAATGACTTTGAAACCTCTTGTTGGCACTTCTAGTAAACACAGTAGATAAAAGAATATGCTTTTCAAAAATGGTCTTCTTTTTCTCCATGACCAACTGAGCAAATATTCCATTAGAAGAAGGGTTTGGTTTCCCACGTGGGCCGTGAAGTCCCCTGAGTTATATTAAGGCTATAAATGTACTTGGAAGTGACTCAGAGCCTCCCTCTAGGGGCTGGGTACTCTTCATTCGTCTTTGTTTCCCGGGAGGCCCTGATTAGCCCAACGCCCATTTGGTACAACAACGGAGCAGGAAATTTCTTATAGGCGCCTGCAACAGAAACTCCATCGAGTGTTCGCTGCCTTGGGAGAATCGCGTCATGTTCATATCTGCTGGGGAAACACATGCTCCCCGAGAGAAGGGGCTGAGAAAACAGCTGCCTCTGACAAAAACATAGGTTTCACAGCAGAGTATTTCCAAGCGGGGCCAGGGGTGAGATTTTTGTCTTCCCCATCAATTCGCCATCACATTTTCTTCATCTTCACCTTTAAAATGCTTGCTTTTGTTTGATTTGCTTTGTTTTAACATAAGAGAACCGACAAGGCAACTTCTGTGAACCTGCAGGCTTCTAACCTGAAGGGTTCATCATTTCAGTCCTGAACACCGATTTATGTCACCTCGGCCAGCACGAGGAAAGAGACACATTTCTTTTTCTCTCCATGACGTCTTTCATGACATGACACATGAATGATTGAGTATATAATGATTTAACCGAGCCTGATCTTTCCGCCTGGGGACACACACAGCACTTAAAGTGTCCGCGTGTCCTTATTTATTTATTTATTTATTTGATCTCTTAAGTAGCCAGACCAGGGTATTTAAAATCCATTTGCTTTTTACTCCTTGACACAGAGAATTCGTTTATCTTATTGCAGAGAAACGATCCCCATGGGCCGAAGCAGTCAAGTTTTAGTTATAGGGAAATTCCTCAAATATTTACGTTGTTGATTCTTTCCTTCTCTAATTGCTGTGGCTTTCATATGACCTCTCCTTTATTTGGGCCTCGTGCAGAGGAGAGATTTCATGTCCTTCAATCCTAAAGTTAATCCATCAGTCATGGCACTTTGACTGATTGGTTTCTTTTCCGGGGACCACATGGCATATGGATTCAGCTAGATGCATTCCTGTCTGATTCACTGTGTTGGAGGGGGCGCAACTGTCAGGGAGCTTGCTTGAAGCCAATGCTGGGTTCCTTAAGAGCACTATTATACCTCTTGAATGACATGGGAATTCCTCTAACACCACTGACATGGTGATCCATTTAGGGTGGGATATGCCACCATCTCTCTCTCTGTCTTTTTTTTTTTTCTTCTTTTTGTCTGGTTTATCCAAGTAGGATTTAATATAGTGAAAAGTAAGTGAACAGAAAGGAAGATGAGGCAGGTGTTATATATCTGGGTTTTAGATTAACACGGCCACATGGAATGGTAAGAATTAAGCTACATTTGAAGTGGTCTCAGGGGAAACCTACTAGTTCCCATAATCCAATGGCACTTAAATATTCAGGACAAAGTGGTAAAGTGATCAGTTGGTCTCATCACACAGGTTAGAAACATAGAGCGAAGGGCAAGCAGAAGCATATTTTGTTTAGGAAGGCCTTGACGATTTAGATGTGGTCAAACAGAGCTCGCAGTGTCCTTATGTGAAAGATGTTCGTTTTGCCTAATGTCCATTATTACCTGAATCCAGCCAAGATGGGATTTCAGATCCCAAGCAAAACAGGTAAGGAGAAGGGTAGGGACAACTGGTCAGTGAGGGACAGAAGGGTGGGAGTTGGGTGGGGGGAGAAAATATTGAGAAGATGACATTTGAGCAAGACTTTGAAGGAGATGGTCAAGTTGGCCTTGTGGAATCTTCCAGGTAGAGACAAGAGCAGGTCAAAGTCTGTGAGGTAGGTAGGTACTGTGCCTGGTGAGTCTGAGGAAGACCAAAGACACCAGGTTTTCATGAAGTGTTGTTGTAAAGGGCAATAGAAGGAAAGGTGGAGTCATGGGGTGGTTCTCTTCAAGAGCTTGACACTGGTGGGCCTGGAAGGCAAGGGAGAAGTTCATGATCTAGGAAGAAGTTTGGGGGAAGGCCTAGGTCCACAAGTTAGGATGGAGCAAGAGGGGGGATGGAATCCATTATACATGTGGAGGGCTGGTATAGAGAGAAGCCTAAACGGTTCATCTGTCATGGCAGGAGGGAGCAAAGCACGGATGGGCACTCCTCTGGGTCACAGGGAGATTTGGTGTTGGGACCCTCAGAAGTCCGTTTTAGATTGTGTGTGTGTGCGTGTGCACGTGTGTGGTGTGTATGTTAAGTAAAGTCATCAAATGAGGGTAAGGATGGTCAATATGTATTGTAGAGAAAGAAAAAGTCATGGACAAGGCATCCAGGGCAAGTTGTTCTCTAAGTGTGGTCCAGACCAGCACCATCAGCACCACCTGAGAGATGCAGTTACTCAAGCCCTGCCCCAAACTGACTGATTCAGAAAGTTGGGGAGTGAGGCCCAGCCACCTGAGTTTTCACGTATCTTCTAGGTGATTCTGTGGTAATCTCAAACTCGGGAACAAGTTCAGGGTCACAGGAGAATGATGGGTTTCTAGAAATGTATGTTGATGGGAAGAACAAAGAACCTCCTTGAAGGCACTGTTCAGGAGTTGGAAATGTGATCAATCACCGAGTCATGGGGCTCTCTCCAGCCCTGACCATGTCGGTGGGTACACAGACATGGCTGGTTAGAGTTAACCTGGCTTAGGGTTTTTCCAGGTGAGAAGAGTGAAATAAGATTATGAAGAATATTTGCAAGGATGTAATGTAACGGTGGAGCCTCACAGGCTATGTAAGTGGAAAACCAAGGGACCATGAAAATATATGATCAATGGCTAATAGCTCCCAGTGGGGCCAAAGTTTCTTAGAGTTGGGATATTAGAGTGAGCTGGAAAGAGAATGGTTGGAATTATATTTACACAGGGGTTCTATTTGCTGGCAATGAGTCTAGGTGTGAGCTTAGAAGTGAGTGGTTGAGGCAGAGTGGAGGATGCAAGAGCTGGAGGGGAAGGCATCAGGAAACCGAGAGTCTAGGACATTGGAAAGATTATATATGTTGGTATTGAAATCATCATATATGTCAGAGACGTAGCAGTGAGCCAAGAGCTGAAATCTGCAAGGGATTAGGAGGGGGGTCTGTTAGTGAGGGTAACAGATTGGAATCTCCAGTGATAAAGGCTAACGGCATGACTCTCAAAGGTGAGGATTTGCTGTTGTTCTTGTGTTGGGAGGGAGGCTCTATGAAACAGGAAGGACAGCCACCCCCACCTCATCCCTCACGTTGCAAGAGCCTTACAGGACATAGCGGCCATCACTTCCGAGGGCTGAGTGAAAAGCAAGTAGTTTCCTGAGAGGAGAGTCCAGAAGCCAGGGGTTGGGACCCAATTCCAGAAGGTAGCATGGAAAGGCTTCAGGAGTTGGAGGTGGGTCATAGAGCAAAAGAGAAGATAGGAAAATACAGAGATGGTTGAGAACAAGAGTCCAGGGAGATGAGAGTTGATTGATGAGAGTCCAGGGAGATGATTGAAAGTTCTAGGCATCTCGTGGGGCCTGACACCCATCAGAGAACAGGGCTAAGTGAGATTTGCCTACATGTCCTCAAGGTAGATACTGAGGACAAGTCTGGGAGCATTGCAGAGCAGTGAATTGCAGTGGTCTTGCCAGGAGTGTTCTGAGGTCTCTCTTTACTCTTGCCAATAGTGGTGTGAGGCCAGTGATGGGCAGGCTTGCCCTTGGTATCTGGAAATCTAGGAGAGGTGATCTTCTTTGGCTGGCTGTGTGGATGGCTCTCCAATTGGAGTAGATTGGAAGTAGCTACTGGAAAATGGTGGAGAGCAGATGAGTCAAGGCTATGGTAATTTCAATGCCCTAACCCATGCCCAATTCAAAAGTTACGGGTTGGTAAAAGTTCTACTTACTTATTCTTGTCTTCTTTAAGCCTTGGAAGTGGGGGGAGAAAAGGAGCTACAAAAAATAATCTGTAAGTAAAAAAAAATTTTAAGTTTATTTATTTATTTTGAGTCAAAGAGAAAGAGAGAGTGAGCAGGGGAGGGGCAGAGAGATAGGGAGAGAGAATCCCAAGCAGGCTCCATACTGTCAGTGCGGAGCCTGATGCTGGGCTCTAACTCATGAACTGTGAGATCATGACCTGAGCTGAAACCAAGAGATGGATGCTTAACTGACTGAGCCACCCAGGCGCCCCAAAACTAATCTGAATTTTTATACTTTTATCCCTCCAGTTTTATGAGATCCAGGGATTGCTCCTCACATGTATTTATTGCTATTATTTCCAGCAAGAGCGACCACTGCATTTCATGTCAGCACCCCATTCATTCTCCCTGGCATGCTCGCATACAAGGAGGTATTTTTTGTTTACCGGTGAAGAGATGCCCTTAGGAACCAGCATGGATTGGTGGCTCAAGCACAGGTCTTGGGCGTGAGCCATGTGCCCAGGATGCACTAATGTATACTTTTCTGGGGATGCACACCTGGAACACAGACATGGGAACTACCAAAAAAAGCAGTTGTTTCGGATGCCAAATACTCCCAGAACAGCTAGCTCCAGTGGAAACCTCTTCACGTCTGGCAAGAATTCTAGTGTCTCCAGGCTTGTACAAGCTCTGTTTTCACACTGTAAGCCACTGCTTTGCGTAGAGATGCTCGAATGCAGTTAGAATTCTTGTAACGTGCCTTGAAGTGGCGTAACATCATACGCAGAGTGACAAGCCCCATTAGAAAATGCAGTCTCCCTTCACAGCCAGGCTTCGTGAGCAACAGGGAAAGGGATGGATGCAGGAATAATTCCTCTTGATGACTCAAGATTGATTCCAGAAGAATTTAAAGAAGAATGTGGGCTTTTCAAGAAAGTGGGTAAGGCAGGAGATTTCTGGACAGCTGCGGGCGACTTTGAGTATCTGGAGAGAGATGCAGGATCAAGATAAAGATTTGCTTCTCTGAGGCCTGAACTAAGAAACAAAACAAAACAAAAGCAAACATGATGACAGATGGAAAACCCTCGGATGTGTGACAAAGACTTACACTTATTTATTTATTTATTATTTATTTATTTATGAGAGAGAGAGAAAGACTGCAAGTAAGAAGAAGGAGCAGAGAGAGAGGGAGACAGAGGATCTGAAGCAGGCTCTGGGCTTAGAGTGGGGAGCCCCATGCAGAGCTCGAACCCACAAACGGTGAGATCATGACCTGAGCTGAAGTTGGAGTCGGACACTTAACCTTCTGAGCCAGCCAGACACCCTGAGGACTTACCTTTAAAGTGAAATGTCAACCTCTTTTGTACCCACTTCCCTTTGTTACAATTACTACTACTAACTGCTGTTAACAGTTTCTTTTGCAGGTTTAGAAAATATTGTTTCAAAAGACACAAATGGAACCAGCCCATAAATATTATTCTGCAATTTTGCTTCAAATTGAATGTATTTTGGACCTGAAAAGGTACTATAATCTTTCGTTCAGGCTTTCAGTGTTCTATGTATCCTTATGGAATAATTTATATAACCTTTCCCTATTAACATTTAAGTGGCTTTTATTTGAGACCTATTACAACAAAAGTGCAGTTAACATCCTTGAGCATTATTTTTGTGCAGTAAGGCAAATCTGTTTATGGGTGAAATTCCTAGAAGTGTAATTCCTAGGTCAAAGAATACATGCATTTTTTTTTGAGCTTGGCAAATAACATGTTTAATTTTAGGCTCAAAGTATTCTTATGAATCAATAAGTAGAAGATGAATAAAAAGTATCTAAAAGAAAAGGTATCGGACAGAAAAAGAAACACAGGAGAGAGGGGGCAAGATGGCGGAGAAGTAAGGAGCTCCGTACTTGCACTCATGCCCATACATCACACAGAAAATATCTGAAGCCATTGGAAACCTTACAAAACCTGAGAGATTGGGAGAAAAAGGATGCAGAATCCACTGAGAGAGCCTTCTAACAGCTACCTCAAGAAACAAGCTAGAGTACACAAGGTGGAGAGTCCCAAATATCGCTACGAATAGGAAAATAAAATAACCAAGGTCCCAACAAGAGAGAGCAAGAGATGCCATTCAAAAAACACTCTCTGAAAGGATAGGCTCTGGAAAGTCAAAGAGTCTTCTTGGATATAGCAGCGCTCATAGAAACAGAGAGTATAACAGGTCTTTAAAACCAACAAGAGCCGGAAAGCTAACTAAAATGACGAAACGAAAGACCTCTCCTCCAAAGAAACTCCAAGAAGAAATGACAGCTAATGAACTGCTCAAAACAGATATCAGCAACATCACTGAACAAGATTTTAGAATAATAATGGTAAAATTAATAGCTGGGCTTGAAAAAAACATAGGGGACATCAAAGAAACTATGGCTACAGACAGAATGGAAAATAAAAATAGGCATGAAGAATTAAAAAATGCGATAAATGAGATACATAATAAATTAGAGGCCTCCAATGCACGGATTGAAGAGGCAGAAAGGAGAATAAGTGATTTAGAAGACACCATTATAGAAAAACAAGAAGCTGACAAAAAAAGAGACAAACTGATCCAGGAACAGGAAAGAAGAATTCGAGAGCTCAGCGATACGGTCAAACGCAACAATATCCGTATCATAGGAATCCCAGAAGAGGAAGAGAGAGGGAAAGGTGCTGAAGGAGTCCTGGAACAAATTATAGCAGAGAACTTCCCCGACCTGGGGAAGGAAGTAAATGTGGAAGTACAAGAGGCTCAGAGGACTCCCCTCAGACGTAACCTGAATCGATCTTCTGCACGACATATCATAGTGAAAATGGCCAAATACAAGGACAAAGAGAGAATTTTGAAAGCAGCTAGGGAGAAAAGGGCCCTAACATACAAAGGGAAACCTATCAGAGTGGTGACAGACCTATCTACTGAAACTTGGCAGGCTAGAAAGGAATGGCAGGAAATCTTCAATGTGATGAACAGTAAAAATATGCAGCCAAGAATCCTCTATCCAGCAAGCCTGTCATTCAAAATAGAAGGAGAGATAAAAACCTTTCCAAATAAACAGAAATTGAAAGAATTTGTCACCACGAAGCCAGCCCTACAAGAAATCCTGAGGGGGATGCTCTGAAGGAAAGGTTGCAAGGAACAAAGATACCAGAGACACCACCACAAACATGAACCCTACAAAAGATACAAAGACTCTAAACCCACATATTTCAATAATAACACTGAATGTAAATGGGCTGAATGCTCCAATCAAAAGACATAGGGTAGCAGAATGGATTAAAAAACAAAATCCATCAATATGCTGTCTACAAGAAACTCATTTTAGACGGGAAGATACCTTCAGATTAAAAGTAAGGGGATGGAGAAATATATATCATGCTACAGGAAATCAAAAGAAAGCCGGAGTAGCGATACTTATATCAGACAAACTGGACTTTAAATTAAAGACAATCACAAGAGATGAAGAAGGGCACTACATAATAATTACAGGGTCCATCCATCAGGAAGAACTAACAATCATAAATGTCTACGCACCGAATATGGGAGCACCTAAATATCTAAAACAATTAATCACAAACAGAAACAAGCTTATAGATAAGAATGTGCTAATAGCAGGGGACTTTAATACTCCGCTTACAGCAATGGATAGGTCAACCAGACAGAAAATCACTAAAGAAATAATGGACTTGAAAGACACATTGGACCAGATGGATCTGACGGATATATTTAGAACTTTACATCCTGAGGCCAGGGAATTTACTTTCTTCTCAAGTGCGCATGGCACATTCTCCAAGATAGATCACATACTGGGACATAAAGCAGCCCTCAATAAATATAAAAGAATAGAGATCATACCATGCACACTGTCAGATCACAATGCTTTGAAACTTGAAATCAATTACAGGAAGAAGTCTGGAAAACCGCCAAAAACATGGAGGTTAAAGAACACCCTTCTAAAGAATGAATGGGCCAATCAGGCAATTAGAGAGGAAATTAAAAAATATATGGAAACAAATGAAAATGAAAACACAACAATTCAAAATCTATGGGATGCGGCCAAGGCAGTCCTAAGAGGAAAGTACATTGCTCTCCAGGCCTATTTCAAGAGATTAGAAAAAGCACAAGTCCAAAATCTAACAGCTCACCTAAAGGAGCTAGAGGCAGAGCAACAAGAACGCCCTAAACCCAGTAGAAGAAGAGAAATAGTAAAAATTAGAGCAGAAATAAACAACATAGAGACCAAAGAAACAATTGAACAGATCAATGAAACCAAGAGTTGGTTTTTTGAAAAAGTAAACAAAATTGACAAACCTCTAGCCAGGCTTATCAAAAAGAAAAGAGAGAGCACCCAAATAGACAAAATTATGAATGAAAATGGACTTATTACAACCAACCCCTCAGAAATACAAGCAATTATCAGGGAATACTATGAAAAATTATATGCCAACAAATTGGACAACTTAGAAGAAATGGACAAATTCCTAAACACACACTCACTACCAAAATTCACACGGGAAGAAATAGAAAACCTGAACAGACCCATAACGAGTGAAGAAATCGAATCAGTGATCAAAAATCTCCCAACAAATAAGAGCCCTGGACCTGATGGTTTCCCTGGGGAATTCTACCAGACATTTAAAACAGAATTAATCCCAATTCTTCTCAAGCTATTCCAAAAAATAGAAGTCGAAGGAAAACTCCCGGACTCATTTTATGAAGCCAGCATCACTCTGATTCCCAAGCCAGACAGAGATCCAGCAAAAAAAGAGAACTATAGGCCAATATCCTTGATGAATACGGATGCAAAAATTCTCAACAAGATCCTTGCAAATCGAATCCAGCAGCATATCAAAAGAATCATCCACCAAGATCAAGTGGGATTCATTCCTGGGTTACAGGGCTGGTTCAACATTCGCAAATCAATCAATGTGATCCATCATATCAATAAAAGAAAAGATAAAAACCATATGATCCTGTCAATAGATGCAGAAAAAGCATTTGACAAAATACAGCATCCCTTCTTAATAAAGACTCTCGAGAAAGTTGGGATAGAAGGAACCTACTTAAACATCATCAAAGCCATCTATGAGAAGCCTTCAGCTAACATCATCCTCAACGGGGAAAAACTGAGAGCTTTCCCCCTGAGATCAGGAACACGACAGGGATGTCCACTCTCACCACTGTTGTTTAACATAGTGCTGGAAGTCCTAGCATCAGCCATCAGACAACAAAAGGAAATCAAAGGCATCAGAATTGGCAAAGAGGAAGTCAAACTTTCACTCTTCGCAGATGACATGATACTCTACATAGAAAACCCGACAGACTCCACCAGAAGCCTACTAGAACTGATCCAAGAATTCAGCCAAGTTGCAGGGTACAAAATCAACGTACAGAAATCGGTTGCATTTTTATACACCAATAATGAAGCAACAGAAAGAGAAATCAAGAAACTGATCCCATTCACAATTGCACAAAAAACCATAAAATACCTCGGAATAAACCTAACCAAGGATACAAGAGATCTGTATGATGAAAACTATAGAAAACTTATGAAGGAAATTGAAGAAGACACAAAGAAATGGAAAAACATTCCATGCTCATGGATAGGAAGAATAAATATAGTTAAGATGTCATTACTACCTAAAGCACTCTACACATTCAATGCAATTCCAATCAAAATTGCACCAGCATACTTCTCAAAACTAGAACAAACTATCCAAAAATTTGTATGGAACCACAAAAGACCCCGAATAGCCAAAGTAATACTGAAAAATAAAACCAAAACGGGAGGTATCACCATCCCAGACTTCAGCCTCTACTACAAAGCTGTCATCCTCAAGACAGTATGGTATTGGCACAAAAACAGACACATAGACCAATGGAACAGAATTGAGAACTCAGAAGTGGACCCAAAAGTATACAGCCAACTGATCTTTGACAAAGCAGGAAAGAATATCCAATGGAAAAAAGACAGCCTTTTTAACAGATGGTGTTGGGAGAACTGGACAGCAACATGCAGAAGAATGAAACTAGATCATTTTCTCACACCATGCACAAAAATCAACTCAAAATGGATAAAGGACCTGAACGTGAGACAGGAAACTATCAACACCCTAGAGGAGAAAGCAGGAAACAACCTCCTTGACCTCCACCGCAGCAACTTCTTACTTGACACATCCCCAAAAGCAAGGGAATCAAGAGCAAAAATAAACTGTTGGGACCTCATCAAGATTAAAAGCTTCTGCACAGCCAAGGAAACAACCCAGAAAATTAATAGGCAACCAACGGAATGGGAAAAGATAGTTGCAAATGACATATCAGATAAAGGGTTAATATCCAGAATCTATAAGGAACTCACCAAACTACACGCCCGAAAAACAAACAACCCAGTGAAGAAATGGGCAGAAGACATGAACAGACACTTCTCCAAAGAGGACATCCAGATGGCCAACAGACACATGAAACGATGCTCAGCATCCCTCCTCATCAGGGAAATACAAATCAAAACCACACTGAGATACCACCTCACGCCAGTCAGAGTGGCTAAAATGAGCAAATCAGAGAACTCTAGATGCTGGCGAGGATGTGGAGAAACGGGCACCCTCCTACACTGTTGGTGGGAATGTAAACTGGTACAGCCCCTCTGGAAAACAGTGTGGAGGTTCCTCAGGAAACTAACAATAGAACTCCCTTATGACCCAGCAATAGCACTGCTAGGAATTTACCCAAGGGATACAGAAATGCTGAGGCATAGGAGCACATGTACCCCAATGTTCATAGCAGCACTCTCCACAATAGCTAAAACATGGAAAGAGCCTAAGTGTCCATCAACAGATGAATGGATCAAGAAGATGTGGTTTATCTATACCATGGAATACTACATGGCAATGAGAAACAATGAAATCTGGCCATGTGTAGCAACATGGATGGACCTTGAGGGTGTTATGCTGAGCGAAATAAGTCAGGCAGAGAAGGACAAATATCATATGTTTGCACGTATAGGAGGATTAGGAGGAACTTGACGGAGGAACAAGGGGGAGAAGAAGGGCGGAAATGGTGGGGGAAAGGGAGAGAGGCAAACCATGAGAGACTCTTGAATGCTGACAAAAACTGAGGACTGATGGATGTGGGGGGGAGGGGGGATGGGCATGGAGGAGGACACTTGTGGGGATGAGCACTGAGTGTTATGTGGAAACTAATTTGACAATAAACTATTTGTAAAAAAAAAAATAAGAAAGAAAAAGAAACACAATTGGTTAATGAACAAATGAGCAGTTACTCAATCTCACTCATTCAAGAAATGAAAATTAAAGTAGCATTTTACGTGTAAAATTGATAAATACTCTTACATTTGGTCCTGCACGTCATCTCTGGGAGGGTGGGCAGCCAGCATGGGCTCGCACTTTTGATGACGGTGCGAGTGATCATCACTTGTTTTGGAAGGAGCATTAGCAATATCTTTGCCGATGGTTTCACTCACGGTGTCCTGCTTGGCCTTGAGTTATTATGCTCTGCTCATTTTAATAGAGGAAAATCTTTAGGCCCTAATTATAGTTTACTTTTCAGTGCAGAAGCTGTCTGACTTACCTTATTCTGGAATGATTTACTGGTTTAACACTGTGGGCACTCTGTTTCACTCATTCAATAAATGTTTATTAGGCATCTATTATGTGCCACTGGGAATGCAGTGGGGGACACAAGGTGACTAGCAGTGGATGTGACAGGCAAGGCCTCTACTCTCACAGCGTTTTTATTCTAATGCGCGAAGACAGGAACGAGCAGACACACAGTCAGATGTGTGGTGTATAGCAGGAAGAGGCGAGCGCTATGGCAAAACCCAAAGGAGTGAAGTGTTAGCGAGTGACGTGCAGCGCTGTTTAGATGGGATGCCAGAGAGTCCTTCTGAAGAGGAGACATTTTAGCTGAATGCCGAATGACAAAAAGAGGTGGCTAATCAAAGAACTGGCACGGGCCCCCTGAGCAGAGAGCACAACATGGCAGGCAGGAGGACCAGTGTTATGGCACAAACTGTGTCCTCCGAAAATTCAAATCTGGAAGCAAGCCCTAGCCTCCAATGTGACTGTGTTTGGAGACAGGGCCTTGAAAGAGGTAATTAGTATTAATGAGGGCATCACTTACACCAAACATATCCCAAGGCTGCTCACCTCTCTCAACCCCCATCTCTACTCTCTAGCTGACACCATCCCTTCTGGAAGTCTGGGACGTCTTCCCCATGCCCTTCTTGCTTCCTATGTGCCTCTTTGATTCCATTCTCCTCTAAACAGTTGGAGGAAGATGTTAAAAGGCGAGGCTATGTCAGGATGCAGGACACAGCCAGAAGGGAGCCTTCTATGAACCAAAGAGAGAAGCCTTCGAAGAGACCCTCCACCACTGTGATCTTGGGCTTCCAGCCCTCAGAACTGTGAGAAAAGTGTCTGTTGTCTTAGCCACCCAGTCTGTGGGCATTTGTGACAGCTACCCAAGCTCACTAAGACTACCAGTGTGGCTGAAGCTTAGGGACCAGGAGGCAATAGGGAGGACATAGAGTTTGAGAAACAGTCAAGGGCCAGGAGCACAGGGCTTTGGGGGCTGGGTTTAATTCTAAGTGTGATGGGAAATTGTGGGAGGAGGTGGTGACATTTTAACATCTTGCTCCAGCTGTTTTGAGGGAAATGGAATCAAAGGGGTAGATAGGAAGCATGTAGGTTACGAGGAAGCCCTTCCCGGCCATCCAGAAGGGATGGTGTCAGCTAGAGAGCAGCTAGCTCTCTGCTTTGGTGTAAGTGAAGGAAGCCTAGGGGACCCCTCCCAATGGTCTATAAAGACAACGTGCTGGGAGTGATCCATGTTGGTGATCTATCCAATTAGTGATGCCTTCTCTGTAGACAATATCAAGACTGACCAACCAAAAGTCCTCTGTTTTTTATTATCATCACATCCTAACAATCGTAGACAGTGTCAGTGAAACGACATTCCTCATGGGAGCATGGGACTCTCCCACCCTCTCCCGCCACCCACCATGGTGGTGTCGCTGGGAGAGGTAGTGTGAGCCCAGACACTGCACCCACTAGTGCAGTGAGGCCGAGGGTCTCAAGTTCCCTTTGTAAGACTGGTCACTTCTCCTCCTTCCCTTAAGGGCCAGTGGATAAAGACAGGGGTGGAGAAGGCAAGATTCTCCATTACCAGCAATCTCCCACCTGCTGAGGCAGAGCACATCCCTCCTCTTTGCCTGAGGCACGAACATAGGAAGAGATGACAAGAAATTCCTGAATTCTTCTCAGCTTTTTGTTCCTTCTCAAACCTTGGACCAAGGATGAGGCTATTCCTGGAGAGAAGGGGCCAGAAGAGTGTCAGAGCAGCCATATTCCTCTTGTGCCACCCCCAATACCCAACAGGACATGGAGAACCCATTTCTTTTTTTTTTTTTTTAATGTTTATTTATTTTTGAGAGTGTGAGCGGGTGGGGGGCAGAGAGAGGGAGACACCAAATCTGAAGCAGGCTCCAGGCTGTCAGCAGAGAGCCCAACGTGGGACTCAAACTCACGAACCGCAAGATCATGACCTGAGTCGAAGTTGGACACTTAACCGGCTGAGCAACCCAGGCGCCCCTGGAGAATCCATTCTTGCCACAAGGGAGCTGGGCTGCTCAGCTTTTATTCCAGGAGGATATAGGACATTATTTCAAAGGCCTAGTTGAATTTTAGACTCCATTCTTATCTCAAACTATACCAAGCCCATTAGCCAGAATAGCTCATGAGGGATTTGGGAATGGATTCAAATTAACACAATACTGATTCCCTAAATATGAATAATTGATCACTTCTTTCATGGCTGAAGTCTAGAAGAAATTAGAGTTTAAAAGTGAAATGAAAAGGCAAAGCCCTTTTTTTCTTATAAACCAGAGACACTTAATTCTAAAATACCTTCTTCCTGCCTTTCTGGTTCTGCTCAGAATTGGAGTATGTCACCCAGCTGCTGCAGGCAGTGACATCTTCCTGTGCTGCCATGGTGGCCACACCATCCTAAGAGTGGATTCATCCAACCTCAGAACTCTTATGGGTCCCACGTCCCCGAAGAATCAAGTCAACACGATTTACAAGATGATTGATCAGAGCACAGGGCCCATACAGATATGAATGGTATCTGATACCAGTGAGAGCATTTCACAAATAGAAGCAATGTTCTCCTCTTTCTGGAGCCAGCAATGGATTGAAGCTGAGAGTTGGTGGAGGAAGCAGCACAGAAAAACGTATGAAGGAAAAAAATTCATCTTGCCTTCAGATTTGCCCAAATGCCAGTTACTCTATGCCAGCTGTCTGGAGTATACAACATGTTCACTTAAACTCAATTGGGAAAATGTTACATCATGAGCTTCCACATAGTGCCATATGCCTTACATAAGGCCAAAGCTTCTCGTCTGAGCTGCCGCTGTTGGAACTTTCCTTCTCACAATCCTGAGAAGAAGCAAAGACCTCTGTCTGCTGTGTGCTTCACCCCCAAAACTTGCAGCAACTATGGGTTCTTTCTGCCTTGTGTGGGGCTGTCAGAATCCCCCAAACCTATGTCTCTGTAGTCCCTGAAATATAATGATCCCAAATCTTTTCCTTTTCTCATTTTGTCCCACTTAATTCCCCAAGCTTGAATACATTTAACGGCTTAAGGGGCGGCAGAAGGTCCCTTGTTAAGCACCCACTTCTCCGGGTGCATAAAGACCACAGGTGCAGGTCAATGGGAGAAACGAAGTAAATATTCTTTGTGGCTCTTATGCTCAGCCCTCCAAAACTGTCATGCATTCAAACCTCTGCACATATTCCCAGACCCTCTTGAGGATATCCTCCCAAGATCGGTGAGAAGCCCTACTCTTCCTAGGACCTTGGGACTGTCAAAGGCTCTATGAGTCCCTTGAACTCCTAGAGAAGTAAAAAGATCTTACTGATGCCAGATGAGAAATCTCCATCTCTGCTCTTGACCGCATCCCTACTCATTCATTTTGAGGTTCCAAATCGACAGTGAGTCTCTCTGAGTGTGAATTCCTCCTGTGGCTGCCCAGCTGAGGATACCTGGGACATGCAGATGATAGTCAACTGCTAGGGCCTGTGATAACTAAGTCCAGACTCCTTGGCTTTGCCATTCCAGACCCACCTTAGGTCTCCACCCTGCAAGGAAGCAGAGGAGATGGACGGGACTGGAGGGAGGGGGCTGTGGTTTGCATCTCATTCTCCGTAACAGATGGAACAAGAAAGAAGTGAATGCTTCTCAGGAGCCTGCGAGAAGTGAAAAAGGAAGTTGATGGCCTGCTTTCTGGTTCAGAGGCACAGCACCTTAGCCAACTGGGGCCGTAGCAACTTACGATAGACTGAGTGGCTCATAAACAGTAAAAATACCTTTTCTTGCAGTTCACAAAATCACCCTTAACAGCAGTGTTGGCTTTCTGTAACATGCGCCCCGAAATCTTCCAGGCTCTCCCCATTGCCTAGCTCCAAAATCACTTCCACACTTCTAGATGTTTGTTACAGCAGCATCTCACTCTTGGTACCAACTTTTGTCTGAGTTTCCAGGGGCTGCTACAGTTAATTACCACAGGCAAGCAAGCTTATGAACAACAGACATTTGTTTCTCACAGTTCTGGAGGCTGGGAAGTCCAGATCAAGGTGCTGGCAGATTGGGTGTCTAGTGAGAGCCTGCTTCCTCACTGACAGCTGTTTTCTTGCTGTCCCCTGATGTGGTGGAAGGGATGAACTAGTTCTCTTGGGTCTCTTTTATAAAGGCCCTAATCCCAATCATAAGGGCTCCCTCATCATGACCTAATCAGCTCCCAAAGGCTCCCCCTCCTATACCATCACCTTTGGGGTTGGGATTTCAACATGTGGATTTGGGAGGGGGCAACCATTCAGACTATAGAACATGGCAATTCTGGTTATGACTTAATATGGGGAAATGAATATTGACCCTCTGACCCAAATTGCTCCATAGGCAAGGACTAGATGCTTGCTGTAAAAGATCTTGTAGGGCCACAAGAGGTGCTTGCCAGGGCATGGGGTTCGAAAGAGGATGTGGTCTTTTTTCAAATAACCAGACAGAGTGATTCCACTATTGGTAAAACATGAGCCCTTGAATCCCAGGCTCTATTTGGATTGGACACTACTTCTGTGGGGAAGAGGAAGTTAGAGAAAGAGAGAAGACAGAGGAGAGACAGAAAGGGGGGCACTGTTTCCTATAATGCTTCCTCCTTTGTGCAGAATGCCAGATCGACAGGCTTGGCTAGTATATCAGTCAGAGTTCCAACACAAGACCAGAACCAGTAGGCTGTATGTGTGTGAGGGTATTTATTGGTATTTATAAATACCAAATTATAAATAAATGGTGTTTATTGCAAGGACTGGCTTGTGTGATTGTGGGGACTGGTCAAGCAAGTCTGAAATCCATATTGTGGGCCTTCAGGAAGGACCAGCTGGAAAATCCGGGCAAGAATTGAAGCTGTAGTTCCAGGGAGAATATTTTTCTTCCTCGGGTAAACATCAGTTCTGCTCTTAAGGCCTTCCAACTGCTTGGATCAGGATCACCATGATATCTCTATGAAACAGAGAAATAGAGTAGAGCGTTATGCAATGGAAGAGATTATTTAGGAAATCTGTGAGCAGGAGGAGACCCCAAAGAGAATAGGAGAGAAAAGGGCCAAGGAGAGAATCCTCAGGGACACCAACAGGTAATGGATTGGATAGGAGAAGAAACTTGTGAACGACAAAACTCAGATGAAGAAATGGATGCTCTTTCCCCCTCTCCCTAAATGATGATATTCATTAAAGAACTGCCTTTCATCCTCTTCCATTGTTTTACCAAGGATTTATCAAATGCTCTCTGGTGCCAGACACTATTCTGGAGATACAATGATGAATAAGCCATGATTTCCACCCTTAGGATCAACCTGGGCACTAGTGATGTTTTGCTCAGATAATCCATTGTGATTGGGGGGCTGTCCTGTACACTGTAGGATGTTTAGCAGCATCCCTGACCCCTATCTTGTGAACATCCATAGCAATTCTCCTACCGCAGTGGTAACAATCCAAAGCATCTGTAAGGCATTGTCAAATGTCCCCTTGGAGAAGGAGTAAAACCATCCTCCAGGTAAGAATCGGTACACTCAAGTCTAAAAGATGACAGATACATAAACGGATAAAATTATATCATGATACATGTTATAAGATAATAAACATTCCTCGACTATTTAGGATATTAGGTGGCTTGTAGAAAATGTGGGACACTACCAGGAGCAATACAGCCAGAAACATTGCAGTCAGAAAGAATGAGCAAGGGCATCTCCATATCACTCTGGGGAAAGAACACCACTACCACTGGCTGTCCTAACTTAGCACTGAAGGTGCTAGAGCCTGGATACCGGGAGCCCCCGACAGTTACCCTAGGAAGACCTACCCCTACCCCTGCCCCCATGAGTGCCAGATGATCTCCTTTGACACCTGTTTACTTCCAGATTTTCTCCAGTTGTATCTGATTGACAAAACCGAGGCCACATGCCTGCTTGTGTTCCAAGTGCAGTGGGAAGACACTGATGGTTTTGAAGCAGAGAAATGATGAGACTTTGTTTTCATGGTTTTTTAGCTTATAAACTTGGAATTTAAGTTTGAATTCAAATTCATAGATAAGTCTCTTTATTTCTTTGTATGAGCCTTCTTTTTGTAATTGACCTCTACGTATCTTCATCGGAACGTCCCAACCTCTATCTCAAGTTCATGTCCCTTAATAATCACTCTATTCTTCCCGGTGTCTTGTCAAGAAAACTTGGCAACAACGTTGACTGTCCCTTCACTCCAAATCTAGCCCGCCATTGAGTTTGGCTGATTCTACCATTCTATTCCTTTGGATCTCACTTTGGGTTTGGGACGTTTCTCCCAACTTATGTGAGTCAAACCATTTGCTCATCCAATCTTCCTGGCTTCTTGAGTACAGAGAGAAGGAACTAAGCTTTATTGAAATTCGATGATGTGTCAGATGCGGTGGCAGGGACTTTACATAGCAGATCTCATTTAGAAACAGCAGGATAGTGTTAGAGGAAGACCTATAAAATCTGATGATTCTAAAAAGCATAAGAAACCAAAGAAAAAATAGATCAATTGGACCATGACAAAATTAAAGTCTTTGTGTATCAAAAGACACAATTAAGAAAGGGGTAAATACAACGCCTAAAATGGGAAAAAATGTTTGCAGATCATTTATGTCTGATAAGGGACTGGTAGTCAGGACGTTTTTAAAGTTTATTTATTATTTTGAAACACATACACAGAGAGAACATGAATGGGGTAGAGGCAGAGAGAGAGGGAGAGAGAATTCCAAGCAGGCTCCACACTCTCAGTACAGAGCCCAACATGGAACTCATACCCCCAAACCATGAGATCGTGACCTGAGCTGAAATCAAGAGTCGGTCACTTAGCTGACTGAACCACCCAGGTGCCCCTAGAAGTCAGAACATTTAAAGAATTCCTACAACTCAACAGTAAAAAGACAAAACTCAATTTAAAAATGGGCAAAGGATCTGAATAGATATTTCTCTAAAGAAGATATACAAATGGTCAATAAGCACATGAAAAGATATTCCTCACCAGTTCTTAGGGACATGTAAGTTAAAGCCACAATGACATACCACTCCACACCCACTAGGATTGTTATAAAAATAAAATTAAAAAAAAATGTTGATGAGAATGTGGGGCAATTGAATCCTTACCCATTGCTGATATGAATGTAAACACTCATTGTGCCAGGCTCAGTGACAAGCACTTACATGCATTATCTCATCTCATTCTTATAATAACTCTAGAGAGTCCATTCAATCCATCCATTCCCAAAGTGAACTTTGCTCAGACTCTCAAGATGCTCTGGGTTAAAGTACAACAAACAGGGAAACATTGCATCTTCAAAACACTTTTGCAGACTCACAATACTCACTTGCCCATTAAAGACTCCGAGAAATCCTGCAATGAAAATAGTCTGATACTCCAGTGTGTCTCACATCATTTGGCCACTTACCACTTATTAACAGCAAATTGTGTGAAGCATACTTTGGGGGGCATTGACTTAGCATTATGGGCTGGCCCATTGTTCATTTCTGCAGGAAACCAGGAATGATCTTTTATAGTTTTCGCTAACTGAATATGCCACATGAATATGCCTGTGTCTGATGGAGTTAGTTTAAGAAAAGGTAATTAAACTAAACAATGATTCGATGTTATAGAAGGTGATGATTTGGGCGTGTGTTTGTGCACGCATGTGCAGAGGTATTTTCACAGACGACAAAGGGATATTTTTGAAAGACTGCCCTATGCTTTGCATAATTCTTGACTATTTACTCCCAAGATCAATATGTTATCAAATGAGTGACTGTAAAGTGAACAAAATATAAGACCATATGCAGTGTATTCACTTTTAAGGTTCATGTTGGAATTGGGGAAGATGGGAATGGCAACTGATGTTTTGATCTTTAGTTAAACAAGGTTTAAAGCTGATATGAAACAAATGGCTGAGGCAATAGAAGATGATACTGGAGCTTCTAAGAGGCCACCTACCAGAACTCCATGCAGTTAAATGGCAGACCAAAAATATGGTTTCAACTAAGATATCCAAGCTCAATTTAGAAACATCCTTGAAATTTTATTAAAAGTCAAGCTGTAGGGGGCACCTGGCTGTCTCAGTCAGAAGAGTATGAGATTCTTGATCTCAGGGTCGTCAGTTTGAGCCCCATGTTGGATGCGGAGATTAATAAAAAATAAATAAATAAACTTGGGGGGAAAATTCAAGCTTTATATGAATACAGAAGAAGCATTTTATAGGAAATACGGATGAATAATTCTTTGCTAAGTGATAACACGTGACTCTAATTGGCCCTGTTTGGAAGGGGGTCATAATTTGTAAGCCAATGAACATGGTTTCTCAAAGGATCATTTTCTGCTTTGTGAATATATTTATATAGAAGTCTTACAAAGATATAAAACAAATCACATCTGATGAATTTTCTTTATTAAAAGGATTAAAATTACATGCGTTTAGGACTCTTTAAAAAAAAAAAAACCTGGTGTCTAGAATTGTCCTATATTCTACCTAACCTATTAACTGTTGGGTATAGAAGTACCTGGCTGGCCCAGTTGGAAGAGCGTGTGACTCTTTTTTTAAAAAATATTTTATTTATTTTTTGGGAGAGTGAAAATGGGGGAAGGGCAGAGAGAGGAGACAGAGGATCTGATGCAGACTCTGCACTGATAGGCTGACATCAGTGAGCCCCATGTGGGGCTCAAACTCATCAACCGCGAGATCATGACTTGAGCTGAAGTCGGACTCTCAACCGACTGAACCACCCAGGTCCCCTGAGCATATCTTGATCAGGGTGTCATGGGTTCTGGCCTCATGTTGAGTGTAGAGATTACTTAAATAAAAACAAAAACTGATGGGGACATAAGAACATTCAAAAATTCATTTGGAATTTTGTTTTGATTTAACATCACAAGTTTTAGTACTGCAAAGAAAAGGAAAAAAAACTCCCTCCTAAAAGAATGTTACTAAGTCAATTTAATATGCAGGGCAAAACATTTTTAGCATAGACTTTATAGTTTTTGAGTTGCATTTTGTGCTTTCATTGCTGAAAACAGAGATGTTTAGATTGAAATATAATCACAATGAAAACTTTTTAATTCCTGCTTATAAAGTTACCAAATTGGTAGGTCCTCTTCCCTTCTAAAAAGATTTTAACCAGTAAGAAGCTACAGTAAAAGCCTCATGTGAATATATAATGCCTTTTTAACAAAAATGCTGGTTTTGCAAAATGCAAGAAACTTGTGAAGATTTAAATAATGCTTATGAATTTTTAAAAATATAATAAATTGAATTTTTGTGTATCCAATTTTACTGTTAAAGAGAAATGGGGAGCATTAATATGTTAGATTTTTGCTCACTATAAAAATATACTGAAACATTTGTAAGTGAAATTGTAAGGGTTAATGCTTCATTTTAGAAATTTGTCCATACACAATCACTTTGATTTTGAAGTATTTCATTTTCATAGAAACTTAATTTTACCATGATATTTAAAAAATGTCTTCAGAGGGAGAAGGAATAATATTGGATATTGAATAGGTACCTGTATATCATCACCCTCATGTTGGTATATACCCCAATACTCAATGTAGCTTATAAATACTTACATTTTATGATTCTTTTGTTGCCCAGTTTCAACGCCATTCTTGGGAATAAGCATAATAAAGTATTTTTTAAAAAAAGTTTTTGATGTTTATTTTTGAGAGAGAGACAGAGACAGAGCATAAGCATGAGCAGGGGAGGGGCAGAGAAAGAGGGAGACTCTGAATCCGAAGCAGGATCCAGGCTGTGAGCTGTCAGCACAGAGCTGGACACAGGGCTCAAACCCACGAACCATGACACCATGACCTAAGCTGAAGTCAGGGGTTTAACGGACCTAACCACCCAGGTGCCCCAATAAAGTATTTTTTTAAAATAATTGACTCAATTCACAAAGCTGCTAGCATCTCAGCATTCTGAAACATTCTCCTATGCCTCCATGAACTTAGTCACTACCAGGAAGGCTTTTTTGGCCCTAGATAAAAATTACGTGCATGAGAAAGTTTTAGCTGAATTTGGAACTGAGGCTTAGATTTACCTATTTATAGATCACCATCATCCACTCTAAATTTCCTCTATATGATTGGATAAATAGTACCATTACTTGCAATTAAAAAGCCACACTCATTGATTCGGGGGAGGGGGGATCCAGGACACTCAAGGAAAAAAACCTGGATGTTATCATTATCGGGATTTAGACAGGGGAGTGGATAGGAAAGATCATCATGGAAGTCAGATTTCAGAGAGTAACAGTGGCACAAATTCGCTAAACATGCAGGAGAAATTAGATGTACTGGGGCTGGCTCCGAAATATAAACTAATTTAGAGACGAGAACACTGATTTTGGGTATATCATCAGGCTGTGACTGAAAATACTGTATTCTTTCCTTCCAGACTGCCTAAACACTTTTCTAAGAAGAGGCCTTTGCAGGTAGAAATGAAAGAACTGTGGTATTGAAGGACCAAACCTTTCTACTGGGGTTAGCTTTCTTTCCAGAAGATTCCAGATGGAACAAATTAGACCGGTTCAATGGGTGGGGGTGGGGGGAGCTTACCATTCTACCGTAGGACATCCTACTTGACCGGAAAATGAAAGGAAACCAAATACGGAAGACAATGAGACAGATGATGAGGACTTTCGAGTGTTAAGACACTGAAATGAGGCGCTCCCCAAACTTTGGGGTCAGTACCTCTACAGATGTTGGACCCAGCAGCACATTCACTAGTGATATTCATGGACTGAAGACGTGGAGTGTCGCCAGGCTTCAAATTCAAGTATGCTGAAACAAGTACCGTCAAGGGTCTTCCTGCTAGAAGTCAACCAGAGGCTGCATAAGATATTCTATTGGATTCAGCGCAGGACTTCCAAGAAATAAAAGACATCTTTAAGCACCTCTAAATAAACAGGCAAAAATCTGTGTGCTGAAACCAGAGCAGTGAGGGACCAACAAAGGAAAGGTAGATCTTCCAAAGGCAAATACTAGTATCAACATCAGATTAGGTGAATGAAGCCTCAGGCTAACCCAGGCAACCCAGAGTTGCCTTAAAACAGCATCTGTGAAAGTGTTAGTAGAAAGTGCCCCCTTTGGAGAAACAAAGGTGAAACTACAGATTAGTGTCAACCAAACAAATATAAACTCACAACTGACGGTCATATAATCTACACCAACATGAGCCACAAGAATGAAAATCTGCAGAAACAGATGCCCCGAGGACTTCTGCTAAAAAATATTTCAGATGTAGAGTATTGCAGTAACTCTGATAAAAAAATAAAAGAAATAAGCACAAATCTAAACATGCAAGAAGAGATAATAAACACAGGTGAGCAAATGTTAAAAGAAACCATGTAGTATTCAAGAATTGAAAAATGTATTTGTCAAAACATTCTCAAGGACTTGTTTACACAACAGATTAGCACAAATGGAGAAAGAAAGTAGTGAACTGGAATGTTGGTAAATTAAAAATCACATTATAATCCGTAAAGCAGTCAATAAAACAGAACCCATGGAGGCATAACTAGAAAGTCGTTATATGAACTCAAAGCAAAGCCTCCAAATACAAAAGGCAAAAATTGATAGAACTAAAGAAAATTATAAAGAAGTCCACAATCGTAGTTGGAGTTCAGTAGTTGAGCTCGCAGATAAAAAGCTGTAAGGATACAAAAATCTGAAAAACGTTTTAGCCAATTTGATCTAATTTAAATGTATAGAATAGCATATCCAACAAAAGAAGAAAACACATTCTTCTCTGATGCACATGAAACATTGGATAAGACAGACCAAATGCTAGATCATAAACCAAGCTTCAGCAAGTTTCAAATGACTGAAATTCTACAGAGTATGTTTTCTGACTAAAATGGTATTAAATTATAACTAATAAAAACAAGATACCTTGGAAATCGCCAAATATTTGGAAATGAATTAATGCAGTAATTTATAATTCCTGGGAGAAAGAAGAAGTAACAAAGGAAATTAGAAAACATTCAAAACTGAATGACAATCAAAACACAATTTATCAAAATTCACGGATGCTGCTGATGCTTTCTTTACAAGGTAATTTATAACCTTAATTCATGTATCCAAAAAGAAAACAGGATAAGTCAGTGGCCCTGTATCCACCCTAAGAAGCAAGCAAAAAAGAAAAGAAAAGAAAAAAATGCAAATACAACTAATAGCAGAAGAAAGAATAGAATAGAAATGAGTGGAAAGTGGTGAGATGGAAAAGAGACAAAGAATGGAGAAAATCAGTGAAACCAAGTTAGTTCTGTGAAAGGTTTATTCTTTGAAAAGAAAAAAATTGGTAAAGCCTAGTTGATAATGAACTAAGAAAAATGAAATAAAACATGTTGCAACATCACAGATGAAAGAGAGGATGACATGCTGATTTATCACACTGACACTAAGAAGAAAATGTGGAGATACTGTGAATAACTTTCTGCCAATAAATTCTAGAGTGTAAGTAAAGTGGACAAATTCTTCTTCAACTGAAGGACTCAAGTTACTGAACAAACAAATAAAAAGAAAAACTTATATTTCTTTTTTTTAATGTTTATTTTTGAGAGAGAGAGAGAGAGGAGGGTGGTGGAGAGAGAGAATGAGCAGCGGAGAGGCAGAGAGGGAGGGAGACAGGGAATCCCAAGCAGAGCCAGATGAGGGGCTTGACCTCAACAACCATGAGATCATGACCTGAGCTGAAATCAAGAGATAGCACTTAACCAACTGAGCCACCAGGCACCCCACTAGAGGGATTATAGTATTCCCAGCTGCCCCTTGGAGATATTGTGGGCTCTATTCTAGATCATTGCAATGGGGCAAACATGGCAATAAAGTGAGCCACATCACTTTATTTCCCAGTGCACATGACAGTTATATTCACACTGTATGTTAATAGGAGAATCTAATCGATGGTGGTAGAAGTCATATCAATGGTCGCTTCTGAGGGGGTAGGGGCTAAGAAGAGGCAGAAGGAGGTTTTGGGGAGTTAAGGAAAAGTTTTGTCACGCTATGCATTTATCAGATCTGATTAAATGATGCTCAGAAGACCTGAGCATTCTCTGTATGTGAAGTATACCTCAAAAGAAAATAAAGCAAAGGTGAAGTAAGGAAATCTCCAGATAAACAAGACCAGAAAATGTGTCATCTGTCGATGTGCGCTAAAAGAAATCCAAAAAGATTTACTTCAGGAAGAAGAAAATGACCCCAGATAGAAACACAGAAATGCAGGCAGGAATGAAGAGCAACAGAGATTACAAATCTGCAGATAAATCCAAAGAAATATTGTCTGCCAAACAGTGAAAACACCATCTCGGAACTTGAAATACACGTGGAATCAAAATGCTGATTATAATAATAACACCAAAGATAGGAAGGTAGTAAGTGTGCTCCAAAGTTCTAGAACTGTCTAGAAGCAGTGAAAGTCTGGATCTATGTTGTATTTTAAAATGTAAGGATGAATTTTATGATCTCAATCAGGGAAGAAAGACGAGGAGTGGTATGGAATTAAAGACTTATTTATTTATTTTATTATTGAAATTTATTTATTTTAAGAGAGAGAGAGTAAGCAGGGGAGGGGCAGAGAGAGAGAGAGGAAAGAGATAGACTCCCCAAGCAGGCTCCACACTGCCAGCACAGAGCCCAATGTGGGGCTTGAACTCATAAACTGTGAGATCATAACCTGAGCCAAAATCAAGAGTCAGATGCTTAATTGACTGAGGCCATCCAGGTGCTCCAGAATGAAGGATTTATTATAGTCATTAGGCATTAAGCCAATTATGGGAGCTGTGGAGGGGTGCTGCTACCCAGCATCTGGCGGTGGTGGTCCTGAGGTCACTGTGGGTCAGCATGGCTGGCAGGTAGGAAGAAAAACTGGGGGTGGAGCAGAGGACTAAAACACAAACTGGAATCCACAACGAGACACCGGAATCCATCTCTTACCACCTCCGGTTTCAATGACGCAGGTATCCTGCAGAAACAAGCTGGTGACCTTTACCAAAGACTGGTACAGTGTCTGACCTAAGTGTTAGAGAAGCCCGAGGAAGAGATCCATCAGAACCTGGCTTAGCTGCAGGCCCTACGGCCACTCGATGCCAACAGAGTGGGCAGAGAATGTTATTTTGGAAGCTAAGATCCAAGTACTAGGTGTGCTTACTGTTAACTAGGGTGTCATGGCTCCCAGGGTCTCCCAGTGGACAGAGCTAGGGAACACACACACACACACAGTCTGTGTTTATTTCTATAGTGATCTACCTATAGAGAGAACTGAGTTCACACTGATATCTCCAATGTCAACACTATGGAGTTCATTCTACATTCCCTTTTTATTTATTTTATTTATTTATTTATTTATTTATTTATTTATTTATTTATTTTTATTTCTAGGAGAGAGAGAGAGAGACAGCGTGACCAGGGGAGGGTCAGAGAGAGAGGAAGTCACAGACTGAAACAGGCTCCAGGCTCCGAGCTGGCAGTCAGCACAGAGCCCGACGCGGGGCTGGAACCCACGAACCGCGAGATCATGACCTAAGCGAAAGTCGGACGCTTAACCGACTAAGCCACCCAGGCACCCCAACTACATTCCCTTTTTAGAACTCTCTTTTCCAACAGTCAGAAACAGACTCCCGTTATACTCGATAAATTGGTTATTTGGGCAACCCCCCTGTAAGCAACTAATCTTCCATTGTCGTCTATGCCCCATCGTATGTGACTCCCTGTCACTCCCTCTCAGGGGTTTTTGATCCCTGCAGCAGCTGTCAGAGCAGTAAGATCATCATGTCACCATCTCAGGGTGGTGGAGAGAGAATGGGCACCAATGAGGTGGGGAGTCTTAGAATTCTGCTAGCCATACTGGTCATCTGTCACAAGTCTTTTTCAGCAGCAGTGGAATCAGTGATCCCTTTCTAGAGCTGCCCTTAAGAGGGGCAGTAGTAAATTGCAGCATATTCAGGGATGGAAAATTTTAAATATTAAAAGACACCACAGAGACATAATACTTAAATGCAGTGTGTGATACTATGCTAGATCTGGTAGTCAGGGAACAGTACTATGGAGGTTGTTACTGGGAGAATTGACAGAATTGAAATGCAGAGAGCAGATAAATAAAATTTCTGTATTCATGTTACATTTACTGAAGCCAATAATTTTAGAATGTAAAGAAGTGGTTATGTAAAGAAATCTTTATTTTGGGGATATACTCTGAAGTACTTAGAGGTAAAGTACCGTGTTGTATGCAACTTATTCTCAAATGTTAAGGAAAATATGATAATTATATATATGTGTGTGTATGGATATATGTTATATGTAAGTATAAATGTATGTATGTACACACATACAGAGTACACAAATCTGACAAAATGTTAAAAATATGAAAATTTGAGTAAAAAGTATAGGGTCCATTCTTTATTATTCTGGTAATGTTAATGTACCTTTGCAATGATTTCCAAATAAAATAATTTTTAAAATTTCCCATAGAACCACAGCAGACTCAGGACTTGAAAGACACCCAAATATGTAAGAAGGAAAGTGCAAAATACTCAAGTGTGGAAATTTGTTGAGGGGCTTTGAACGTCTTTTGTGGTGATTCACCACACCATGATCCTTTTTGCTTAATCAAATCCAGTTCCAAGGATATATGATAAATCAGTTAATGACAGAGATCTCTGTGGCTGAAACCATCAAATCATTGCTTCAGCTCACTGCCTATTACAGTGACCACAGTCAGCTACTTATTTCCCACTCTGGATTCCAGCATCTGCACTGAATTCAGGGAGCTCAGTTCTGAAGTAGTGATTACTGTCGGCATTACTGGCTCTTAGAGAATAGCCAACTGGAAAGCTTTCCCTCAATGCTATTGCCCCTTTACAGTGGTAATTCTCTCTGCTTTGGTGAATGGTCTTCTGGATCCTTTTCGGGTGTAGATAGAGGGTAGATGAGCAATTCTTAGATGATAAATCTACTCTAGCATTCCAATTTCTCTGGGCTTTAGATACTGTCTTTTACAACACACCAAGGAGGTCTTGACATTTCATCTTTATTTAGTGTAGGCTACTGAGTTTCACTTAGGTAACCAAGAAAATTCTTAGAGCCACTCAAGCTGGCACATTGTAGTCAGAATCTTGGCTTAGAGCTTCTGTATCAGTGATTTCAATTTTGTCCAACATTATATTTCTTCCAACATCCTTATAATCCATTTCCATTCATGTACCTCGGGTTTCTGTCTGTCTAAACTCACAAAATCCTGTGATATTTTGGTGTGACTCTCATCTTCTCATGGTTCACACTTTGTAACCCAGGCTCTGGGGTCAGGTGGCATTTAATTCTGGTTGCAAGGCTAAAAGCAAGGGCAGGTAGCGTAGGTCTTCAGAAATATCAGCAATTCCTTGCAAGGCAAACAGCCCAGGGGAAGCCATTGCAGCACCTTTAGGCAAAGAATACCAACATCAGTCAGGGAGGAAGGGCTCCTACCTGCAAAGGAGCCTCAGTGGTATTTAGGGGTTCAGAGTCACCAGTTTCACTGGATTTGTCCAATTTTTAGGATGCTGCTTTTTCTTAACCAGCACTGTAACTTTAACACAAGAAACGCTTCAGGGTTGTGAATTCATTTTGACTTGTAATTCAGCTACCAGAATGATTTGATACAGAATTTGTTTTTCAGAACTTCTGGCCCTGTGTCTGTAGGGAAAAAAAAAAAAAACAGATTATTTGTGGGAAAGTCACAGAAGCATTCTGGTCTCGTATCAAGATGGTGAACTAGAAATTCAAAGCCCTGAGTTTATCATTTTTACCTCCTAAGTTCTCTAAGTATACTTAAAAACCACAAACCTATCCATTATATTCCTATTTCCACTAAAATGTTTTATGGCATCAACTACTTGGTCACCCAAAGGTCCTGCCTGTCCCAGGCAGTTGATTCCAGAGATCTGCAGGTGATCATCTTAGTACCTCTTTTGCCACCACACAGTATGCACACATCCACTATTCTTTCAAAAAATATTATCAACCATCGAATGCATGCCAGAGACGCTTCTAGACCCAGAGATATGGCGATCATGAGTCAGAGGCAGTCCCTGCTCTCATTCAGCTTGGTACTAATGGGTGAGACAGATACATAAAAAATAAATTTTTATTAGACTTTCAAGAATGTCAGTACTTTGTCAGAAAATAAACCTGGCATGAAGACACATATTGATAGCAAGGACACCTTCAGGTCTGGTGGTAATAAGCAGACTGGAGCTCCTATTGGTAAAAGAGTGTTTAAGAATAGAAATAAGTATAATCAGTGCCCCTAACTTTGGAGACAAACCGAAGTACTGAATGTACTTCTATTTTTGACTTTTTCCTTTGCATGGTGAGTTGTTTGGGAAATGATTCAATAGTTATTTGTAGTTCCTAAATTCTCAACAGCAGTTGCCTTCTGATATGTGTCACTATATATTCTGAGTTGACATCTGCTGTCTGAATCACCAAAATAGTGCCTTGTTTTAAAATTTATCCACTATTGGCTTATGTTTTATCTTACTCGAGGCCATGTTATCACTACATGTGACATCTCTGTATATGTGTTTGTGAAACTGGGATGAAGTTGGCAAAACTTGAGATGGAGGAAACTCTGAAACATGTTTTTGCATTAGGAGAACAGGAGGCATAAGCACGTTTGGAATAGAGAGAACAGAGAAGGCGAAGCGATGTTGGAGAAGGGAAAGTAAGATGCAAGTTGGGAGCTGAAATGTCATTGAGGCAACAACCTTGGGAGTTCAGGCAGCTATCGACTTTTATCATGGCTTTCGGTCTCCGGCAAAGAGATTAATGTCTCCTTCGGGAGCAAAGCTTTCCCTTAGTAGAGGAGATCAGTTTGCCGATGGCGATTTTGATGACAATATTCATGATGACATTCTATTTGAAGAATGCTTCTCCAAATGGGACTTGACTTGACCAACTTTCATGCCAATAGAGAGATCAACACGCTGACCAGCACTTTACATATTGGCATATCTAAGCGAGAAATAATTGACATAACTAAGCAATTGTGAAGTGTAGCATATTAATCTCCAGAGTTTGCCAGAACTACAAATTGTGTCAATGAATAAAGAAAATTACAGGGTAGATGGTCACGATGATGAACAATATAGTTACGGCTACATATAATGTTGCAAAACTGCCAGTCTTATTTTTAAGAACTCAAATAAACGTTAAGCCTTTTGGTAATCCTCCATCTTACCAATTCTCAGTTTCCTGAGAAATCAGAAGATCAACCAGAGTCAGGAGGTCCTCAGCAGATAAAGATAGTATTTTTTTTTGCAGCCCTCTATCCCCACATTTTCAGTTCATTCTGGTCTCCCCAAACCCTCGTTGATGTTTCATTATAGGAAATCCTATTGATCATTCACATGCCTTTGCTAAAGAGCAGATATCGTTCAGATAAGTCAGTAATGGACCAGCATTACATAGCACATAGGAGGAAGAGCTGAGACTCATTGTAACTCATCAGAAATGGAGATGGGTTTTCTTTTCACCCCACAACACTGTTCCATGGTGTAAAGAGGAAGCAGGAGGAATGTTCCAGACTGGTCACCCTTGGGTTGGGCTGTGCATGAGGGCGGGAGGACATAGGTCTGAGAGTCAGACAGCCCAGGCATCCAGTTCTGGCTTTGTCTTAGTTTTGTGAATCTGGTAATGATTCTCATACCACTGCGTGTCTGTTCTTCCCAGATGACCTTAGAGACTCCTTCAAAAGCTCACATCTCTGTGTGGCGCTTAAGTTTTCTGTGTGGCACTAGAGGCCAAAGCAAATAATTTGATTCTTTCTTGACCTCATCTCCAAAGTGTCTTGTAACAATAAAGTGGAGCTCTTTGATTGTCTGACTTTGGGATCTGATAATGAAATTGTAGGGGAAAGTATTATTGTTTTTCAACCCTCTTACATGGATGTGTTGCTTTTTATATCCCCTGCCTTTCCTATGTGTGCCTGTTCTGGTCCTCTCTTGATTTGGGGGCATACGTATATGGGGCAATAGGGTGAACATTTATGCAGAAACAAAACAGGCCCTCTGTGTTCTAGCAGATTTTTGTCTTGGTTGTTTCATGAGGGTTTGTAAAGACCGGGAATTTTCCTACAGTTGGTCTGTCCTGAAGAATGCCTACTATGTACTGGCTCTTCGTTAGTCTCTAGGAACCGGGAGAAATCTGGACGTAGAGAGCACTTGCATCTACATATTATAATGATCACACCTGAGAGTATCTCAAGGTTTGTTGTTATCTACCTGCTTTCTTTTGGGATTGAACAAGTTGATGCAAACCAATGTTGTGAACGAACCTGATTACCTTTGGGGAGAAAATGTCTCATGTCTTGGGTTCTTGCTACAAATTTTAAGACTGAATAACGGTTTTCAGAACAAAAAGTTTGGCAGCCCACTTACGAGATGTAAAAGGAAGAAACACTAAAGATACCTCTATCGTTTTGAAGTACGCGGAGCTATTTTTCCGAAGTTGGCTTCGCTGGCAGAGCGAGTCTGTTAATAACCTTCAGTACTCCCCGTGTTGAAATAACACAAATTAGCATTTAACCCGGGAGGAAGAACACACGAAGTTATTTAACATTTACATAAAATTATGGAGTAAACTCCAAAACAGGTCGCCTCTGAAATGTATAATTACGCTCAGCAGTCCCGTCAGCATACATAGAAACAATTTTATTTCCAATCATCTTCAGCTTCTATTCACTCAGGAATGTATCATTAAAATTTCCACAGAACAATGAACCTTAATAGGTGCTAATGCAATTGTGAATTATGGTAATTGTTACCTAAATTAATCTCTGTACTTTCCATTCCTTATTGCCCTATGCATAAGGAGTGTGAAAAAGATAATGTTGAAACTGACATTTGTATAAACGGTGTAAAAGGGTTATCTTATTTGATAAAAAGAAATTTCATGAGAACTTCTACTTTGTGAAGTGGTTTATTTGGGAAAATGGTAGAATGGCTCCAGGTATGGTTTACTTGTGAAATTTGTGACGGAACAAGGTTATTGACCATTAGGTCACCTGTGTTGCCTACACTCTCACTGGGGTATCCAGAAGGCACATGTATGCCACCTCCACCCCACTCCCCAGTGCATATCTTGCCAGATCTGTTACACATGGTCACTTTCTGTGTGTTTACCTTCACTCATTTATATAAACTACATCCAACATGCTTGGTGGAATGAAACCCACCATTATGGGCTGGACTGTGCTTCCTTCCCCTAAATTTATACGTTGAAGCCCTAACCCCCAGGACCTCAGAATGTGACTGTATTTGGAGATAGGGCCTTTAAATGGGTAACTAAATTAGAATGAGGTCATTACCTTTGGCCCTAATCTAAGTGGTATCCTCATAAGAGGAGATTAGGATGCAGACAGACACAGAGAGGAGATAATGTAAAGACATAGAAGATGGCTGTCTATAAGCCAAGGAGAGAGACCTGAGAAGAAACAGGCCTTATCAACCTAGGTCTTGGACTTCCAGGCTCCAGAGCTATGAGGAAATAAATTTATATTGTTTCAGACACCCAGTCTGTGCTGCTTCGTTATGGAAGCTCTAGCAAATGAATATATGTGCCCAGACTGGAAGTAATGAAATACACATTTTTATACTCTCTGTCACTCTTGACTTCCATTTGACCTTGGGCATATTGCTTAATTTTTTCCATTTGTAATTGTAGTTTTCATGTTTGTGTATTTTAAACAGCCCAACATCATATTCTTTTCTTTTTCTAACAGCACTTTGAGTTTTCTCTGAGAAAATACTGACTCCTCAGTCTCAGTCCCCACAGTTCAAGTGAGGCTCATGTAGTGCACGAGCTTTATCTGTGGGCATGTTACTCAGGTTTGGTCAATCAGTATGGTCTGTGCTCACTGCCCACAGTGATTGGTGTAAGCATGAACATATGGTCAGAACCCTGGACAATGAGGTTCAATTTTGGACTTAATTTGGGAAGTATTAAGCAATTACATTGTGTTTGTTGGAGCTGCTGAGGTATGGGGGTATGCTCGAGACTCCCTGTAACTGTCTGGCAGCCACAGCCAGCTCAACACGGAGAGAGCTGGACCTCAGGTAGAGATCCAGTACCGAGGACCCTGTGTGAGCCCCTGATCCACCCTTGCCTGAAGCCAATCCCTAGAACCCTGTTGATTAATAAACCAGTAAGCACCTCCACTCTTATCTTCTACTTTAAGGCAATTTGACTTGCATTTCTAGCATTACTACTCAGTCCTTAGTCACACAATGGCTTAATGCTTTGTCTCTTCTCTTGTGAAATGAATACACTCTCGTATTGCTGTATTTTCCCCCAAATTAAGTATGATGCAGAACACTATTTCTCTGGTGTGTGTGTGGGGGGGGGGAGGAGGTAAAGAAAGGTAAAGCAAAACTATCAGAGGTTTTCCTCCAGGGGCTGATGACATTGCCACAGGGCCAGAGACAGGGGCCATTGTTGGGATACTTGATATGATTTTTCTTCCCATCTCTGGTAGATCTCTAGGCTGTCAAGCAAGCTGAGTAAACTGATGTTAGAACACTTATGGACAGAGGTGTACTTGGGCCTGCTAGTAATAACAGAATTTAAACAGCAGTGTCATTGGCTTTACTAAAAAAGAAAACAAAAAAAACCAAAAAAATGAAAACAAAAACCAAATCAACCAACCAAACAAACAAAAAACCAGGATGATGAAAAACCCACTGGGATCAAGTGGAATGCACCATCGGTAGTGGTATTTTATAGGAACTGTTTTATAGGGGACGAGTCCAGGATGAGCTTTGCCATTTAGAACAGTCTTTGGAATTGTGATTATTAACCAGATATGAAGACTTTTAAAAATGCACGAGTCTTCTACCTCCCAACACCAAACCTGCTCATACAGTTTGTAATCAAATTCAAGGGCTCTGTACTTCCAAAGCCCACTTCCCTCCTGGGGAGCTCCTGCTCTAGACAGATGTGTCAAATCCATGTTGGCTGATTTATTTTCTAAGCTGTTCAGATTTTCTGAATCCAGATTCTCTAAATTGAAATTTTGGCAGCCCTGCTAATTCATTTCTTCAACTGCTGTTAACTTTTTCTTTCATTTTGGAGGTTGTTTTGTCTCCCCTTTTATTTACCTCTGTGTATAATCTAAGGAGGAGTTCCTTGTTTATTTGACAAGTGTTTAATGGCTGCGTGTTGTGTACCAGGAACTGTGGGAGATGCTGGTGATATAATGAAATGAAAAGGAGGGGCCCAGTGCCCCTGGAATTTAGGGGCTGTTGGGAGGATACTGAATTCAGGTGATGTTCAATCAGCACAGTCAAATATTGGCCATTTTTTCTCTGGAATGAGGTCAGTAGGTCTGTGGGACCCCACTCAGTCAGGGACTGGAGTCTGGAGGGGACTCTGGTGCTAGAGGGTGTATAAAGACTGCCCCATTCACTGGCCCAGCTTTGCAGAAATGCTCGGTGGCATCACAGGATGAGAGTTAAGAGGACTAAGGGTGGCCTATCCTTTTATCAGTGATTTCACACCAGAGCCAGAAGTAGGATGAGGCAGCTGAATGAGACACTTGTCTTCAGGTGGAAAATTTATGAAAATTCAGAAAAAATACAAAACCCTCTCTGTTATCTATATCCAACAGGTCCACGAGGGAGTGAGGGTGAACCCTGCAAGGTCAAGGTGGGCTCTTGTCTTTACTTAAAACTTTGCTATTTTGTTCATAACGGATACATTCATTTTGGTAGTTTAAAAATATTGCATTAAAATATAATTTCTCTTGATCGCTAACATTTTTGGCATCCCCTTAAATTTTGTGCCCAAAGTCAAGGCCAGGCTTTCCCCACCCTTGTCCCAGCCTGGCCTCACAATGCAGTGATAAGTCAGTGTTTTGTTAAGAAACGTTTGCAATGTATTGTTCTTATAATTGAGTTTATATAGGATGTGTACTCTATTAATAAACATTTTGCATAAGGTGGTATATGTTTTTAATGTATATAATTGGGTATATATATATATATATATAATTAATCTGAATTCATGGAATCCTTAAAATGTAAAGTAGGTATAGTTTAGATAGCAGATAGAGGCACATAGAGCATATAGATGGATCAGGTTTCGAATCAATATCTCTTACTTTAGCTGGGAAACCTCACTGCACAGCGTCATGTTTGGTTCTGAGATTTAGCTGTGGTCTCCGTCTATATTGGCCAGCCCCAAAGAGCTGGTGAAGAAGTTAACTGCATGAGCTGTGACCTTGGCCACCATGCTGTGGCTGGAGACCACTGTGCTTTATCCCTTTCCCTGGTCCTCCGTACAGTGTCTCAGCCCTCACCTCTGGCTTCATGTTGGCCTCATCTCTTACTGCTCCACGTCCTACATCTCTGTTGCCTTCTCTCCCTAATCTCCTACTTGTTCCCGGATCTCCCCGACACCAGACTTCGCTTTGTGTTTCATCCCTGACTCCTCTCCTGCTGGCATATATCTGTCTCGCACTCTATTTCTCCACCATCTGGAACACGTTCTAGAAGCCTAATTAACTTGTAAAGTGTGTTCAGTTTGGATGGCAAAACCCATCTTTCTTCCCTGTGACTCGTACCTCCTGACCTTTCCGCATAAAACACTCATGTCCTATTTGCTACCCTGTGCTCAGTTGTCATTACTTTGTGTTGACAGTTTTATTGTTTCCTGGTGACCCCGTCTATCCACAATTACTACGGTATGTAGCAACCTGCTTATTTCAACGTTAAATGTGTGGAATAAAAATAAAACAAAAAAGTTCTACATTCTAGGGAGAAAAATCCAAGTTTTTACAATATAACATATATTCCTTCATATATAGAAAAATTCTATTGTAATTTACTTTGCTAAATGAGTGAGTAGGTCTCGTAAACATGTCCAGATAATAGTTAGTAATGCTTGGCTCTGTAGATTTCCAAGACTCTTGAAATCATGCGTATAAGCAAGCAAATTTTTCCTAGAAGCCAAAATCAACTAAAAAATGATATATTGCATTGAGAAACAACAAAAAAATGGCTTTAAAGTATGGACTATAAATGAAGATGATTCAGTCTTGCAAAATGCCCTGAATTTTACATAAGGTAAGTGTATATTTAGGAAATTGTATGACCAGATCATAATTTTGGAATGAAAGTAATGAAGAAAAATAGTTTAATTGCGTCGCAGAATAGAATGAGAGTAAGGGGGCCAACTTTCCTTTCGTCACTGCAACTTGATTGTACAATAAGCTCGGGCAGGATGTGATACCTCATGTCAGTAAGTGAAAGATGGGGACTAAGACAAATGGCTTCCATCCAGTAATCACTAAAGCTGATACAAATTACCATCACAGAGCTTAGCTACAGACTTAGATTTAAGGAAATCATTTATCTCTGGTTGCATTCCTGTTATGAATTTAAATAGAAAGGGACTATCGCTTGCTTTTAAAAGTTGAAAGGCCAACACAATGATAGGGAAAGGAAAAAAAAAATCTGGTATGTTCCATAGGAGCCCAAGATGTTTGGCAACTTTTTCTCATCTACAAGTACTTCTTCTTCTATGTCCCTATGTGCCCTTTATTTGGAGTGAATTTTTATTAATTTCCACATCCCTCTTGTAGTCTGTGGGATTCATGTCTTTTCAGAGAACGAATGAGGAAGAAGAACATGTCTATTTGAGGAAGCAGGCCCTTAACAGTTTATCTTTGGATTAACCGATAATTTTTAGGAGTCAAATTGTCCAGGACTTTATTCTGAGTTTCTTCAGAGAAGTGAAGGGAGGCAAAAGTAACACTTCTCCGGTGCTTTGGGATCCTTGGGAGGAAGCTATGTGAGAAGCACAAAGTATCGCTCTCATTTGGCAATCGTGATTCTAAGGCATATTGAAGCAGACACTTGAATGCTCCAAATGACAAGATAATCCAGATAAAGTTTACGCGTCTTGCAGCTTTTGAAGTTCTTAAAGCCAAATAGAGTGGAAGGATCAAAGACAAACCAAGTTCCCAAGTTAGTTCGTATCGTACACTCAGTGTCTCTGCTTCCTAGGAATCTCAGCTGCCAGGAACAAATCCCAGAGCCAAGCACCTAGAGTCAACTTCTCTGCGTGTGGACAGTTCTATCACACATATGTGCTGTGGATTACAAAAATGAGACTCTCTTCTTTTGTAACTTGCTTTCTTTCAATTACCACAGTACTCAGTAATTAAATATGTTTCTCTATAATATCAGCGGTAAAAGCAAAATAGTTGTCCATTATATCGACGAATCAAAATGTGTTTAGCCAATCCTTATAACTGGATATTTACATTATATGTCAGAAGACTCTACCATCCTATCAACATGGAAACTGGTTAGATCTGACTTCTTTAAAGTTTCCGAAGCTGTTGGTAGAGGTGAAAACAGTGGAAAGCCCAAGTGGATAGGGTCAGAGCTTTCTGGGTATTACACAGTGGGTCAGAAGGAAGCGGGTCCTAGAGATCTTAAAGGAAGACGGGGTGCTTAAGTAATAATGCACATGAAGTCGATGTGTAAACTGTATCAAGTGTACAAAATACGATGTGTTTCGACTAAATGACTGTCTTTTTTTTTTATTTAAGTTTTTAATGTTTATTTACTTCTGAGAGAGAGAGACATCAGGGGAGGGTCAGAAAGAGAGGGAAGCACAGAATCTGAAGCAGGCTCAGAGTTGTCAGCACAGAGCCCAATGGGGGCCTTAAACTCACAGACTGAGAGATCATGACCTGAGTCAAAGTTGGACACTTAACCGACTTAGCCACTCAGGTGCCCTAGAAATGACTATCTTCCTCCCTTCCTTCCTTCCTTCCTTCCTTCCTTCCTTCCTTCCTTTCCTTCCTTCCTTTCTTTCTTTCTTTCTTTCTTTCTTTCTTTCTTTCTTTCTTTCTTTCTTTCTTTCTTTCTTTTATTTATTTCTGAGAGAGAGAGAGAGAGAGAGACAGAGTGAGCAGGGGGGGGTGGTCAGAGAGAGAGGGAGATACAGAATCTGAAACAGGCTCTAAGTTGGCAGTCAGCACAGACCCCGATGCGGGGCTCGAACCCACGAACTGTGAGATCATGACCGGAGCCGAAGTCGGATGCTCAACTATCTGAGCCACCCAGGTCCCCTCCAGAAATGACTATCTTTCAACATAGATCTATCTGTTCATCCTTCTTCCCACCCTAAGACATTAACCTATATTTAATCATTTGTTAAGGTTTATACAGTTTTATTTTATTTTGAGTATAGCTTTCTTAGAAGAGCCTTAATGTGGACTTACGTAGTACTTGGAAAAGTGCTCACAGCTTTGTAACCAGATGCATCCATTTAGATGTACTCCATCTGGTGGCTTGTACTGTGCCAGTGAAGCTAAGCAGGACTACAATACCCTTTCCTGCTCGGTTTCTGGTTCACACTGGCAGCTAGAAAAATTCGTGCAAAGTTTGGAAGGCCAATACACAGTCAACCTCATCTCGTTGTTTGGGGCAAGTTGACTCAGCAGGCCAGGCCCGGTGGCTGCTCACACGCACTGTCGCTGGTCTGCTGGCTCACCTTGCTGCTGAGGGGTGGCCCCCGGACCTGGCCCACTTCCAGCTCAGGCCAGACCTGCTTCTTTAGCTTCTTTGAATCTTGGGCCATGAAGGCACTAGCTCAGTGGTTTAGAGGGTGGTTTTTCCTGTAGATCATTGGAGGCACCAGTGTCTCAGAATGACTGTATTTGGAGATAAGGTCATTAAGGAGGTAATCAAGGTAAAATGAGGTCATATGGGTAGGCCCTCATCCACTCTAATGCATCCTTCTAAGAAGAGATTAGGACACACACACAGGAAGACCAAGACCATGTGAAGACACAGGGAGCAGAGGGCCATCTAAGGCAAGCTAAGGAGAGAGCCCCCAGAAAAACCAATCCTGCTGCCTCCCTGACCTTGGATTTCTAACCTCCGAGACTGTGAGAAAATGAATTTCTGATCTTTATGACGCACAGTCTCTGGTACTTTGTTAGGACAATCCTAAAAACGAAAACTACATTGTTAGTTCTTATTAAATGGCTCAATTTCTACAAAAGGGTATCAGAACAGTCTTTGTTGCCTGCTTCGATATATGTCTCTATTTAACAAGTGACATAAGCTAGTCCCACAGTAAGCATACTCTTGAACTTGGGACCCACCCACCATTTAACAAATCAAGCTGAAATAATATTTATGAAGAGAAGTTTGCTCGAAAGCCACTTATTTCATTAATTCCACCAGATATTCTAAAGCTTATCTCTGGAGCAAACTGTCCTATGCTGTGTAATTTTAGTTCAGTACAAACAATTTTTTTTAAGTTTATTTACTTGAGGATGGGGGTGGGGATGGGGAGAGCATTAGCAGGGGAGGGACAGAGAGAGAGAGAGAGAGAGAGAGAGAGAGAGACAGAGAATCCCAAGCAGGCCCCAAGCTGTACTTTGAGATCTTGATTGGACCCAAAATCAAGAGTCGGAGGCTTAAATGACTGAGCCATCCAGGCGCCCCATGTTGGTTCAGCGTTAAGTTGTGTTTAATAAATTACTTTTTGTTGAGGTGTCATCAGCATAGAGCAAAGAATATTCTAGAATTGGTTTGAAGAAATGCATTTGTGTGTTTACTGAAAGGTTGCTACCGAAGACATTTGCATGGGATTTTTGCTAACTGGTCCCTAGGGAAAAATTCTAACTAACATAAGTATCTGCTCGTCATGATCAATTAATCCAAACGTTAACTTAGCTTTTATTTTTGCAAGGATGGCTACAAAGTTGGACAATGGTTCTTAAGGTTAATATGCAGAAGAATCACCTGAGGAACTAATTCTGAAACTCTTCTAGAGAGTGGGTAAAGAAATGTGGCAAAGTAGCCAATTTAGAATCAAATTGGTCCCATCAGAAAACATTTAAACTGTTCCTTCAGGTAGTGTTCAACTCCGATAGATAAAATTGCTTGGGTCTGATCTCCCCTTATTTTCCTTCCCAGGATGGCATACAGGCATATGAGGGAGCTGAGGGGTCTCCGTGGTAGCAGGTGCAGGGGTCTCTGTGCTTTTTTGGTTGTGGAGGGTCCACTGGTTTCAGACCCTTGTTCCCTACCATGCCTTCCACCCAGGAAGGACACCCAGTTCCACCTTCTACTGTAATGTCACTTTGTCCAAATGCAGCAGGTGCGTATCAGTCTGGTTGGCTCTCAGCTCAGATGCCCACGTGCCATGGAGACTGAGGGAGGATCAGAGGTGTCAACCCGGATCATCCTCTCCCCAGCCACATACTGTGCTTTCTTAATTAGGCTGAGTGGCTATATGTTGGTGTGGGGTTATCTGCAGCCACCTCTTTCTTGACTCCCAGATGGAGAAAGAGAAACAAGAGTTCCTTCTTTTCAAGGTTTCTTTCCTTATATAGAGCAGTCAACCTTGCCGAGTACAAGTCTGTGAGGGGGACATCAAGAGACACAGGACTGTGTCTTTCTCTCCCTTCCTTCCTTCCTTCCTTCCTTCCTTCCTTCCTTCCTTCCTTCCTTCCTTCCTTCCTTCCTTCCTTCCTCTCCTTCCTTTCCTTCTTTCTTTCTCTCCTTCCTTCCTTTCCTTCTTTCTTCCTCTCCTTCTTTCCTTCCTTCCTTCCTCTCTTTCTTCTTCTCCTTCCTTCCTTCCTTCCTTCCTTCCTTCCTTCCTTCCTTCCTTCCTTCCTTCTTTCTTTCTTTCTTTCTTTCTTTCTTTTTTTCTTTCTTTCTTTCTTTCTTTCGTTCTATCTCATTGCTTTCTTCCTCTTTTGTTCCCTATAAATCCTCAAGCTGGAAATAGAAAAGGTTTTGGTTTTATTTACCTACATTTTAATCTCCTACAGTTGAGCAAGAGATTTCCTGCCATTGCATTCATGGGTGGAAGTGGAATTTTCTCAACAGTAACAAGAACTCAATGGGCATGGGTTCCCCCTGGATTGGTTGTTCATACACCATAGGAGGAAATAAAAGCATTTGGGAAATCCTTCCTCTCTAAAAAATGCATGGCTCTTTAGCTTATTGACTTGCTAAGTCCTATTTCGGATGTCAGATGCTGAATATTACATCAGTATTTATTTTTATTTTTCACTCCCTTACACATCTCTCTAAGCAGATGGGTCCTTCAAGACATGTATGTGGAAATGCAAAACAAATAAAGCACATTAATAATTTAAAAATTATCTCTAATATATACTCTGCTATATTATAAATGATAATAAAAGATAGATATCAGAAAAGAAAAAGGAAAAGGAAAGAAAATGGCCTTGAAGGAAGGGAAGAAAAGTAAAAAATAAACTCTGAGTCTTCAAAACTGCTTTCTTCAGCTTTCGTTGCAAAGTCAAGGGGCAATCCTAATAGCATACATACTGAGAAAGAATAGTTAGTATCTGTGCCTTATTTTAGGGCCCTCATTTGAATTGAGCACCTACTGGTAGACAAAAACTACTTTGAAGATTAGATGTAGATCACGCTATGAGCGGGTTGTCTCTGACCTGGCAAGGGATGCAAAGGTTGAATTCAAGTATTTCTACGAGTACTAGCATGCTGGTAAGTAATCCCATTTCTTTGCTTCAATTTCTTTTCTTCACTTTTACAAAGTTTGATGAAACCACTCTCTTATCTTTCTTGCTGATCATAAAGGAATGTAGTAGAGGGGGAAAATGAGGAATATAGATCCCTTTAGAAAAAGATTGAGCTATTCAATTAATTGCATCATTTACTGTCACACATCAGACGGTTTTCTTATTCTGTGTCCTTAATAAAGGAACCCTTGCAAACCAGTGGAAAGTTAAGGACTTTGAAAAGAAGCAAGTCTCCTTATTTCAGTTCACATTTCCTTCCTTTTTCTTTTGATGGAGATGAGATAAAAGATCTTAGAAATGCACAGTCACTGGATGGGTGGACAGGGCAGGAGGAGAGCGTTGGCATGTGACATTAGTTGGCAGATGATTCCAAATGGTAGCCAGCCCTTAGCAAGGAAAAGCAGGATGCTCTACAGCTAGAGAGTAACAGCAATGAGTTCAGAACAAGATGATTTCCATTTGGGGGCCTTGTTTGTCAAGCCCACGTGGCTACAAAATCCTCGAAGATTTTAGAAACTCTACAATTGGTTTAATCATGGGCCCCCTCATTTCTCTGCTCTTCCAAATAGAATCCTTGTTTTGATCAGAGGTGGTTATCAACTTCAAATGCCATTTTTCTCATGAATGTGAGATGTGGTTTTTGTTCCTTTTGCAGTCTGCACGCTGATGTAGAGCTCTACCCTGGTCTCCATTTTCTCTCTCCAAAACCCTGTCCTTGTCTTCTTTAGATCCAAACCGTTTCTCCCTCAAGTGTTTTTGTATCCATAGGGACATGAAATCCCCCCTCCCTCACTTTTTTTTGTTTGAAAAATACTGTAATAAAGTGAGGCCATGAATATATTCTGGTGTCATGATTTTGTAAATGAGACGTTTTTTGTTTTTTTAAAAAGATGCCTTTCCTGATGAATCCATTATTATGCTTTTGGTTCAAAAGAAAAAAAAAAAAACTTGATGACAAGGTGGAGTCTCCTTTTCTCCCAAGCACCTCTGATCCCAGTGTACAAATAATGTTTATATTCCAGTTCACAGGGGAAAAAAAAGGAACGTGAAAATATTTCATTGAAAGCTGACAGCTTTAACGAACTTTAAAGGTTAACTCTGGTGCTAGTTAACATATCTATTCATGTCTCCATCAGTCTATTGAATTACTCAGCTGAACACGCACACAAAAGCAAAACTTAAAAAAAAAAAAAACCAGAAAGCCAACATTAATAATTCATAAATACTGGAGGCTGGTGACTGACAATTTTCCCCCTACTGTGTTGAAGTCTGTTAAGAACTGAATCCTGATAGCTCCTAAGTTACTTTAGAAACTCAGTGAGCAACCCCGTCCAAGAATGTTAATGTTTCTGTAAGTGGTTAGCTACCGAAACAGTGGATTTTTATCCCCTCAAGCACTTGTTCATGTCCCTTTGGATTAGTATAAGGTACAGCTTTTCATGAGATGTTTAACTGACAGTTTTTATATTTGAATTTCTCAAGCATCTGTAGACCCTAAAGAACTCCAAATTCAGCCATAATCCTCTGTTACAAAGTAAATCGACATTTTTGAACAGATTCCAGATACCAATTATAGCGTTAATGAGGACATACAATCGCATTGTCTGCCTGGGCGGGCTTAGAAGCAATGTTGCGCCTGATAGAGCTGGCCTGACTCAATTCACCGCTCTCCTTCCTCCATGTGCATAAAAATGTGCTTATCAAACCTTCCCATTAAAGACAGGAGCAATCAGGGTGCCTGGGTGGCTCAGGCAGTTAAGCTCCTACTGCTGATTTCAGCTCAGGTCATGATCTCCCGTTTCATGAGTTTGAGCCCTTCCTTGGGCTCTGAGCCGACAGCGTAGATCCTGCTTGGGATTCTCTCTTTCTCTCTCTCTGCCTCTGCTGGTCTCCTGCTCATGCATACATGCTCCCGCTCTCTCTCAGGAATAAATAAATTAATTTTGGGGTGCCTGGGTGGCTCAGTTGGTTGGGCGGCTGACTTCGGCTCAGGTCATGATCTCACAGTCCGTGGATTTGAGCCCTGAATCAGGCTCTGTACTGATAGCTCAGAGCCTGGAGCCTGCTCCAGATTCTGTGTCTCCCTCTCTCTTTGCCCATCTCCTACTCGCTCTCTCTCTCTGTCTCTCAAAATAAAATAAAGACGTGAAAAAATTTTCAAAAGAATAAATTAATTTTTAAAAACTTAAAAAAAATAGGTGCTATTAACATCTTTAGGGTTTAACCATTTTCCTGGGGACACAAAGGACATATACTACCACTGTCTGTTGCCTGACAATGAATTGATTTCAAGCTTTTGTATCAGAAGAATGAACATTCAGGCTTGATATTACTAGAAAGATTTAGCCAAGAGTTCCCATGGAGGACTGAGATGGGGGTTCTGTGTGTTCTCCCACTGGTGCCAGTTGGCTTTCTCACCTGGCTTTGCTTCAAAAGGGCTTCAAGGCTGTTATTTCTACTGCTCGTGGCTGATACTTCTACCACTCGTCAATGATTAAACTCTCTTTTATGTTTTCCATTCAGTCTTTAATTGTCTATCATGCCTGCCCTTTAGGAAGGTAAGGGTAGAAAAAGGGGTCTTCTCAGACTTGGGGACAGTTGACATGAGGTTTTATAGGAGTCCTCACAAGGCAGCTTCTAAATAGGAAACTATGGTGGTAGTCCAATGTTAAAACCCTTCCTTGGCTTCTAAACTTCAGGGCTAAAAATCGGTGTATATGAGGGATCATTGGAGAAATAACCCAATCTCTGCCTGATTAGCCACAAGTTTGTTTCTGTTTCCCTTACATTGTAGTCATGGCAACAACCAGAAACTATCACACTAACTGAAGTCCTTCCTCCTTCAAATCTTAGTCTCGTGAACAGCCATGAAAGGATATAAGTTTCAAGAAGATTTGTATGTTGCAGAGTAGGAACTCATATATGGCTGATTAACTCAAAGCATTGGCTTCTGTATTAAGCGTTAAATAAAGCCCCAAACATCTACTGAGTGCTTGCCTCTATGAAGGGCTTCACCAAGTATGATGACTCTGTTAGTCGTTTGTAATGGAGGAAGTTTGAAATCCTGGATTCTTGATTAATGACTGTATAAGTGTGGACAACCTGTCTAAACCTCCTGAGCCTCTGTTTTCCTGTCTGCAAATTGGGGATAATAGTATTTATCTAATAGGGTTGCAGAGTAGTTTTAAATAAGATAATGTAGAGGAAACATCTAGCAGAATTAACAGTAAGTTCTGTTTTCCTTTCCTTAGAGTAGAATCAGGACAATCTTTTCAAAGATGGTGTGTGTGTGTGTGTGTGTGCGTGCGTGTATGTGTATTACTTTACTGTAATCTTGTGAAGTAGGAAAATCAGGCTTTGATTACCACTATTTGGCAGATGAAGAAAATCCAGGCACAATCAAGTTAAATGAGTTGCCCAAATTTGCAGCTAATTCTGAATTGGCAGTTGTCTACAAATTGTCTTCTTTGTAGCATTTCCTTGAGTATACACTGACTTTTTGTATCACCTTATAAGGAAGTCCACTGAATAAAAAATACCTTGCTCCTAAGTATTTCAGTCCAACTTTGTCATTAGGGTAAAGATTATAGGTTAATTTAGCAGGAGGAAGAACAATGTTTCAAAGAACACTGGTGTGATATTTAGTGATCTACACTTTTTGATGAGAAATTTTTAGTAGTTTAATAGCTAATAATTATTTTGAGCTTGCTAAGTATCAGGAGGTGTGTTAAATGCTATGCAAATATTAACTTTTTAACTTCTTGCAGCAATCTTATAATACTGATACTAGCAGCATCTCTGATATTTTACAGGTGAAGAAACAAAAATGTGGAGAGAGAGTAAACAGCACCGAATTGCGCATGTAGTGGGTGGCAAAAGTGGTCTTTCAACCCAGAAATTGTAGTCGGGATTCACAGTACTTAATGCATAAATTTTGCTTCCCAATTGTTTACATGAAATATAAACTTAATGATGGTGAAAGAGACAAAAATGCCTCAATGTATTTGTGATTTTGACTTTCCTAGAGGTTCCATTTGAAAGTTCTTTAGACAAAAGAAGAACCATTTCAAGGAATTCAATTAATGCTGATTTTGGTCTATACAGATTTTTATTTTTATAATTTGCTTTTCATCTTTTATTTAATAACTACAAATCTTAGTACAAAACTGAATGGCAGGTCACACAAATGCAATGGCACAGATGATCTACCTTTTGTGTCTGAGACTGTGTTCACTTTGTTATAAAAAAGGATTATAATTATAATTTTGTTTCCAAACCCAAATTTAATTAATCTGGACTTAACCATAGCATTTCCTCACCTATCCAGAATTCTTACCTATATGGGATTGTATCTTTTATTAAAACCCTATCAATACCTTTTTCTTGAGTTTTCTGTTCACTCTCTGTAACCCACAGAGCCTCAGAGGAAAAGTGGTTTCATCATTATTTCTCAGCTTGATAATATTTTAGAAAGTTTAACTTTGAAATCCAGAATGCTCTTCTGCATTTAAAACCATCTATTTACTTTTCTTTTTCCTTTGAAGATTCAAGGCAGCTTGTAACACAGCAAACCAAAAAGAAAGAAAATATCAGGATCAGATAAAAAGAAGATCATAATTATACACATCATAAGGCTCAAACCTTGTTGTAGCTGGCGTGCGAGTTTGGCTCCAAGCCATTATATAATTCCTTGAGGGCAGTGAATGATATAATAAACCCTGACCTCAATTACATTTTTATAACTTATAAAACACTAACTTTCATATGGCTTGACTATATGAGGGGATTTGATAAAAGCTGAAGGTAAACATTGTTCTCTTAGGGGTACCCTAACTTGTACCAAAATGTCATTTTCCAGTAGGTCAGCATACTTCAAGGGTGCAAATACCTTCGAAAAGTCAATGGATTGGATAAACACTTTTAAAAACCTTTTTTCTATATTACAGCTACTTTCCAAAGCCTCATGAACTTTCCCAAATTTATAAAACACATAGAAAGGAAATACGAAGTAACGTAAACACTTAGTGATCTCCCTATCTGTACTCTCCTCTTCCGTTTCCTGTAACTGGTATTAATAGCTGGTGTGCTTTAGTCCATTCTATAGTAGATAATGCAAAAAATGCTACTTGCAATGCTTTAAAATATCCTTTTTTCTTTTTTCATAAAGATGTATGACTGAGCTGGGGATAAAGCATGTGAAATAACTAGAGTTCAGGGTCAGAGAGAAGGAAGAGAATTAAGGGACAACTGGAGCTGATATTTTTTGTCTTGAGGGCATCTGCTGAACTCTGGAAGCTAAGCCCTAGGCCCTGAAGTTCCACACGTCGGGAGCAGGAGACAAGGCCTATAACCCAAGGAGAGTGGGAGGGCAGATCAGCATCTTCGATACAAACCTAAAGTCAATATCCTCACCTGGTACCTTGAAAAAGTGTATGTCCTTCATAAGGAAACTTGGCCTGTTTTGTCTTTGGCGAGAAAAATAATCTGCTCAGAGAACTTGAAAAAAAAAAAAAGACACATTCACCATCGTAGCTGGAAAAACTCTTCAGTTATAAAAATTCCAAGTTGGTAGTACTTCCAGACCCATCTAGAAAACAAACAAACATGAATTCTATCTGGAGGGATGCATAAAGCATCAACTCAAATGGAAGAGGCACAGAGCTTTTGACAGTTTCATGGTGCTCGGAAGGCAAGAATTAGAATTCATTGCTCTTCAGAATGAGGAACTCTGAAAAATGCCCCAGGCTTTAAATTAAATCTCTTGAGGGCTAAACCCTTGGAATAAAGATAAACTGAAAATAGACTCAATCTTCCAAAAATTGACACCAAATCCCAAATCATCTCCATCTCTGATTGGATAAAGACGATCAGCCCCTCATCCAACTTCTCATCTGAAAAATAGTAAATTATCTCCAAAGGAAGAAAACATCATTTAAAACTTACCCATTTTAAAGATACATTATGTCAGACATTCTAAAAAATTTACCTGATATGCCAAGAGGACTACTTACTGAAAATCAAGAGGAAAAACAGAAAAGATATAGACTCATAGGTAATCCAGGTACTGGTAATAATATCATTAGAAATAGGTGGATACAGAATTCCACCAGAGAATTACAACCTATAAAAAATAACGCAGAGGGAATTCTATCACTGCAAAATTTATGAACTGAAATTAAGTACTCAATAGATTGATTTAACAGGAGATTAGATAAAGCAGGAGAGAAAATTAGGGTAATCATTAAAAGAATCATAAAAGGAGGCATAACGAAAAGCTAACAAAGGGGAAAAATTGAATAATAAAAGCTACTTGATATATCCAAAAGAAAGCAAGAAGAGATGATGAAATGAAGAATAGTTTGGACAAATAGGAAACAAGAGAGATTTAAGCACAAATGTTTCAATCATTACCTTTAATAGAGATGGAGCAAATACTCCAATTAAAAGACTTTCCTAGTCAGACTGAGTCAAAAACAAATCAAAATATGTTTTATATGATTTTAATATATGATACAGAAAGAATGGAGTTATAGAGGAAGCACACTAGGTAATCATTGACCAGAAGGAGCTGGCGGGCTGTAATACTATTAGTGTTAGCCCAGTTAGTAACAGGTAAAGTGTACTTCAAATAATTAGGAACCTTAGAAAAAAAGAGGAATATATAGTGATAAAAAAGTCAATCCACCAGAAATACATAATAACTCCAATTTGGTATATATCAAATAGCAACACCTGAAAATGTATGAAGCAAAATTGGCAAAACTAGAAAGAAAAAGAGAAAAATGAACTATAGTGTTAAAAGGTTTAACTGATGCAATATAGACACAAAAATTCAGTAAGAAACTAGACAATATGCACAGCATGATTTTCTAATTTGGCCCAATTAGCAATCATATAATGCAACACTTCAGAATAGACTTCTTTTCAGGTATATATGGAACATTATCCAAAATTGACTATATAAATCCAGATGGGCCAGAAAGTAAGTCCCAATAACAAATGATTGAAATAAGAAGGGTGTTCGCTGGTCATAAGAGGATTATGATAAAAATTGATAATAAAAAGGTATCTTGAAAATCCTAAAATATTTGGAAATTAAGCAATTCTCTTTTAAAATAAACCATAGTTGAAAAAAGTTATAACAATAGAAATTAGAAATATTTTAAGCTGATCAGTAATAAAAGCATCATATATTAAAACAGGAGTGATACCACTAAAGCATATAAGGAAAATTAGAGTTTTCAATGTATGCTTTAGACAAGAAGAGAGCCTAAAAAGAAAATCAATGATCTGAGCATCCATATGAAGGTGTTAAAATATAAAGAGCAAATTAAAACTAGAGATAGTAGAAAGGAGAAAGTCTAAAAAAGAGAGTAAATTAATAAAATAAACTACATATGTATAATAGAAAATATCAACAAAATAAAATTTGACCCTTTAAAAATTTTTTAAAAATTTATAATCCTATGACAAAACTATCTGATAAAGAAAAAAGAGAAATACAAGTGACCAATGTTAGAAGTAAGAAAAAGGGACATTATAACAGATCATACAGTCATTAAAAACTCATAACAGGGTATTATAAACAAGTTTATCCCAATATATATAAAAATTCAGGTTAAATAGATAAATATGTAGATAACTACAGTTTATCACATCAAGTCAAGAAAAGATAGAATATTGGAAAAGTTTTATATCAATTAAGGAAACTGAATCCACAAATCAACACTTTTCACAAATAATTTTCCAGGCCTAGATGGCATCACTTCCAAATTTTCCCAAGTATTTAAGGAAGAAATAAATAATCAGTTTTTAGACTAACTTTCCCAAGAACTGTAAAAGAGGAAACACTACCCTACACTTTTCATGTGTCTAACATATAACATTGATACATAATTGGACAAAGGCAACAAAACATATAAAAATTAAAAGTCAAGGACTTCAACATAGATGCAAAACCCTTAAACAAAACCCCTAAGTCTAGTGACATATGGAAAAGTTCATATATCACAACCAAGTTATTTATTCAAAAAATAAAAGATTAATTTAATATTTGATGAAATTAAAAATTAACCAAATAAAGAAGAATAAAGAATACAGGCAGAAAAAGCATTTGATAAAATTAAAAAATGATTCATGATAGAAGCATTTAATGGCAACTAGCAAACTAATAATAAAGGAAAAAATTCTCAGCCTGATGAAGAATATTGCTATATACCAAATGTTTGTGTGACCCCAAATTCATATTTTGTAATCTTAATGCCTAGTATGATGGTATTAGGAAATGAGGTATTTCAGAAGTGATTAAAGTCTTTAAAGGAAAGACCCAGGAGTATTCCCTTATACCTCCTACCATGTGAGAACACAGTAAGAAGTTGTCAGTCTATGTAACTCCCAAGAGGGCCTTTAAGAGACCCTGACCATGCTGAGACCCTGAATTTGGACTTTCAGCACCCAGAGCCATAGGAAATAAATTTCTGTTGTTTATAAGCTACCCAGTCTTTGGCATTTGGGCCATTGGGCATGGTATAGCAGCCCAAATAGACTGAGGCAGGTATTCTCCAGAATACCTATAGCCAACCTAATACTTAATGGTGAGATGTTGGAGGCCTTCCTTCTTAAATCAAGAACAACACAGGGTCCCAGATCTTGAAAGTAGGCAAGGGGAAAAAAAATTGAAATATGTAAGGATTGAAAATGATGAAATAAAATTTCACTGTTGCCTGATAACATGTGAACATAGAAAATCCAAAAGAATTTAAGAGAGTTAAAAAGTGAACTTAGTGAAACACTGAAAAAAATGCCAAGATACAGGGGTGCCTGGGTGGTTCAGTTGGTTGAACATCCAACTCTTGATTTTGGCTTGTGTCATGATCCCAGGGTCATGCGGTCATGACTTGTGTTGGGCTCAGCGCTGAGCATGGAACCTGCTTGGGATTGTCTCTCTCCTTCTCCCTGCCCCTCTCCCTCAGTCTCGCTCTCCCTCTAAAATCAATCAATCAATCAAGTCAAGATATAGATATCAATTGTATCTTACTGTGTCTGCCAATTGTTTATTAACAAAACAATTAGGAAATAAACTCTTAAAAACATGTTATAACACCATCAAATAACACCAAAAACCTGAGAATAAACACAATGGAATTATGAGAATCTTCTACACTGAAAATTAAATAACCCTTTTCCAATCTACCGAAAAATATGAAAGAAGACCAAAATAATGGACCAAAACCATGTTCACATATTGGAGGGCTCAATAGTAGAAAGACATTAGTCTTTCGCATATGGATTTATAGATTCAATGCAATTTCATGTTGGTTTGTTGGCTTATTATCAGCCATCTCTCTCTTTCTCTCCCTCATCTATCTTTCCTGGAAAATGGCATGCTGATTCTAAAATGTATATGAAAATGTAAAGGGGTAAAAGTAGCTAAGATGATGTTGAAGAACAAGAACAAAATTGCAGGACTATACTATGAGATATCAAGATTTATCATAAAGTTGTTACACTTAAGATAGTATGATATCAATATAAAGATAGCTTAATCAATGAAACAACAGAGTCCAAAAGTGACCCACCTATAATCGGTCACTTGATTTATGATAAAGATTATACTGCAGATCTGTGGGGGAAAGAATGTTTTTCTCAATAAATGGTGCAGAGTCAATCAGATATATGGATTCAGAAAAAAAGTATTACTCCTACCTTATACTGTATTGTGGACAAAAACAAAAAAACAAAAGCAAAACAATTCTAGATTAATGACAAGTCTAGGGGCACCTGAGTGGCTCAGTCAGTTGGGCGGCCGACTTTGGCTCAGGTCATGATCTCACAGCTTGTGGGTTTGAGCCCTGTGTCAGGCTCTGTAATGAGAGCTTGGAGCCTGGAACCTGTTTCAGATTCTGTGTCTCCCTCTCTCTCTATACCTCACTCACTCACACTCTATCTCTCTCTCTCAAAAAATAAATAAACACACAAAAAGTTTTTAAAAATGATAAGTCTAAACAGGGAAGGTGAAACAATAGAAGTTCTAGAAAATAGTACGAGGATTGTAGAGACTAGAACTTCTTAGTCTTGTTTAAAACACACCAGAGAGATGCAACCCCTTCCAGAAATTCTGTCCAAAGTGGCAGAATGGAGAGGTGAGAGAGGTGGGAGAGATGGGAGAAGTGGGGGAGAGGGGAGGGGATGGGAAGGGCAGGAGAGGGGAGGAGGGGGAAGGGGGGAGCAAGAGAGAAACCCTACCTGGCTTCTGTCATCTTTAGTCTCCCACTAGAGAGTCTCCCACTACCTGCTAGATGATGCGAAAAGTCAGTTGTCAAGGAAGCTTGGAACTACAACAGAGCAGGGGCAGCAAGAGAAATGGATCTGAGAATAAACCAAAAAACAAAGCAAAACCTGAAAGCAAATGAAACAGAAACAAATACTGCCTGACCTGATCAAGTTCAAAAGACAAGCATCAGTCAAGAAATAGGAGGTGAAGCCTAATTCAGGAGATCGGAAGATGTAGCATGAGACAGACAGAAGGGAACAGAAATCATCTGTGAAACGAGAGAATCCACATTAATTACAGCAAATGAAGTAATGGAATCAAATGGGCTATTTTATATATGTTTCATATACAGACTAATCAGGTATATGAATTCTACTTCGGGTTTCATAAGGGCTTCTCCTCACTAAGAGTTTTCCGACCTGTTTTGTTTCTTGAGTTGGATTAGTTAAAGTGAACAAATACTAAGAGGAAATAGTTAAGGAATTTTTAAAATGCCAGTTATCTTTATTATTGTTTTGGATGAATCTGTTCCATTGGATGAATCTATTCTATATAAGATGAATCAAAAAGCTCATGGATGGAATACGATAATTATTAAAAATTAGTTTATTTAATCCCCCTATACTTGCTTTTATTCTAACTTTTGAAAATTCCATTTGATTTTATTTTTAAAAGAGCTGTCTATTGGAAATTAAAAATCCATCTATAGCTCTATATTTCTGTATCTAAATACGCTGTATATATGTTCTGAAGGGTAACGGAAGTTGAATAGTTACTGTTGACAATGAATTGAATATAATCCTTGACTCTTATTCAGCCTTTAAATTGTTAGTGTGAGCTGAGAGGAAGGAAAAAAACCAACAAAACTCCAAACTGGTTCCAAGAATGGCTTTCCTTTTTAGCCAGTGTTACATTTTTCACAGGATGGGGGAAAAAGCTTTAGTGGTGGCATGCTGCTCTCGGGTAATACTTTTTAGTAATGCAAGAGCTTAGTTGGCTGGGTAACTTGATTACTCTGGAGGGCATGCTATTAGCAGAATGGGAAGGAATCAAAAGAAAAAAAATTTACATTAAGGCCACAGACATGCCATACAATACAATTACTTCAGGTTTTATATCCAAAAAGCTATTATACTTTTTTTCCCCAATCTTTTAACGCTGTGGTATTCTGGTAAGGGGCTTTATAAGAGGTAAGAAATGGATGCTAGCCCAGAAAAGCCCAAGAGATTATTTTGTGAATGAAAAAAAGGCCTGAAGCTGGCAATAAGTCCATATGGATTTTTCTTTTTAGCTCTTTCCAATGAATTGCGGTTATCCATGGATAATCAATTCACTTCTTTTTGCCTTAGTTTTCACATGGAAATGATCATTCTCGTTTTTATCACAGAAATGCTATCTGCATAAAAGAGACAATCGGTACAAAATACTTTTGATTACCTGACAGAAAAGGGCAGCATCCTTCCAAATCATTACCTGGAATCTCACTATTAGTTCTCAGTAGACATTGTTATGAGGGAAGAGCATTTTGGAGTTGGTAGCAGTCAGGACAGGTTAGGTTATGCTGTGGTAACACACCAGTCCCCACATCTTAGTAGCTTAGCAAAAAAAAGATTTAATTTGCATCCATTCAATGCATCCCACATGGGTGTCCTATATGGATCTACAGCAGAAAGGTTTGCTCCAGTTACTCAGATCCACGGAAGGCCACCATCTTGTGTTGCTGCCACAGAAACATGGTTTCCAGAAACATGTTTTCAGAAACATGGTTTCCAGGGTCTCAGAGAGGGAAAAAGAGAGGATAGAGCGTTCACATGGCTCTTCAGGGCCTTGACCAAAAATGGCACAAATCTCTCTCACTCATGAGTCCATCATGTGACTCCATTTACCTGCAAGGGGCCTGGAAAATGTCCCATGTGCCTAGGAAGGAGGAGAAAACTACAAAAGGGTGAACACTGAGCTCTTACCCACAGTTGGTAAGAACTCGGTGATTAAAACATGCAGAGGGTTCTTCAGAAGGGAGCCTTTTGCAACTGAAGTGGACCTTTATCACTTAACTCGTGTACATCATCACACTATGTTTCGCTCCTGTTTTGGTGCATGGCCAACCAAAACTTCTGGGGTTCTAAGGTGAGGCATCAGCACAGATACAGATTCTTATCTTAAGTGTTAGACTCTGAGTTGCTGTCCGAGTAAATTGTGATCCTCTGTTTCCATCAGGAAATCTTAAATAGTTCACTTGTCCTTCTAGGAGCCTGCTACTGTGTTCTGGCTAGAGACAACAGGACCCAGGCCAAGTCGAGGTCCTGAAACTTAAGACAGAGATGCAGCTAGTCTTGAGTTTGCTGAGCAGCTTTGAATCCTGCATTAATTTATGTACATGTGTTGCAGAAACTATTTTATAAGCAAGTAACAGAGATTCTTTATGTAAAAGTGCCTAGTTCTTTGCACGTCCACAGTAGGTGCTCAATAAATGCACTCATATGTCCTTTGCAAAGGAAGTAAAATCATCCTGGTTTCTATATGTGAATATATTGGGATGCTCAGGTGATGATATCCTTCTTACTCCTGTACTTCTGTCTTACCAGTTTTATAATTATGAAGCTATTAAAACTTCTATTCGAAGATAGGATTTTAATATAAGCCATCCCCTGGAGGGACAGCCAAAGTTCCCATTTGTGCCTTGTGGCCCAGGGGTTGGGCAGCAGTGAGGACAGAGAGCAAACAAATAAATGAGCAAGGAAAATATCAATGAGATGTGTTAGGGAGAGAATTAGGGGCAGAGGGTGACATAGAGAATGACTTCAGAAAGGTGGTGGATCTGCCTGGTTTCCTATGGGAAAACAGAGGCAATAGGAGCATCGCAAAAATAAGAGGTTTAGTGAATGTGGAAGGAACTGGAGAGTGGAGATCTGGAAAGCTTCAGACTGGGAGTCAGAGAAACAATCACTGGCCCATGTGGAAAAGGCAGAGGTCAAAGCAAAGTTCAAGAAGTAGCACAAGACTAACTCTTGAAGCTGGTCTTTAGGGCTGTGAAGTGAGGCTGACTCAACCAGCCTTTAAATATAATGACCTCTGTTTTCTAAATCTTGCTCAAATTCCTTACCATGGGGAAGCCTAAGGCAGAAGCATACAGAAAAGGGGATTCTGGGAAATGTAGTTCTTAGCCTTAGGTGGGCAGGTTTGGTGCTGAGCAGATAACCAACAATTTAGCATCAATGATAAGGATGATATTTAAGCGGGGATCTGATGATAAGGAGTCCACTTTCCGGCATGTTAGGGAAACACATTCCAGGCAGAGGGAATAGCAAGCACAAAGGTACTAAAGTAGAGAGAGCTTCCTGTGTTTTCTAGAAACATCCAGGAGGCCAATGTGGCTGGAGATGAGTGAGAGAAGAATGGAAGGAGAGGTTTGGGGGGGCTAAGTGAGGAAAGGAGTCATGTGGGGGTCCTATCGGCTACAATGGACCATTAGGGGGGTCTGTGTGTCTGGCTGGCTTGTACCTAAGGCTTGTGGATAAAGTGTTTGTGGTGGGAAGCTGAACAAGCTGCTTAGGAAGGGACACTGTGAGACCTGAGGAGGCACACCTCTCTGCTTTGGCATCAGGCAGGGCAGGGAGACACGGAGCAGGGGGAGGCGCATGCACTGCAGTGTTGCCAGGACACAACAGGGTTTTGAAAAAATTTTTTTGATGTTTTATTTATTTCTGAGAGAGAGAGCGAGAGAGAGAGCAGGGGAAGGTCAGAAAGAGAGGGAGACACAGAACCTGAAGCAGGCTCCAGGCTTTGAGCTAGCTGTCAGCACAGAGCCCGACACGGGGCTCGAACCCACGAACCATGAGATCATGACCTGAGCCGAAGTCGGACGCTTAACCAACTGAGCCACCCACGCACCCCACACAACAGGGTTTTGTAGCATAGAGGGTGCAGAGAATGCAGTACTGTACCGGGCTGGAGATGAGACATCTGGGAGCATCTGGAGACAGTTCCTTTGGAAGAGACATCAATGTTCTTACAGTTGAAAAGAACCACAGTGTCAGAAGGGAGGAGCTCCGTAGCAGGTTTGAATTGTCAACTGACACAGTCAGAAACAAATGTGAGAACTCCCATGCAGAAATAATAGGATGAAAAAATAGGACAAAACTTGGACAGGGGAGGTGAAGGTCCAGTGAAATACGGGTTATTAAATATTAGGGTGGCTCCATGGTCCTCAAAGTCTGGGTAAAAGCCATGGGGAGCCTCAGGTTACATTTCCTAAGCCCTTGCTTGAATATGTTTAGAAAGTTAAAGGATATTCATTTCCCTTTGGGAATTCAGTAATTTCCTTCCTGCTAGATGTACATGCTTCATTGAACCAGCTAGGTTGCTTGGAGTTTTTATTCATCCTAATTTCAAACCCAAAGGCTATAGTTTTAGATAGTTCAGGTCTCCTAACAAAAATGCTGGCCAGAGTTCACCAAAGGCAGGTTGGGCTGTGCCCCGTTGTCATGGCAGTTCTGGGATACCAAGATGGCTCCAGTGGGCCCATATGTCTCTCCTTCCCATTGTCTGAAACACACCTGGCCTGCTGTTACTATGGAACCCCAGTTGCCCACAGTGATAACTGCTCATTAAGGCTCCCTGTATTGGCTTCCTCATCTTTTCTATCTCCCTTCTGCATGAGCTCCTCTACAAGTGCTCACTGAGATCACCTCCCAAATAAACCACTTGTGTGCAAATCCTACTCTCATTACCATTTTGGGGGGGAAAACCTAGCCAAAGGCAACAATCACTGAATGGACTGCGGGTGTGCTAGGTGCCAGGTGCTACGCAATTCTCATCTAATTGATAAAACAATCTTTAGGAGGTAAGTATTTTATCATTATTATCCCCATTTTACACATGAGGAAAATGAGGCACAGAATAGTACTGTAATTCACTTACGGTCACCTAGCCAGAAAATGGAAGAGCCTGGAACACACGGACCCTGATTTCCTCGCCATCCCTCCTTTATCAATTTCTGATCAAGTTTGTTCCTTTTGGCATCCCATAGGAAAATATTTAATCTCTCTGTCATCCTACTTTCTGAAACTTGCTCCCCCCACACATTTCCTTCCTCATTATAATATATAATAATATGGTGCTGTTTTTATAAAATTCCCCTAATCTGAGCACCTCTGTAGAAGCATATATTATTAGTGATGGTAATAACAGGCCACCAGCCTCACCAACATCTAAATGTTCCTCACATTTACCAAAGAATGTCTTGATTGATGTATTTCCCCCTAAGGCTCTTAAGACTTGTCTGCCTCTATGTGAGAGGCTGAGGCTTTGAGCCCAAGGCTTCTCTTTGGAAGGTGATGATTGTGAGGAGACGAATTTGTGTGATGCATTTAGATCACGATGCCTGTGGGTCTTTACCCAGGTTCATATTTTTGCTGTTTGGCTGCAGTTCCCAAATAGCCCACTTTCCTTCACCCAATTTGATTTCTTCTCGCACGGCTCCTCCGGCAACACTGATATACTTATCTGTCGTGGCAAAGTGATACCAGTCCGCCCCGGCATGGAAGCCAAAGGACTAGAGGTTGATATATATAATCTTTATATAGATTCAGGTCATAGAGCTGAGCTTCATGATTTTTCCCTCTGCTCCTTTACACATAGCATTCCCTTCTGCTTCACTCTTTGTTTCTGTTTTGATCTTCTCTCTTTCTACCTGCTGCCTTTTTTACTAATTCATCTGTTTATCCATGACAGTGATCTTAGTCCCCATATTTTATGACCATTCAGCTCAGCTTCCTACAGCTATGTGAACTGGCTTCTGTGCTCTGCTTCTCAATCCCTGGCAGAGAAAATATGATTTGCCATAGGATTTGCCTAACTGGAGCCAAGACATTGATTGGTTGGGATGATGATGTTCACTGAACAAGAGTTTCTGGTTGAAGAAGATCCTCTCAGTGGCCCCAAATTGACCTTCATGGTGTCTAAAACCTTTTTATTTTATACACATATCTATTGTTTATATATATTAAGTGCCAACACATTTCCCAAATTACACTCTAAACATTATCTCATTTAATCCTCACAATCACCCTGAGATGTAAGTGCAATTATCTCCAGTTTACAGACGAAGACTCTGAGTGTCTGTGGCTTTCCCAAGGTGAGAGGGATAGTATTGGATTTGTAATGGAGCTCAGGATTCTGTCTCCAATCCTGGAGCGAAGCTTCCTTCCTCCAGGGGTGAAGTTGAGTGGAAGGACTCAATAGGAACTAAATGAGTAGTGGAGAGAAAATTCTCTGGAAAGCGTATCAAGCATCATGCAAGAAAATATTGATGGAGTTCAGGGGATATTAATTTATTAAGCATCCACCATGAGCCAGGTACTCTATCGATCACTTTTCTGTACACATTCCTTATTCTTATCATTTTATATTTTGGTCTTTTGGTCTTTTGCCTCCTTTATTAAAGAGATGTATGCAAGGAAGAATATTGCTCTTAGGACTCTTGCAACATGCCTGGGGGGTTCTGGAAAGTGGAAGACTTTAAGATTTCTCTCCTGAGATGAGAAGTAATGGCTGAGGGAGGTAGGTAATAAAGCTTCCTTATAATGTTTGCAATTATAATTTTTTTCTTGAACATATCCCCTGGATTAAGGTTAACAACAGCGACAACATAACCCATTCACAAAAAGCACTGTTCTAACTCCTCTACTCATATAAGGTAACTTAACCCTCATAACATCCCTGTGAGATACGTACCATTATTTTATAAATGAGAACATTGACATAGAGAGGATAAGTGACCATCTCCAGTCTGCATAACTAGTAAGTGATGAACCCAGGATTCACGCCCAATGAAGCCTTGCAGAATCCCCATTCTTACCACTATGTAGTTATCAAAGGTCTGAAGCAAGTTACATGCCATTGTGAAAAGAGTGGGAAGACCCACACATTGAACAGCATATACACACATTGAACATCGCATCAACAGAGTTCAGTTATAGTTCAAGTTTTGTGAATCAGTAGCTATGTGACCTTGGGTGCTTCCTGCTCTGAGCCTCAATCTCATTTGTCAAATAAACGCAGAAAGATTAGTCATTTCCTGTATTACTTCATATTTATGCTCTAATTTTTTTGGTCTCTATTCACTCTATGCCTTGGAAGTACATTAGGGATTCTGAGTAGTATATCCTATACTGCAGAATAAAATTTGAAAAAAAAAAAAAGATTGAAACATGGAATATTTTCGAACGGAACAAAGTATGTTTTCTAGTCATCATATGAATCTATCTTTATTGCTTCCAGAGTAATTAGTGATTGTACACATGCAAAGTAAAATATAAGACAATGAGAAGCTGGGATGCTTTCAGATGTGTCAGGAAACCAAACTCAGTCAGTAAGGAAATGGCTCATGTACCTGTGAATCAAAGGAAGGAGGGACTTCTAGGATGTACTCTGTCGGATATCTTTGCTTAGGCCACATCTAGCCATACCGGATCTTAAAATGAAGAGGGGCTGATAGTTTCAGGTGGGGCTAGCCATACCAGAAAGACCAATCATGTGACTTAGCTTGGACACTTTGAGTAACCTGATGTCAGTTGATTCAGAGATGAAGTTTAACCACATAGTCATGTCTATGTAACAACACCCCCCACCCCCGGAAAAAAAATCTAAACATTGGTGCTCAGGCATACTTTCTTGTCTGGCAATACTCCATGCCATGCATGTTGTCATGTATCAATACTGGGAGTAGAATGTGTCCCGAGGAGTAGCACCCAGTCACTTGCATTTCTTTCCTCTGTCTAACCAAAGCTGAATCACAGGCACCCCCATTCCCAACTGATAGACTTGTGGGTCCCAGGGAGATAGAATAGGACAGTAGAAAATGCTTGAGTTTTGGAAACAAGGCTTTGTAATGGAACACTGACCCTGTCGCTTATTAACAGAATGTATTTGGAAGGTCATTTAATCTCTGAAGAGTAGAAAATAGAATCTATTGCAGGGTTATTGCAAAGATTTGGGATAATGAATACAATGCGTCTAGCATAGAGTAAGAATTTATTTTAATTAATAATATATTTTTGTCATTATTATTAAGATATATCTGAGATTTTGAAATGAGGTCAGGGTTCATGGGAAATTGGTGCTCAGAAAAACTCAAAATAGCTGGAACTATCACTAGATTTAGTCTACTGAAATTATCGAATAGGCTTATTTTAATTCATCTATTGGCAGCTGGAATCTGTTTTTGACTAATTTTTTCATTAACGATGCATAGTGATATATCGTCTGATCTCTTGCATACGTATGATCTTTCCTTTTGTTTCTTTAGATTTGACCAAAAACTTGTCTTTAGTTAAAGTCACTATTTTTCAAAATGCAGTAGTCCTGTGGTCATTTCTGCACGTAGTGTTACAGAGAAAGCAAATGCTTCTCTGATTCTTGGTCCTTTGTGTGTGTATGAGTGTCTCTGTGTTGTGGCTATTTCTACGTATATGTGCACTCACCTGTCAAAACATTTGAGGGATATTTCATTTACTTAATTTAATTTGATTTTGTTTTTATCACAAATTTCAGCCTTTAACACCTAACGTCTCACATTCTGGTAAGTGTACCAGAGTTTTCTTTTTCCCCCTAGTTTAACTGAGATAGAATTAACATACAACACTATAGAGGGCAGCATAATGACTTGTCTTCCATCAGTTGTGAAAGTGATGACCACAATAAGTGTAGTTAACAAAGGGATATTTTAAATGGAAAAAAAAGTTGGCATTTTCTAGGTGTTGGTTTCTTTTCATTACATTTTTCTTTTGCAAAATATTTCAATCTTCAAAATAAACTTTTTCGGGTAAAAAAGTTTCTGTTATTCCTTTAATCATTGCTTCAGTGCTGTCTCTCTATCTAATTCTTCTTAGATTTCCTTTGCAGCTTTATGAAATCTCCATACATTTGTCTTCCATATCTCTTCACTTTCTCTAATCGTTTAAAACTTTTCTGCTTCCCCTGAGTTTGGGAGGAATTTCTAGTTGGCCTACTACTGTACAAATTAGAATTTCTTAAAAAAAATTTTTTTTAAATGTTTATTTTTGAGAGACAGAGACAGAGCATGAGTGGGGGAGGGGCAGAGAGAGGGAGACAGAATCCAAAGCAGGCTCCAGCCTCTGAGCTGTCAGCATAGAGCCTGATGCAGGGCTCAAATCCACCAACTGTGAGCTAATGACCTGAGTTGAAGTTGGATGCTTAACCAATTGAGCCACCCAGGTGTCCCACAAATTAGAATTTCTTTTTTTTAAAACTTTTTTCAATGTTTTATTATTTCTGAGAGAGAGAGAGAGACAGCGTGAGCAGGGGAGAGTCAGAGAGAGAGGGAGACACAGAATCTGAAGAAGGCTCCAGGCTCTGAGCTAGCTGTCAGCACAGAGACCGACACAGGGCTTGAACCCACAAACCGTGAGATCATGACCTGAGCCTAAGTCGGCTGCCCAACCGACTGAGCCACCAGGCGCCCCTAGAATTTCTTAAATAACTAACTTGTTACGCAGCCTCTGTTAATTTTATTTTTAAATTTTTTATTGGTGCTTTTAACCTACGTGTCTGATATGGTTTGCTAGAAACAGGTTCTCCTACTGTAAACACATAATATAGATGCTCTAAAGCCCTTCTTTGTTCCTTGCAGGGAATGTATTATTTTATAGGAAGACATTTGGTCCAAATTCTCATGGTGATTCCTTTCTTTTAAACTATTATATCTTTTTTTATATGTCTTGTCCTTTTTTTCTTAGTTATTCCCTTTTGCAAAGGCATAGTTAGGCATGTCAGGGATTGGGAAGTGAGAACTGTTCTATCAGCCGTGGGCACAGAGCACTGTTTGAAATTTTTATGCCCAGATGAAGGGTAAAGGACAGTATTTGGTTTCATTTTGCTGCTTCAAAGATCCTTCAGCCTGTGGGGAATGGGGCTAGAGGAGAAGCCAGAGCCAGAGCTGGAGAAGAGAGTTGGAGACAGTTATATTTGGGAACTCTGCCCAGAATTTCTATTTTGTGTTTGGCAAGCAGTCAGGATTTTTCTGGGGCAGGGCCCCTGCTATTGTCTCACATTCTGTAAGATCGAATGGTATCATTGACCCTACTCTTTACCAAATGTGACCATCAAGATCAAGGTCAATTTTGGGTGCCTGGGTGGCTCAGTCAGTTAAGTGACTCGTGATTTCGGTTCAGGTCACGATCTCACAGTTTAGAGACTGCACCATCAGCACAGAGCTTGCTTAGAATTCTCTTTCCGTCTCTCTCTCTCTGCCTCTCCCTCTGTTTGTGCTCGCTCTGTTTCTCTCTCAAAGTAAATAAATAACCTTAAAAAAAAGGATCAAGGTCAATTTTAACCAGGCCGAGTTCCACTGCAGGGCTCCTGTGAAGCATGGCCTCCCATAGTAGGGTGCTTTTGGTGTTGCTGATGGGCTACAGATTTCTCCTTCTTGCTCCCCTCTCTGACTCCACTACCCCCTTACCTAACCTGACTTCTCGTTCTTCTCCAGCTCTCAGAGCCTTCGCTCCTCTGAGTTAGGCTTCCAGTCAGCATCTCCTTACATAAAAACAGAAAGGATAAGTCTGCTAAGAGGGGCAGCTGAGCCCACAATTTAGGTACACAGGGAGTTTGCTTGACTATGAGTTGGTTTTCTTTTAGATATTTTCCTGGGTCTCCTCTTAGATGCTGGGAATTAGAATCTCTCCAGGACGAGGCTCTTATCTATATTTCTAAAGCGTTTCCCAACTGGAATGCGGCTGGCCCTTGGATCCCTGACAGTTATTGGCAAATCTCTAGCCTGAGAGCAAGCCCTGAAAAAAATGCGCTAAGGTGCCTTTCTAACACTTCCTGTGCATCTACTTTATGCAAATTGCCGTGCTCTGGCTGTGCTGCTGCGTAGGACAGAGAGAAGTACAAGGGAGCAATGTACAGCCTAATTAGGCAGAAATAGTTCACGTTTATCCAGCGCTTACCACACCGCAGGCACTTCCCTTAGCACTTTACACACATTAGCTGGAATGATCCTCACAGTAACCTCAGGATCTGGAGACTACTATTTTCCTTCTCCCACCAATAGGGAAACAGAGGCTTCAAGGAGGTTAAGGAGCTTGGCAGCGTCACACAGGTAGCAGGAGGCAGGTCTGAAATCTGAACATGCAAAGTTTGTCTCCAGGCTGCATTTTAACTAAGGTCTATTGCCTCCCGCAGAAGGAGATAACGGACAGTGTCGTTTGTCTGTGGTTAGGCCAAGTGGGAGTTCAGGCTCTAAATACTATGTGTGTTCAGTGGGGGGGGTGGGGGGGTGCGCAGCGCAGGCGACGCGACTGGGAGCGGGGTGGGCAGGCAGGGGGCGGGGCCCGGAGCCCCGGAGGAGGCAGGCTCTCGGCACAGCCAAATTCAGGCTGCACGCCTGTGCTCTGCCGCGCATGCGCCCTGGACGCCGCTGCCCCGCTTCTCCCCAGTTTCCCATTTGCAGCAGTCGTTGATGGAGGCTCTACCCACCTGTGTTTGCGAGGAGCCTGAATGCTCCCTTGTCTGTTTTTAAGCCGTTTGCCTATGACAGAGTATGAATAACAAGATCGGAAACATCTCTATTATAACTTTAGAGGCCCTGTGTGCCATTTCAGCGTCATTTTGTTGCTTTTCCTTTTCTCCCTTGGATAGTAAAGATTGGCTACTGGCTCTGGTCCTTTCAAAGAAGCATAAAGGGGTCATTTACTGGCTTTGGGGATAATTTATCCAAGCGGATTTTCAAATGTTTTGTACACACCTAATATAAACAGCTTGTAAAAACGTGGCGTAAATGCTACAGTCACATTCAGGCTGGCCTCGGAAGGAAAAGATGTTTGCAGTGTCAGTTTCTTTTCTGTGATGTCATTGGGAGTTGGTAATATGTTATGTCATTGTTATTACTGAGAATTTAGTAAGTGATTAACTAAATGCACGAGGTGTTTCAGTTGGCTTCACACAGAGGAAAGGAGAGAAACGCTCTCTGCTACCAAGGGGTGCTCTGTTTAAGATGACTCTAAGGCAAGTGCCACTGATAGAAATATTAAATAAAGCCAGAACGGGTGGAACCCCTGTGACAGAGGCGGCACATCCTGGCATTCAGTATTTAGTGTAGAGTACGCTGTAGTGTAGTATTTGAGAACACAGAGTTTGAAGCCAGACTGCATGATTTCAAGTCTCCAGGTTCCACGCCTGTCTCCCACCTGAGGCCAGTCACTTCACTTACATGGTCCACCTTCCGATCTGTAACATGGGGATGCTGGGCATATCCATCTCACAAGGTTGTTTTGCTTGTTAAATAGGCGTTCCTATAGCCCATCTTACAGAAAACTTTCCATATTATTTATGCATGTCATATATTCATGTATATAATATGTATAATATTGGAAAAGAAAAAAGTGGCAGCAAAACTACAGTAAGTTTATTGCCTGGATACTAATTATAAAAGCCTTGTGCTTGATCAGAGATATTACCACAAGATAGTGTTGGCTAAGCTTTGTTTCCCTATGGTTAAAAGCAAAGTAGAGAAATGGAAACATATTTTATTTACTGGTGGGTTTTATTTAACCAAGGGTTTATGTAGTGCTTACCATGGGCCAGGCTCTAGTCAGAGGATTTTACAAATACTGAGATTTTTTTTTTTTTAACCTTTAAGCACATTCCTTTTTTTTAATTAAAATTTTTTTTTCTTTCACAGTTTATTGTCAAGTTGGTTTCCATATAATATCCAGTGCTCATCCCCACAAGTGCACTCCTCTGTGCCCATCACCCCCTTTCCAAATATTGAGATATTTAATAGTTTACTTAAACAGGATCTTCTAATTCCCATTCTTCAGATGAGGAGATTGAGATAATTTAATGACCCCAAATCACACAGCTTGCTGGTGGCAGGCCCGAATTCAGAGAGTCTGTCAGGTGTCTTTGGCCAGTGCGGGTGAATGTTAACCCTATGCTACCTTTCTCACTGCGTACATGTTGGAGTCACAGAGCAGAGAATATTTTCCCTCCATACCCACATAGCCTTGAGAACAGAAGAGTGAAAGGTACAACTTAAACATATTTCTTTGCATGCTTATCCCAGCAGACTCAGCCACTACTGGATCCTTAACCCTAAGGAGAGTATCAGGTAAAAGGCATGAAGGAAATCCTAGGGATGAGGGTCAAGACAGCAGTGAAATATATTTTAACTTTTCTACAATGGCCAATGTCTGGCCTCCCATTTGCTACCTTGCCTGACCAGCCCGTGGATCCATAAGCTGGAATGGGCCTTCAAACAAGGCTTCTCAAACCTGAAATTGCATATGATTTGTTCTGGTAAAGATTCTGATTCCGTAGGTCTGGGTGGGTTGACAGTTGCTGCTTGTTAGCTTGTCAGCTCCCAGGAGATGATTCAGTTTCCTGGATCACAAGGGCCTGGAGTTCTATGTGTCCACTTGTTTAGTTTACAAATGTAAACCATAAGGCCTAAGAAGATCCAGAAGTTTGCCTCTGGCCCCTATGCTTAGAGTGAGGTCTGTCAAAAAAACATATCGAAGACAAACCTCTAACCTTTATATCACTCAAAAGGGGCCTGCTCATGGATCTTTACGACGTCTTCATGGGCTTATACTCTTCTGCTTGTAATCAAGTGAGATGAAGCATAGGGAAATAGAAAAATGACTTAATCTGAGCCCGTTCCATAAGTTGTGTTACATCTGGAGTGTAAGGTAAGTTTAGTCTCCACCCCCAAAGTGTCATGTAGATCAGACAACTAAGGACACATGTTATGGACACGGTTCAAGTGTATCAGTCTGAACCCTGTTAAAATTGCCCTTCATTTTGAAACCCTTCTCCCTCCATTTTAGCCATTTAATTTACCAACCATCAAGTACGATCTTTTCCATGGAGGCTATTTACAAGGCCATTCCCATGTCTCCCAGATTTTTCAGGAAAACACCACTAACAAAAACCACGTGATCTTTTTGTGTGTTTTATATCTGACACTCGCCTGGGGATACGTTCTATTGCCTGTTGACTTATCTATACCTCCTCTGATTCCACAGAGGATTTAAGGCCATTGAAAATGGTTTTAGCAGGGGTCTTAGTCGTTTGTCCTAGAGTTTGTCTCTTTGGGGTGATAGAAGCTGGAGCAGCTGCTGAGCTCCTGCTATGGGCCAAGCTCTCAGCGCATCTCATTGAATCTGTGCACTGATCTGCTTCAGTTGGTACTGAGAGTAACTATAGAGATGAGAAAACGAGGGCCCAGGGAGTTTAAGTAACACCCCCAGGACCAAACAGTAAAGAAAATTGCATGGCTAAGACTCAAACTCAGATCAGCGAGATTTTAAAACATTTGTCCCCTGCCTTGCGACTGGGCCGCTGAGCCTTTTCCTTCCTCCTTCCCCCATTACATCTTCGGTATCTCATTTTCTCTCTGCTAGCTCTCACATTAAAGCACTTTCTGCTTCCATTTATTCGCAGAGAGAATTTATTTTAAGTAAAGGTTTTTGAAGATAATGGAGTATAAGGCCCAAGATTCTCTAGTTGTGGAGTTGGGGGCATTCATTGGAGAAGATTGAGTTAAAGACCTTCCTGTCCCTTTAAGTCATACCTTGTGGTATCTACCTACCTCCTCTGCATCAGGGCTTCCCAACCTCAACACTATTGATGATTCTGGCCAGATGATGTTCTGTCATGGGAGGTCTGTCTCTAGACATTGCCAGATGTCCCCTGGGGGACCACTGGTCTTCACTGGTCTTTTAAGTTCTACTAAAAGTGATGATACAAGCAGCTTTTCACCCCTGGGAAACAGAACCCAATTCTAACAGACTTTGGACTCTATGTCTATCTTTTGATAAACCTACGACTGCCTGAAACACAGACACTGAAAAGTAAAATTGTTTTCTTAGTTGTTAAGAGGCTTCTTATTCCTATACATATATATCTTATTTCCTATACATATTATTTCTGCTTTTAAAAATATAACACACTGTAGTGGATAATAGCACAGTCGGTGCTGAAAACAGACCAGAGATTTCCTGTCTGTATAAGCTTGTAGATCTCAGTTTTTACATTTGTTGAATGGGACTTTTTAAAAAATGGGGTAACACTTTCTCTACTTCTCATGCTTCTATAAAGGAGAGGGGAAATTGTCAGCTTGTGAAAGGAACACTTTTTACGTCTCCCTGCCCCTCACTCTTGCCTCCCCAGGGACAAAAAAACAGCTTGACGAATTTGGTGATAGAGCTGAATGCGTCCAGCTCAAGTCCTTTTCTCTCCACATCTGCCTACATGCTAGGCTCCATCCTCAGCTGCCCCTGTGGTTTTCCCACTGGTGGCCACATGTGACTAGGGGTCAAGTATGAGGCAACCTGCTGAAGGCTCCCATGGGAGCCATGCCCCTTCATCCAGTTGAAGGACTGGCATTTTGGTCTGAATCTGTTCTCTTCTCTGGTTCCACATTGTGGTTGTAAGGAAAATGTTCTCTACGGCTCCACGAACCTCAGCAGACCTACTTAGAAATCCCAGGCAGAGGGGTCGTAGGGAGTCAACAAACAGATAAATGCAAACCTCCTCACCTGGTGCCTGTTGCATGGCACATATTCATTAGCAGCCAATTCCCATGAAAAAATTTAAAAATGTTATGATGTATTGCTTTTTTAGAACAAATTAAATTCTTCTTAAGGCTAAACACCCCCTTTTAAGAAATGTTTATTTCTGAGAGGGAGAGAGAGAGAGAGAGGGTGTGCATGAGAGAGTGGGGGAGGGGCAGACAGAAGGGAGAGAGAATCCCAAGCAGGCTACGTGATGTTAGTGCAGAGCCCAATGTGGGGCTTGAACTCACCAACCACATGATCATGACCTGAGCTGAAATCAAGAGTCAGACGCTTAACTGACTGAGCTGCCCAGGTGCCCCAGTTAGGGCTAAACACCCTTTTAGTTGTGTCTAGTTCATAGGCCATGCCAAACGTGATGCGATGTCAGATCATCATAGCAGTGTGGAAGTAAGAAACCTCATTATTTCATTTAGAAAGTAGTGGTCTGAATAAATTTCACAGTTTATCCTTACAGTGGGGTATGTTTGGCTTTTATCTTAAAACATAACTTCCTATTTCTCAGAACCAGCGGTTTCTCTGAGAGAGTTTTCTCAGGATTCTTTTCTGTATTTCTTTCCCTCCTATTTTTCTGTTTTCTTATTAATTTTCTCTCTTCACTGTCATCCCCTTCTCTCTTACCTTTTTTTTAAGAGCTGAGGATATTTTATTTTATTTATTTATTTTTAAAAGTTTATTTATTTATTTTGACAGAGAAAACACGAGTTGGGAAGGGGCAGAGAGAGAGGGAAAGAGAGAGAATCCCAAGCAGGCTTTGCCCTGTCAGTGCAGAGCCTGACACGGGGCTTGAACCTATGAACTGCAAGATCATGATCTGAGCCGAAGTTGGACGCTTAATGGACTGAGGCACCCAGGTGCGCCCCCTTCTCTTTTACCTTTATTTCCTTTTCTCCGGTCTTCTGGTTTTTGTAAGTTAAAAGGCACGTAGCATCAGTGTCTTGATTCACAAAAACTTTGGGCAAGTAGTTCATAATTCCTGTATCCTGAGGAATGGTCTCCTCAAATATAGGAAGGGAGGGGTTAGTGCACGATCTCCATCAGACTGCCCTGCTTGCTTATCATGGGCAGTGTCCCTCAGTGACGCACAGAAGGGTCCTTGCACCACGGGGAATGTGGGAAGCCAGCGTTCCAGGCCAGAGGATACAGGCAGCAGAATGCGTAGGGTAAATTTGAACACCAGCCATTCTCATCTCCCCTTCCCATCCCGCTATTTCTGGAGAATGAAGCCCGTGTGGCGTGAAGTCAAGAAACCCATACAGAACCCAGCCCCTAAAATGCTTGTCACCGATCAGCAAACACCTTCTCCCCCAGCCCCCCCGCCTTTGAAGCGTGGATACTCCTCGTGGGTCATTTGCCACATCTTTTTGTAATAACAAGGGATTTTTTTAAGGTGTTTATCCCATCTACTGCTTTTTAAAGCAGCACGTTCATTTAAATAATTACCTAGTCATTTAGTTAATGCATTCTTTTTTAAACTTGACTAACTACAGCGTATGTGGTTTTGATGGAAAAAAAGCCCCCTTTATGTAATAGCGCTGTTTTCTCCCCCTGCAAAATAAATGCAACACAATTATTTTACTGCGGAGAAATTAGCTCATTTGCAAATGCCACCTCAGAACGCAAGAAGAATGGCATTTATTGAAGCACTAATAAAGGCACCATGTTAGAATAATTCTATGCTGACGGGCCCACAATCACTCAATATTTTAAGAGCTGTCATCACGCCAGCGTGAGCTGCTTGCAAAAGTACAAATTTATGCTGTGACATCATGGCACTAAGAGTATAATTGGAATAAAATTACCCAGCTTCTCTCTGGCATTTGCTGGTATTTCCGAGCCCTTCGCTGACCACCCGGAGTGGATTTTTGGTTTCGCACCAGCGGCCCCATGTGCCGTGAATGGAGGATGCACCGGGCTCACGCTGGTGAGTCCTTCAGGGTTTTCTGGAGGACACTTTTCAGTAGGTACTCAATGGCCTGTGCTGTTGCTAGAAAGCTGAAAGAATCACAAATCAGCCAGAGCCACTCTTTAGATATGGATAATTAAGCAAACAGCCAACACACAATGGCTGAAGACCTCATCGTATCAGTTTTAGCGAGTTAATAAGTTCCAGTCATGGCCTGTGGTTGACAGCGACGCTTGAACAAATGACAGCGTCTGCGTGAAAATCGGGGCTTTAAGAGTCAACCTTAGGCTATGACTTCCTAGTGCATCTTTATTCTTTCTGGAGCTGGGGGTGGGGGTGGGGGTGGTGAGAAACAACACCCGCCAAGAGATGGGGGTGGGGGTGGGGAAAGGGCACAGACTCACCTGTGATGTTCAGACATGACACCCCGCTTGAAACCTCTCATTTCCTCATCGCCCCTCGGGTGGCATCAGACGTGTCCTACACTGCGGAAGGAAGTGTAATTGTGCCCCTGAAGATCAGGGTTGAACTTCAGGAGAGAGTGAGTGTGTTTGGGGACACATGGGGATGCCTGTCTGTCAAGGGGGTTGCCAGGGAGGGGCGGATGGAAACGCAGCCCTTTGGAGCACACACAGAGTCCTTCCCCTCTGTGGTGCTCCAGAGTGAAGCTGGGCGAGGTGGCCTGTAGCCTCCAGCACTGCCAAGCGAAGGTCTTTAGTGAGCTTGATGAGGTAGTTAATTTGGATGAAAGAGAGGAAATGTTGTAATTAACGGCCCGATAATTGGTAAACATAACACATTCATGGGAGTGGATGACAGAATATAGCGGCTGTTTAATTGGAGAATACAGATGATGTTGGCACGTAGGCTATAGCTGTGGGATAGACTTTGTGGAAGGCAGAATAATGCTCCCCCCAAGATGTCCACATTCTAACGCCCAGAATCTGTCAATACGTCTCTTAGATGGCCCAAGAGACTTTGCACATGTGACTTACTTAAGAGACATGAGATGGGGAGAATATTCTGGATTATCATGTGGACCCAGTGTAATCACAACAGTACTGGTGAGTGAAGGAGGGATGCAAGGGGTCCATGAGTTGGAGAAGGAGATGTGATGGCAGAAGCAGGGTTGCAGTGATGTGAGCGTTGGCTTTGACGTTGCAGGGAGAGGCCTTGAGCCAAGGAATGGGTACAGCCCGTAGAAGCTGGAAAACAAAACAAAACAAAGAAACAGACACTCCCAGAGCTGCTAGAAGGAATTCAGGCTGCTGACACCTTCACGTCAGCCCTGTGAGACCCATTATGGCCTTGGACCTCCAAAACTCTAAGATAATAAATCTGTGTTGTTTTAAGACACTAAATTTGTGGTCATTTGTTACAGAAGTAATAGGAAATGAATAGTCTTTTATTTAAAAGAATGAAAAGCATATGAATGAAAGCATAATAGCTAGATAGGTAGAACACTATACTTTTTTTTCTAGTTTTTTTTTAACGTTTATTTATTTTTGAGAGAGAGAGAGAGAGACAGAGACAGAGACAGAGTGTGAGTGGGGGAGGGGCAGAGAGATGGAGACAGAGTCTGAAGCAGACTCCAGGCTCTGAGATGCCTGCACAGAGCCCGATGTGGGGCTTGAACCCATGAACTGCGAGATCATGACCTGATCCAAAGTCGGACGCTTAACTGACTGAGCCACCCAGGTGCCCCAGGTGTGGCAGTTTTAAAACATGGCTGCAAATTCTTTGACAGCTATCGTCAGGAAGTGGTGTCTGTGTCTACTCTTCTTGAACGTAGGTGGGCTTGTGATGCTTCAGCCAATGGAGTACCAAAGAAACGACACCACCTGACTTCTAAAGTCTAGATCATGAAAGGCCTTGTTTGCTGAAACATTCATTGTTGGTGAATGTACCCGGCCACCAAGTAAAAAGCAACTGTCATGATGCTTCCATGCCATGGAGAAGGCAATGCCTCTGATGTGTAGACACTTCAGTTGACAGTCCTATCTGAGCCCAGCCTTTGCATCTTTCCATCTCAGCACCAGATGTGGAAGTGAAGATGCTTCCAGATGATTCTGGCTCCAGCTGTTTCAGTCACTTGAAGCCACTTGTGCCAGATGAAACTCCACACATCGCGGAGCAGAGGCATTACCCTTCAGTGCCCTGTCCACACTGCTGAGCCACAGAATCCATGAGCAGAATAAAATGGTTGTTGCCTTACGCCAAGTTGGGACGATTTCTTTTGCTACAATAGAATGCTGGAGCAACAGATTAGTACCACTGTTAGTGACACATGCAAGGCAGAACAATGTGGTGCTAAAGCAATAGCCCATTGCAGATCAGCAAGTCAGAAATAACGCACAGACAGATGTACTTCTCTAGTTATTGCAGTCTTTTTGTAAAAAACGAAAACAACTATGTATGCTCTAATTTATATGTCTTCTAATTGCAGTGTAGTTAAGACAGCCTCTTCCTCCTCCTTCTTCTACATTAAGAAAAGCACCATGCCTTTGAAAATATCAGAGAAGACGTCCTCTGGATCTTCTGTGTATATATCCCTCCCTTGTCCACAGATAATTGTTTGAAAATACATATCTGCATGGCCAAGCCAGCTCCAGTGTAAGGAGACACCATTCTGTTTGTCCAGATGATTAATTAACAAATCTTGGATCCCCTACTCCTCTTTGTAATGGCTTCTCTATTTGTGTATTACTGTTATCTCCCTCCTGTTTCGGATTTGATATACAGTATTAATCGTATGCTAGACATACAAACAAAGGGATTGCAGCTAGATCATACTGATAGGGTCACAGTGTTTGTGTTACACAGAACCTAATCTCATCCCTTCAATTTTGGATGACTTGGCATTGTCTCACAAATTAGCTTCTTGCAGGTTTGCTAGCGGGCACAGAAATGGGAAGCTCGCCCAGACTTCAAAGTTTGGCAAATGTAATGAAATAGACCTTACAATGGCTGCATGTATTTTCATGGACGCGCCCCCCACATTCCGTTTTAATTTAAACACATATGTTCATTATTTTTAAAGTACATGCATATGCTTGACTATTTATTTGGAAATAAACAGCATCGTTTTCACCACAATTATTTTTTAAAAGCCAGGGCCAGAGTAACACAAAGAAATCAATATCGCAGAATACGCATGCGGAATAAGCGACTAACTGAAAGTTTTGACAGTTTTACAATACTTTCTAAAATGAATGGTTGTCTGTGTTTAATGTGTATCTGAAATAATGAAGTGGAGAAGGAAACTAAGTTACATTTCTCACCTTATTTGTTGGGTCTTCAAGAATATTCCTTGCCTCAGATTCATTTGTGAAATTAGAAATTATAAAATGCCATTGCCTTTTAGCACTATCACGATCTGAATGTGATGAAAAGCAAATCATAAATGGAAAAGTATATTTCTTGGGACTATTTGGATACTTCTGGGAACTAGCATGACAAGGTGTATCCGACTCAAAGCATATTTAGGCTGCCCACAGGAGGCATTATCTTCCTTTATTTTTATTATTTTATTTTTAAAAAATAAATTAAATTATTATTATTATTTTAGAGAGAGAGAAAGCACAAGCTGGGGAGAGGTGGAGAGGGAGACAGAGGGAATCTTAAGTAGTCTCCATGCTCAGTGCAGAGCCCTCCTCAGGGTTTGATTCCAGGACCCTGGGATCATGACCTGAACTAAAATCAAGAGTTGGATGCTCAACTGCCATTCAGACACCCCTGTTATCTTCATTAAAAGTGAGATTTTCAGGGCCCCTACGTGGCTCAGCTGGTTAAGTGTCTGACTCTTGGTTTCAGTTCAGATCATGATCTCACAGTTCATGGGTTTGAGCCTCGGCATCAGGCTCTGTGCTGACAGTACAAAGCCTGCTTGGGAGTCTCTCTTTCCCTCTCTCTCTCTCTACCCCTCCTCTGCTTGCTTGCTCTCCCTCTCAAAATAAATAAATAAACTTAAATAAACTTAAAAAAATAAAGCCATGTTTTCAACACAAGAGCAAATCATATTTAGCAATAAAATCTCCTTCTCTTTTTCATGGCTGTTGCATTTTGCCTACCATGTCTTCCGGGGCTTCTCACACTAACTGTGGCTTTAGTTAATGTTCCTCTTACTACCAACACAGCTTTCTGAAAAGTTGAAGCTTTATGAGTCATATTTCTTTCATTGTCAAATGTTTTTTCTTTGTTGGATGATGATAGTGTCTTTAAGTCATTACTTTCTGGCAGCCAAAGTCTTCCCATGTTCGTACAAGTAATTTGTAAGACCTAAATTTCTGGACCAGGTTATGTTTGGGAAACATGTTCTGGGCAATCCCCAATTTGAAGTTTGATGGGCTTTCCATAAGGAACTTAATACAAAATTCTAGACAGAAGTATAAGAAAACAACTGTGTATTTAGAGTGAGGAAAGAAATCATGACAGATTAGTAGAGCCTAAGAGATGCAGGTTTTTTAATTTGATATCCTTTAAAGCAATTGGCCAGAAATGACTTCATAGAAATGCTTCCTTTTACAACCTGGCTTCCTCTGCCACCTAGAACATTCTGAAACTCCTAGTAGCTCTTGACATTCTCAGATTTGAGCATAAGAGATGTCCTGAAGCTGAAACTCATCGACCTCAGGGTAAATTTGCCTCTGTTCCAGTGACTGAATGGATCTTGCCAACAGAAACCAAATGATAATTGACACTTTTGGGCACTAAAGTGGCACAGGGCATGATGGAACCATTTTATGCACCGACTTATTCTCTCAGCAATACATTTTGATTGCCTGGACCCAGCAACCAGACAGGTGGAAAGGGGATGTTTCCCTGTGTATAACTGAATAATTTCATTTATATAATTTATAAAATATAAATATAATATTATGTATAGGCTATTGATAGCTCATACTCATAGGTGAGGAGAAATTCCTCAAATCCTTGCAGGCGAATGTGTGGCAATGCTATAGAGTTCATTAAAATACTCAGAGAAATATTAATATCCCCAAGAATGACATTCTTCTCAAGTAATAAATTCTGACTCAAAAGTAGTAGGCTACTGAAAATTACTATTGTTATTTTTTTAATTGAAGAGTTCACAGTCAATTCTACCTTGTTGCATTGAAGAAAGGGTTTCTCTTTTGGAGTTTTTGCTCTTGTTAGGTTCCTTAATACTGTGAGATCAATAAGATCAGAAAAGGGAAACATTCAAGGATGGTTGGTCAACATTTTTTTAGAAGGTCAATTATAATTATTAAGTATTTTTTAAAATTAAGTTTCATAATATAAAAAAATTTTTTTACACTTATTTTTGAGAGAAAGCAAGAGACAGAGCATGAGTGAGGGAGCGGAAGAGAGAGAGGGAGACACAGAATCCAAAGCTGGCTCCAGGCTCAGAGCCCAAAGAGGGAGACTCGAACTCACAGACAGTAAGATCATGACCTGAGCTGAAGTCGGATGCTTAACCAACTGAGCTACCCAGGTGGCCCAAGTTCCATAATTTTAAAATATTTCTCCTCCCACATGTGATAGGAGATTATCAGGGTGTTTAATATATCCATTAAGCCTGGCACAATAGCATTCAAATTGGAAGACATCTATTAGATTAACATATATTATTAAAACTTCCTAAAATAATACTTTTCAATATTTTTTGATGAGTAAATCAAATCAGGGACCAATGTAGATTGAACATGGCCAGGTTTCAGCCCACAGTGAATGTTCACAATTAAGCTCAAAGTCATAATGAAAACACAGTTGGATCTATGACATTCCAAGTGTGGAATGTCAGCTCTGAAATGAAACAGGTAGTGAGTGAGCTCACAAACAGTATTCTGTTGTGACAGATGTTTGCTTAGTACTCTGTGAGCATGACTCATGGGGGTTGTTAATTATTTTAACCATTCCTTTACAGTTTGTATTTGTTTAAACTTTTTAAAAGAAATGTATCATATATGATGTATCAGTTGGGGTCACAGCAGGAAATAGACTCCACTCAGATGGCTTATATAAGGGAACTTGAAAAATGAAATTAGTTAGAGAGGTATAGGGAAGGGTTGGCATGCCCACTGAATAAGTGAATGTTGAGACATTCAGAAAAAAGCAGCAGCTTGAAGCCAAAGCTTTTACCTCTAATGCTTGAAGGGCAAGGGGTGGGAAGAATATTACCAGAATCTAATGACACTTGGCATCATAAAGAAGGGCCTTCCCAGGAGTAATCATCCTAAAATAACATTGCTGATAGAGAAGGGCCCAGAAGCAGGAAGAGCAGGGGAGAAATACCCCAGCCTCTCTCTTCTCTCTTTCTCCCATTTCTTGCCCATGCCTTCTATTGACCTAAAACAACCAGAAGGCAGCTGAAAAAAAGAGAACCGTGCTGATGCAAAGCCCTTGAGCACACAGTATGAAGGACAAGGGCAGAGAAGTGTGGATAGAGAAAATGGAGAAGAATAAAAACCATGAGTTCAATTGACCCTCAGTTTGGAATGGTGAATTATTAAGGCAAATAGTATTATTTTCATTTTATCAAGGAAGAAGTAGCTTATGTAGGGTATGACATTTCAGGATTAAGAAGTAGAAGCTCACCATGATTTTAAATAATGTTTTATTGCCTGAGCCTAGTAGAATGCTCACATGTTGTAGGTGCTTGATAAATATTTGTCGAATGAATTGTGTATTGATTGATTACTGTATTTCGTGCAGGCCTTGCGATTGGATTTTACACTCTTAGATGATTTATACTTCAGTGAAACAAGTTCATGTAACCAATGTGGCCTATCTCTCCTTTAAAAAATTTTATCATAGATGGGAAAAATTTCAAACTAGACAGCTTAAAAAATTGTTTTTCCCATATACCTTCAATTAAGAAATTTGTAATACTCAACTAATTATTTCAGTATCAATTTCTAGGTATGTTTGGTTATATAATAAATGACATTAATACATTGGGACAAAATCAATGTATGTAAATTGAATCAAAGTTTAAATGCTCTAATAGGAACCAGATATCCAAAGAATGGTATTCCATGTTGTTTTATAAAGCAAGTGATCTCAGAAAATTATTATGTTTGTAAACCTGAATGTTCAACTATTGGTTTGGTTAATAATAGCTATGTCTACAGCTTGGGGTTGGAGCCAAGCTTTGAGGGACCTGGTTTGCAAATGGCGGTAGGGATGGGGGGAGGCTCCTCTTTAAAAAACAAACAAAACAAACAGTACAGAATTACAACTCAAAATTGCTAGGTTTTCTTTCAGGCTGTGGGGAGGAGCCCATGTAAGGGAGTGAGTTGCTCTAAAAATTCTAAAGTTTCATTCATTTACAGCAAATTTGTCTGTATTCTTTATGCGAACTTGCTTGCTATCTGCTGGCTACCAGGAGGTAGGCTGTGTTGATCTAAGCTAATTTGTCATGCAAAATTTCATGGTTGTTTTGATTAGGTAAGAGTAGATAAGGTGAGGTGGGGTTAAATAAGCCACCTGAAAAGATTGTGGTGCATGAGTTTAGCTATTCCCCCACAAGGCCACTACCTGATACAATGAAAGCAAATTTCAGACAGTATTCAGTCACATACATAAACAGTTATTAAACATTCACAGGCAAAGGAGGAACCAGAAAACCAGGGCAGGACTAATATGACACAAGTGAGACCCATATCTGGGGCATACAGTTGAAGAGGGTGCCAAAGACTCAGTAGTCAGGATAAATAATATTTGAATATATTGTTTTTCAAAACCAAAATTAATGCAACATAGCCATGATGAAAAAAAAAAACAAACATTTTAAATAAATATGGAATCAATATTACTGGGTTTTCCTTTTGCGTTTGGCTCCCATACGAGTCTGTACAGCACTGCAAAGGGTCTTATACAACCTCTTCCATGAGGCTAAAGTGCGAGCTTTCCATTCTTCAAGATGATCAGGAATTCCTTTCATGAAATGTCCTCTCTGGGCTGACTCAGTATTCCAGAGGCAGGGCTCCACCTTCTAGATGGTGTTAGACCAACAGCAATTCTCCTGGGTACTGGAGTGACCAGGTCGCAAGCTTGGATGTCATTCTCTAGGATTATTCAAGGTTAGGAAGTGGTTAGAATGTATTTTTAGTTGATCCACATATCTTGAATACCTTGAGGACTTTTTTCTCATGTTCGCTATGCTGACTTCACGTTTAACACCTATTCCTGACATTCACTCCGAATAAACAACAAAACCTTGGATGGGGGTGGTGATGAGTTCCAGAGGGACTTGAGAGGGTCCTTTTCAGAGTGTAACTTTTGCTCTCACAGTGCTATCTGACTGCTACATCGGTGGGCTCTTGATCAGCTACCTTTTCCGCATTCCCGATTAGCTCTTAGCCTTTGGCTAACCCTGTGACACACCACAGAGTGACTCACTGCCTAAGTTCAAGTATCTTAAAGTAACTTTGAGGGGCTGGGACCCTAGAATAGAGTGGGGGCACATATATAAGCCCCTGCCCTCACAGAGAGCATTCAGTGGGAAAGAGAGACAGACGATAAATAAGCAAACATAAATATATAATATCATAGTATCAAGCAATGATAAATGCCACAAAGAAAAATGAGGCAGTGTGAAAGGCTAGAGCCTGATGAAAGGCATTATTTCATTTAGAGTGGTCAGGCAGTCTTCTAAGACAAATGACATTTGAGCAGGGACCTGAGAGCAGTAAAGCAGGAGAAGCATCTGAGTATCTGAGTGGGACAGCGTCTCCTGCAAACGAAATACCAAGTGCACAGGTAACACGTTAGGAAAATTACTGCACTCATGTTCTGGAAGATCGAAATAAGAAAATATAAAAGCACAAAAGGAAAAGCGTGACCTGAGCTGAAGTCAAGAGTCAGTCGCTTAGCCGACTAAGCCACCCAGATGCACCACCCATCTCTCTTTTAAATTTTAAAAAAGCCATACACACTTCCTGGCAATGTTTTACCAATTTCTTGTTGGTATTTCTTTAGTGTCTTCCATGTTAGCACACTGGCAGAATGACCTCCTTCTTCTTTTTACAGTACGGTATGTATTTCAGAGAATGGAAAGACCAAGATTAATTCTACCAGTCTTTGAGTCTTTCGTAAATTTACTTTGTGTGAGTTTTCTTTCGTTGATTGATTGATTGATTGCTACTAAAACAATGCTGCGATGAACATCCTTATATATATTTTATGCATATGGGTGTAAGTACACCAGTGCAAGTGTTTCTTGCTAATCTCACGTCTGAGGTATAGGTCAAATGGTGTGCACTTTTCTGATTATAATGTACACTGCTGAAGTGCCCTACAAAAAGGTTATGCTAATTTATATTCCCACTACTCTTTATAAGAGTTCCTGTTTTCTGATACTCTCACTCACATTAAAGTATTAACCATCATCTTCACCGGCTGATAAATAGAAATGACACCTCCGTATTATTATAATTCGCACTTCCTTTCTTCTCCGTGAAGATGAATATTTCTTTCTCCAGTTATTGGCCACTGATCAAGGGAAAGGTGCTAACCGTAATTGAAGATAGAAATCCGTATCTACTACCTGTCCTAATTTCAAGGGCTACCACAAGCATATACTACATCTTAAGGAAAGGGGTGTCCTTTCCTTATGACACTTTACTGCCATCTTCTCGAAAATTGCCATTATAAATAAACAAGTAAGTCCACGATGACTATTGTGTGAATGGTTAATGATGACACGCAGAGTTGCACAGTGCTCAACCTGCACATCTGTATGGGACAGCTATGCTAATATTCTGGCTTAGCTTCTGAGTCCTGGCATCTTGATCTCTAGGTTTCATTCACTGTGAGTTAGCTCTTGGAATAAATCTAGGCCATGGCCCCATTTCTCTTTCTGAAAAAGAGTGTATTCCTTGGGCTGTCTTAGTTTTCTCTTTCTGGTTCATTTAATCTGTCTGCAAACTTGACTCTTTCAGTGATCTGGTTGGTGCCCTTTAGTCACCTTCTTGACAGAAAGAAGTAATTCACATTTTCCTATAGAAGCCCATGATTTCGGGCCATAACCCCATCAGCTTTCTTAAATGCCAAGGAGACATGCTGTGATCATGTAGCCTAACTCTCTTTAGAAACACATATAGTTTTTTCCTCTTTAGAATATAGGTGTGCCCTTCTAGGCTTGTGGCACACAATATATAGAATAGTTAACATTGATTGAGTGCTTACTAAAGATGGAGCACTTTTCTTTGCATGTGTGAATTTATTTTATCATTTTAACCGCTAAGTGAATTAGATGTTAATTACTAATAGTATCACAATTGTCTCATTGCTATTAGAACTGCTGCTAGTATTTTTGGAGGCAGATGGATAAGGAAGTGATGGTAGAAAAAAAGGAAGCTAAAACTAGCAAATGTAAACTTAGGACTTAGGGCAAACATCCCATTCTCATCTTTTCAATAAGGGAGGGCACTGAGTTTACCTACTCAGAAATATAATAGAGGAGTTTAATGCCATTGGGCAAACTCTACAACAACTCAACCCGCAAGAGGCTTGAGATAATTCGAGCCCTTTAGCTTTAGAATAAACTGATGAGGCTCACAAAAGGCTATATCCTCAAGAAGTAGGTCCCTGTCGACCACCCTTTAAAAGTGTACAAAGTTCATGGTTCCCCATGATCCGCTGAGCAAATGTCACATGCCTCTGATACAGCTCATAGTCCGATGGAAAAGCAAGCAGGAGACTCTATTTGAAAATACCCAGATGAAAGTGTGTGTATATGTGTGGCACGGCGTGGAGAAAAGTGGAGGAGCACAGTGTACCCAGTAAGATGTAGTAGAATTTGGGAACTACAAGCAACCTTGGAAATCATAGCTGAAGACTCTGGGTTTTAAGACTTGGAAACTGAAACACTTTGGTGGGGGGGGTGGTCAGCGACTTGGCCAAACTCACACAGCTTCGAGTGGCCCACCACAATGGCCAGAATTGTGCCCTTTCCCAAAGCACACTGCTCCATCACATTTAGAGACAGAGGCCTTAGTTTTAGTACCAGGCCTGTTAATGGTTGATTATGCAGCCCTGGACAAATCACTTTATCCGATTGCACAGAGATTAGATTTCTAAAAGTCCTTTGCTCCTTCACATTCAATGACCCAGCTGTAAGTTTCCTTTCTAAACCTGGCCATTCCCTTCCAGTCCCCACGTTCATTGAGGTCCTTGTGGGACTTAAGAATGGCCTTCCTTTGTGAGATGTCTCGGCCTGGGTAGGCAGCGTCCTGGGGCCCACCCAAGAAGATTTATAGTGTGGGGCTTTCTCCTAGCAGTGCTTTGACAAGGAAAATGGCAGGCAGCCAGCATCCCAAACCAAACAATTGTCAGATGGCTGGGGAAAGGAAAATAAATGTTGAGTGGAGTCAAGAACTCAATAGCTATTTCAAGGCAGGAGAAGGCGTCCTTTATGGCCATTTCTACGGAAGCATCAGTGCGTGCCTGAACCAGAGTATCTACCCCTCCCTGACCCCAAAGGCCTGGGGAACAGTGGCCTGGGTGCCTTCGGTCAGCCATCTGCTCAGGCCTGTGAGACCACCACCAGTGAGGGTGGGATTTCAGCTGCTACTGCGGGATCTCTGCAGGTCTCTCAGGCCGGCAAGGATGCTTTCGGAAACTCTTGCTATCCCCAGTGTCAGGGCACAGCATCCTGCTTCTATTAATCTTGGTATGCAGAACTGGGTTTCTCAAACTCACAGGGTCTTTTTGATGACATATGTTTGTTTCCTTGACCAATCACTCCCTGCATCCATCTACCGCACTGTGGGGTTGACATTTTTTTATTTCCCCTAGATGGAAAATCAGAGATAAATGACTTATTTTCACTCTATTCCTCAATCTGGGAGACAAGATTGCTTCCCACCACCACCCCCACCTCTGTTTTTATTTATGCTCATACTTGCATCAAGTTTTATATGTTTCATAGAGATCTTGTGATACAAATATTGTGTATTTGGGCTCTTTTGGCTCCATTTGTGTAGAGATGGTAACTTTGCAAATGCGATCTAGCCCATTTAGATTCTTCAGATACTGAACTTAATTTCAGATTTCTTCCTTTGTTTGTCCATCTTTTTTTCCTCCCCCTTCCCCATTTCCTTCTCTCACGTCTGTTTCTTTTTCTTCCATCGAAATGTTTCTTTGTATCATACTCTGTGATCACAGAGCATAGTAAATACATCAACAGAAATAAATTTTGCAAATGTGTGTTTCTTGATTGGTATAATCTCATACTTAATAAGCTTTCTTATGAAGAAGGGCATTGTGAATTTTTAGAATCTGTGCCAGATGTAAAGAAACTACACTTTGAGGGGCGCCTGGGTGGCTTAGTCGGTTAAGCGTCCGACTTTCGCTTAGGTCATGATCTCGTGGTTCGTGGGTTCGGCCCCACGTCGGGCTCTGTGCTGACTGCCAGCTCAGAGCCTGGAGCCTGTTTCAGTCTGTGACTCCCTCTCTCTCTGACCCTCCCCTGCTCACGCTGTCTCTCTCTCTCCTAGAAATAAATAAAACATTAAAAAAAAAAAAAGAAACTACACTTTGTTTCTAGAAAAGCTTGCAAATAACCAGAGGATTAAAACAGGAAATACCCACTTTGAGATGTTCTCTCAACCACAAGTGCCATCAGGTAAATGTGTTCACCTGTTCAAAGCGAGGCAGTTGGGAATGGCGGAGTCTGTGGCTGACCTAGAATGTCGTGCCTAAATTCATTCAAATTTAGTTTTAGTTTATTATTATTTTTTAACCATGACATCAGCTACTCAAAGTAAATGTGTAGACCCAGGGCAGCAAGTTTGCAATGGCTTCTTTGGGTAAACATGACTTATATTTTGTGTTATTTCTCCAGGGAAACTGGTACTGGTCCTGGAATAAGATTATGGTGTCTTACCACAGAGCTAGTCAAGCCACACTCCTCTTCTTGTTCTCATTGCTTTTGAAATAAACTGAAAATTCTTCTGCCATTTAATGTTCTTCTTGATCTGACCCAACAGGTTTTTATGCCCATGTCTTTTTCTGTATCCCCCTTTACATTTTCTTAATCATGCCCTATTCTTTCATTCTTTCCTACCCGTGTGCTTTTGTTGATATCTCATCTTTCCCCCATCTTTGTACACACTCCATTTGTTGTTCAAAATCTAGATGTAAACCACCTTTACTGAGTTCTAGAGGCTACGTTTACAGCCCCCTGCTCTGTGCTCTCCTAACACTTTATGAAAATGTCCTGCAAGTTAGGGTGATGTATGTCTTGATTTGCCCCGGATGCCCTCTGTTCATGTTCGCTGTCCCAGTTTAATTATTAGCTTATATTGGTCATGTTCATTGTAACACTCACATTTCTGCCTTAAGTTCATGTGTGATTTTTATCTTCATTGGACCAAGGATCATCTTTGCATACCCAACGGCCAGGCTAACCTATCTCTGTTACATTCATACATTCACATTTATATATGAATAGAAAGAAAGGGTCACAGACTTGGTGTGTTTTATAAATAGTCCAGAGGTCAAGTGACTATCATCTTTAGGTATTTGCTGTTCTTTTTTGTTTTTGTTTGTTTGTTTGGAGAAATTGGACTCTGGTTCTTTCTTGCATTTAGATACTAGTAATGGAAAATGGATTATGGGATGATGTGTCTTAAGAGCAAGGAAGGACCTTACATGATTATCTGATCAAGTTTCCTGCCTTCACTTGATAGATAATCTCGGAGTGGACGTCTACTACATTTGACCTCTGCATCCTTTTTTCCCTTCTACACATAGCGTAGTTTTCTTTAGTGACACACCTGCCTTTCAGTAGCAGGACCACTTGAACTAGAGTGAGGTCAGTGAGGTACTTAGGGTGCAAAATTCAAGGAGGCACTCACTGTCAGTTATGCAAGAACAGAGTGACAGAGTCATTCAGCAATGACAGAGCGCCTTCGTAAATAATATGCCCTTGACGCCTTGTTTGCTTCAAGACCCTAGTTCTGGCTTGGCTAGGAAACAGTGGGGCTGATCCAGTTTCTGTCTCCAGGTATGGACCTTTGACTCAAGCCTGGTCAAAGAGCTTTCTCCCTACCGGCTATAGTGATTGACTGAAAGAAAGTCGTGTGGCATAGAGGACCAGTAAGATCTTATTCTGGGATTTTTATTGGAATTCCTGGGAAAGCAGGCTCTCTTTCTGGTGCAGTGTGAGTTGAGATGGAAGCCTCGAAATGCTGGACCATGATACGAACAGCCTGCAGAGGTTGGAGCCACAGCAGAGAGAAGCAGACCCAAGGATAGAGAAGGGCTGCCTCTTCACACATTGGTTAAGCACCTAATTTATTCAAGAATGTTTAGGCACATAGTCAATAAATAACTCTACACACACACACACACACACACACACACACACACACACCCTTTGTTTTCTCCTACATGCTAGAATATAGCTCCGGTTTCCGTTTTTTTGCAACTGTCCATAAGTATGAAGTGGTGAAGACTCACGGGAGTTGACACTTGCTCTTGGTCACACCACTCTAGCCAAGTGTAGAGGATAAAACTGGATTTATAGTTATCAGTGCAGTATTTCTTTATTCTTTCCAAGGTCTCTGATGTTCACCCACACAACATTAGAGTTAGAGCACTGACCAATCATTCAAAGTACATTTGACAGAAATTGCAAGTTAAGGGTATTTAGGAGCCAAGAGCCTGTACTTGATTAAAAAGAATTAATGTTTATTTATTTTTGAGAGAGAGAGAGAGCCAGACAGAGCATAAGTGGGTGAGGGGTGGTGAGAGAGAGGGAGACACAGAATCCGAAGCAGCTCCGGGTTCCAAGCTGTCAGCACAAAGCCCAACTTGGGGCTTGAACTCACGAACCGCGAGATCATGACCTGAGCCAAAGTCAGACGATTAACCGACTGAGCCATTCATGTGCACCAGTATGCTAGATGTTTTAAATAGAATTGTTATTTTCAGATTAATGTATTTTCCAGCTTATTATGTGAAGTTAATAAAAGTGCTAAAGCCAAAGAGAGAAGGTTGAAATGAACTCAGGTCTCTGGACTTCTGTCTTGTAATATCTTCAGTATATTTCACAGCCTCTCAAAGCTGTCTCCTCCTCATTTTTGTCTCCTAGCTAGATTTTGACATGTGGTCAGGACTGGTTGGGTGTCTAGATTATAGTTTATTACAATGCTTACTCAGCTTAAGAACAAGCAGTGGTGATTGATTTTTTCCCTCCCAGTGGGGCACACAACTTGGTTTGCTAATGGTGACAAATGACATTAAGAGACAAATCAGTTTAAATTAATGGTCCAACGTTTTGCAAAATACCTCAGGGAGCGCAAGTTCACTCTGATACTGGAGAGAGAGTGGTACTCTTGCCATCCGCGATTAGTGAAGTTAATGAAAAATCAAAAGGCCTTCACAACTTCACACACTTCAGCATGCATTCGAATCATCTGGAGGGCTCCCTAAAACACAGATGGAGGGGCCCTGTCTCCAGAGCTCTGAATTTGGGAGGCCTGGGGTGGGGCCCAAGAATTTGCATTTCTAACAACTTCCAAGATGATGCTGATGTGGAAGGTCCGGTGACCATGCTTTGAGAGCTGCTGTTCTATGTTAAGGATGGAATTTGATCTAAACAGGGAATTGGTGAGAGGTGCCAAAAGAGCTGCATAGAAAAGAGATGAACTTTCTGAAGCTATGAGAAAAGGAGAAAGAAAATCATTCCTAAGGGAATGATTCCCTCCGTCTTTCCCACAGGTGTCCCATTTTCCCTTGTTAATGCTTCAAACCCAGACATTCTAGTAGAGTCCCTTTAAATACTTGAAAGAATGCAAATGACGGGGGATGTATACCAACCATGAATAAGAAAACAAACATTTAATCTTGATTAATTTAGTTGTGGCTCTTAGTTTTCCAGGTCCAGAAACTTTGTTGTTTCATTGAATGGGGATCAATGTTTCAGGGATGGCGTGCATTCACAGGAGACCACTAAATAAGTTTAAATGTGAACATATGAACACACGATGAAAATTACAACAGGTAAGAGAATCATTGCTCTCATGTCAGTTAGCACACACTTTCTCTTACAGTAGACAAACTGTTATGAAAACCAAAATACTGTCCAGTTGTACCTAAAGGTTGTTTAGGGGGTGTGGCCCTGGAGCAAGAGGAGTCCATTGAAACTGAGGAATGTTGCTCACAAGCTAGTGTGATACAGTCTCCTCCTCAATCGGAAAGGCCTTCTGAGGAAGGTGAGTGCTCCCACCCTTGCCATTAGGGTCCTCTTAGTCTTCCAAGTAGTGCTGGAAATACACCACTACTTGCTTCCCTTGCTTTTCTACATGCCAAATTGGCCAGAAGACTTCTAAAATATGTTATGACGTTTAGACAAGTCGAAAGCAAGACTGGACCTTGAGTCATTCTCTTCCCTAATTTTGTACACATTGCTCTCCTGGTCAATTTCAGTATACTACAGAAATGTCTACCAAACTGAAAAGTAAATGGAAGCGAACTTTCCTGTGGACATAAGAAGGCCTAAAGGAATATGTGGGAAGTTCAACATTTTAAAAATTTTATTTATTTTTTATTCTTTTTTTATTATTATTTTTTTTTACAAATAGTTTATTGTCAAATTAGTTTCTACATAACACTCAGTGCTCATCCCCAAAGTGCCCTCCTCCATGCCCATCCTCCCCTCCCCCCCACATCCATCAGTCCTCAGTTTTTGTCAGCATTCAAGAGTCTCTCATGGTTTGCCTCTCTCCCTTTCCCCCACCATTTCCGCCCTTCTTCTCCCCCTTGTTCCTCCGTCAAGTTCCTCCTAATCCTCCTATACGTGCAAACATATGATATTTGTCCTTCTCTGCCTGACTTATTTCACTCAGCATAACACCCTCAAGGTCCATCCATGTTGCTACACATGGCCAGATTTCATTGTTTCTCATTGCCATGTAGTATTCCATGGTATAGATAAAAAATGTTTTATTAATTTCAGAGAGAGAGAGAGACAGCGTAAGCAGGGGAGGGTCAGAGAGAGAGGGAGACACAGAATCTGAAACAGGCTCCAGGCTCTGAGCTGGCTGTCAGCACAGAGCCCGACGCAGGGCTCAAACCCACGAACCATGAGATCATGACCTGAGCCCAAGTTGGACACTTAACCAACTGAGCCACCCAGGCACCCCTAATTTTTATTCTTAATTCTAAAACCTTAGACCTTACTCCATAACATAATGCCATTCAACTATCAAATCTTGTTCCTTTGTCCATTGGGATTGATATAAAAAATGAATTAATTTCTTTGGACTACACAGCAGTCTAAGGCCTCCTCAAGAACTGCATGATTCTTGGAGACTTAGGTTTTCGAGTCAAGTAGTGGTTCTGACTTGTTATTTATTCTGTTTTTCCACGGGATTCTTTCTGTTCCACACTTAACTGTATGTAGAACAAAAGCACTTTTTCTTTATTTCCAACGATATTGCCTGCCCAAAATATTTCTTATAGTGTGTTTTAACTGAAACTGTAGGATGGCACAGTGGGGTTGGGGTGTTGGGGGAACATCTTGAGTGGATGGCATGGAGATTGACAGCATGGCATCATATTCAGGATCCTATCATGTTAAATTGAATTCCTCACTGGACATATTTCCCCCGTAGACTCTGACCTTTGGCCACATCATACTATTCCTTCTTGAACTTTTCTTAATGACTCATTCTTGAGTCAGTAGGAACATTCTGAGTCTTGAAATTGTTTGGTTGTCTCCTGTTCCTCTTATCTATCTCCATATCATTTCTTCAACACCCTGCTGTCAACATCAGAGTGGTCTAGTATGGTGTTTTCTAAAACAAAAACAGCTCTCTGTAGACCAGAGACTGCTAGTTTTTTAAAACAATGAGTAAACCTCATGCTTCAAGAATGACACATCACATTTTCCTGCAGTCTCTGGTGAGCAACTGTGATCTCCAATTTGAGAAAAAAGGTATCGGTAGTCCAATTTGTACTTTAAATCTCAGAGAACAGCTGCCTTTCCATGACCTTGGCCATGGGGTACCTCCCCTAGTCAGGATCCCACCTTAAGGATGTCCCTATGTATGCTCCATAGTATTCTTTTGTGACTAGACCAGTGAGAGGAGAGCTCAGTTAACAACAAAATGAGAGAAACATTTGCAACATCCAGTCTGGTTAAATGAAAATAATTTTTATACTTCTCAAGAAAACTTAATATTTTCTTGACATTGAAACTCTAAGTTTCTACTTAGGGTCTTCCCAAAATAGTGTGTGTATGTGTTTTATTCAATATGTTATTGTTGATCCTTTGTCTTAAAACAATTGAGCTACATATATTATCTTATTTTTAATTGCATTGTATTACTATTTTTTAAATGTTTATTTGTTTTTGAGAGAGAGACAGAGACAGAAGGTGAGTGGGGGAGGGGCAGAGAGAGAGGGAGACCCAGAATCTGAAGCAGGTTCCAGGCTCTGAGCTGTCAGCACAGAGCCCCATGCCCGGCTTGAACCCATGAACCTTGAGATCATGATCTGAACCAAAATCCAGATGCTTAACTGACTAAGCCACCCAGGTGCCCCTGCATTGTATTATTTTTTATTGTACTTATTAATTCTAGGAGTTGTATCATGTATTTTACTGGGTTTTCTGAATAACCACATATATTTTCCTTTATTAAGGATATTTTAAAAGATCCCATTCCAGTAATCTTTTTTTTTTTTTTTTTAATAGAAAGAGGGCACAAGTGGGTGAGGGACAGAGAGAGAGAATACCAGGAAAGGTAGAGGGAGAGAGAGGGAGAAAAAGACAGAGAGAGAGAGAGAGAGAGAGAGAGAGAGAGAGAGAAGTGGAGATCACCAAAAGCAGGGCTTGAGCTCACAAATTGTGAGATCATGACCTTAGCCAAAGTCAGATGCTTAATGACTGAGCCACCCAGGCACCCCATCAGCCCTTTCTTTTTTCCTGGTTCTTGTATTGAATTGTCTATCCAGGTTTCTCATGTTGAAAAATATTCTTCCATTTTTAAACTTAAAAAAAAAAAAGAATGGAGGAATGGATAGTGAATGCTGCTGAATACCTTTGAAACATCTGAATGATTAAATTAAATGATATATCTTTTTTGCTTATTAGGCCTATTTTTTGAATAATTATATTAAGAGATTTCCCAATACTATGCCTGAATTCTTGGGATAAACCTTACCTAGTCATGGTGCCTAATTCTTTTGTACTAATGGATTCAGTGTGAAGTATTTATATTAACAAGTAAGGTTTGTGTTTTTAAATTTCTTTTTGGTGTTTTTGTGTCTAGTTTTGGCCTTAGCTTCTGGAAAAAATGAGTAGCTTCTGAGATGATCTGTTTTTGGAAAATCTGCATAATTTGTAGATAAACTACTTTTAAAAGCAGTTTTCAGATAAACCTTTAAATAATTTTCTTACGATAGCTTTTTTGTATTTTTTAAATCTTTAATTGAATCCTTCTAGGTAATACGTGCTTTCCCATAAACTCAAGTATTCTATCAAGATGTTCTTATTTTTTGAATCACAGAGTATTTCCTATTTGTTTAATCTCTATATTAATATTTATTATACAAATATATACTTCATTATTTATTATATCCATTATTCATTGTTTCATCAGCATTTTAAAACATTTTTGTTTTTCTTCATAGAGCTAATGCTTGGATTTATTGAGCGATTTTACAGTATTATAATCCTATAAAAATTCATTTTATTCTGATTTTTGTAAAAAGATTAAAAAATCAATTAATATCTTCTTAAATTCTATGAATTTGCTTTTGACTACAACTTCAGTAGTTTTGATAGAATTAAGTATATAAATTAATATACAGTTTTATATATATATATGTATATATATACAATTCTCCTAATGCCACTCTTTTAATAGTCTGTAATTGTACCTCTGATTTTTTTATGACCCTTAAGTGGCTTTTATTTTCCAACTTATTACTATTCTAATTTTATAAATAAATACCTCATAGAAATTAGAAAAAGTGTGTCTTTTATAATCTAAACTTTAAATATATGTAGATGTTGTATATACATCTACATCTATATCTATATCTATATATAGATGTAGATATATAGCATATACATATATATGTAGATGTTGTATATACATATATGCAAATACATAGATGTTTACATATGTATGTGGTATATGCATATATAAGTATCAGTCGCTTTGAAAACCTGTTATTCAAATTATATCTTCACTGCTTTTAAAAAATTTACCTCAGATTTTAAAAAGAACTACAGAAAAATTTGTCACCATTCTATTCCTATCCCTTTCCTTGAATTTTTATTTTGTTTACTGGAGTATTTTGATGCTTTCTTAGTTGATTAAGTCTTTGGAGCTAACTACCTTATTTTCCCTGGATGTTTATAGGGTTTTATTTTCATCCTTTTAATTAAATTAAAAATTTGCCTGAACTTCTGCACATGTGGTGTTCTTTTCAATAATTTTTTCAGGAACACAAACAATTCCTTTGATTTGACTGTTCGATTATTTAAAAACAATTTTTTAACGTTTATTTATTTTTGAGAGCCAGAGCCAGAGATAGAGCATGATCAGGAGAGGGGCAGAGTTGGGGCGCCTGGGTGACTCAGTCGGTTAAGCGTCCGACTTTGGCTCAGGTGATGATCTTGTGGTTCATGGATTCCAGCCCCGCATCGGGTTCTGTGCTGACAGCTCAGAGCATGGAGCCTGCTTTGGATTCTGTATCTCCTTCTCTCTCTGACCCTCCCCTGCTCACACCGTGCCTCTCTCTCAGAAATAAATAAAACATAAAAAAAAAAAAAAAAGGAGAGGGGCAGAGAGAGGGAGAGAGAGGGAGACATAGAATCGAAAGCAGGCTCCAGGCTCTGAGCTGTCAGCATGGAGCCCAACGTAGGGCTCAAACCCATGAACCTCGAGATCATGGCCAAAGGCAAAGGCTTAACCACTGAGCCAACCCTGTTTGATTATTTTTAAAGACTTTTTTACTTTGAAATAATTTTAGATTTACAGAAGAGTTGCAAAGATAGTACCCAGGATTTTCACATATTCCCAGATTTATCCAGTGGTAACATCTTCTACAAGATGGTGTATTTATCAAAGCAATTAAGATTAGTACAATATTATCAACTGAACTACAGACTTTATTTCGTTTTCATTAGTTTTTCCACTATTGTACTTTTCTCTCTCAGGATTCAATGTATTTGGTTGTCATGCCTCCTTAGAATCCTCCAATCTGTGACAGTGTTTCATAACCTTGACACTTTTGATAAGTATATTCAATCATTTTGTAAAACTAGCAACGGAATACATCCTTCATCTGTGATTTCTGCCTCTATTCCGATCATTCTTTACATTTTGCCCCTGGGGAACATCTATAATTAATAGGTTTGATCTCCATTGTCTTATTTCCTTATCTGTCATCTTCTTTAGAAGATTTTCTTCTCCCCTCCCCCATAAATTTGTAGAGTGTTTCTCATGTTTATCTTCTACTTTGATTATTTCATTATCTGCAATATCAGCATTGTCACCAACATTAAAAATATGGCTTGTCTCGATCTGATTTTTGTGCAATACTTTCTCATGTAACATTTTATCTTAGCTTGTAATCTATGCGGTGCATCTACCATAATTATGTATTTTATTAATTATAAATAATCTCAGCCCATTGTTTTCTTTTCATTACATGCTCCTGCTTCATAGAACAGAAAGCCACAAGGGGAAAAAGAGAATGAAGTAGACATAAAGAGACAAGCGAAATGACGCCTGTGCAGCTGCAAATGAGAGGCTGCAGGTCGGCTGCTCTGGTTTTGAGAACTTCGAACTCAGGTATCTTCTGGAAAGGTCAGAAATCCTTGCAGCATTTTTTCTGCTTCCTTCAGAAGTTTGTTTCCTATATAAAACTATACTGACCTGATTCTTCAATACTTTTTTTTTCAGTAGGCATAATTTTGTTTTGATCTCTATATACCTACAGGCGGGGAGTGCTTTCTGCAGTTTACTGACCATCAGGGCATATGAGGGTATTTGTGCTCCTTCTCCACTCTAAGCACACTCCTTTTTTTAGTTAAAAATTTGTTTTAATTTAAATTCTAATTTTTTAAGTTAAAAAATTACTTATTATTGAGATAGAGAGAGACAAAGCAAGAGCATAGGAGGGGCAGAGAGAGGGGGAGACACAGAATCTCTGAGCTGTCAGCTCAGAGTCAATTGTCAGGAAGTGAAAATTGGCTCCCTATATTTGGGGGAGCAGGGTGGGTAGAGGTGTTTAGTCATGATGCAAAGAGTGGATAGATCACCTTTTTTTTTTTTTTTTTAATTATTAGATCATCAGTTCAAGAAATATGCATATTGGACCATGGTTATGTGTAAGGCACTGTGCTTGGCTCTGGTACTATATACATCTAAATAAGAAAGACACGGTCCCAGCCTCATTAAATTTTTTCCTAGTTGCTGAGAATAAGTTAACATTTTTGAATGTCAGCATATACTGAATATATGTTATTTCATGGAATTGTTATCAAAACAAAACATGATAATCTATATCTGGTATCTCTGATGCTATGAACTCAGCCAAGGTCACTATTGCTACTTTTATGCAACTTTTATTCTGATTACTGTGACTACTGGTTCTTTTTTTTTTTTTTTCTACGATTGATCAGGAATTAAGGTGAACACCTTACATGCCTCAAAAAAAAATCAGTCTTCAACAGCAATCTTTGGGGGCATCAGTCTTCTTTTTCTTTCCTTTTTCGTCTTTTTAAGGGAGCATTCTGGTGGATAAAATCATATCACATTTAAAAATGGTTGCAAAAACAGAGAATTCATTTGTACCGTTTCTGACCTTTCCCAGATGTTAATGCGTTACATGATCATAATATAATTATCAAAATCAAGAGACGAACATAATCATATTTAACTAATCTACAGACCTCCTTCAACTTTCCTCCCACATTAGTTGTTTGATGAATGTTTTTTTCCTAGACCACCATCTGATGCAGGGTCACCTGCACTATCTGGTCATTACATCTTCTCGGTGTCTATTAATTGGGACACTTCCTTTGTCTTGTGGTCTTTCATGAGCTGGACACTTTTGAAGAGTACTGGCTTTGCCTCATGTTTCTCCACGATTAAACTCAAATTAAGAAATTTGGGCAAGAATATCACTGAAGTGACATTGTGTCCTTCTCAGCACTCATTATCAGGAGGCACATGCTGTTGATACACGTCTCATCATTGGAGATGATAACTTTGACCGCTTGGTTAACATGGTGTCTTCCAGGTTTCTCTACTGTAATGTGACTGTTTTCTCCCTTTGTAATTAATGAGTGTCTGGAGGGGAGATACTTTGAGACCATGTAAATATCCTGTTTCTCATCTTTTGCTTGCTAATTTTAGCATTTGTTGATGCTGGTACTGATGCTATTTTTAATGCCTATTGATTCTTCTTGCCCACAACAATTATTGCTGTGTTGTTTGCTGAATTTGTGATTTTCTCTTTCCATCATTCCATCTATATTTGTTAATTGGAATTCTGCTGTAGTGAGAGTTTTACCTTCTCCTCCACTTATTTATTGATACAAGTCTTTATACAGTATGCATTCATAGCTGTTCATTGCAGTCATTTTTTTTTTTTTTTTGTGACCCAGATCAAAGTGACCCAGATTTGACCACTGGGGACCCCTTGCAGCTGTGTCCTGTTTTAAATAATATTTTAAATTTGAAATCTCTTTTATATTTATTACCCTCCCCCATTTTATTACTAAAACTTTCAAACATTTAAAGCTAATCAATCAGTTATAGGTTAGGATAAATGGCTTTGTCAGAAAATTTCGTATGAGCAGGTTTTTAATGGTGGTAAGGAGAAAAGAATATCCAACTATTGGGGGACTTGGGGCTTTTATGTAAATATGGGGTGACTCTTAATGAAATGTAGGAAAGGAGGATTCTGGAACAAGAATTTGAATAAAACGAGTAAGTGTTCTTATAATATATAAATGGTGCAAGGACCAATTTTTAGATGGAAACTAACTTTCTTCACCCTTTTGTTTAGGATTGAGGGAGAAGAATGAGGTAATCGAATGTAGAGAACCAGGTACTTGGCCCTCTTTTCCTTCTGGAAAGACTGTATCTGACTTTCTCCACAGAGAAAATTTGGCCAGACACAGTCTGCACTCAAATAATGTGGTTGCCCGTGTTTCTATCATCCCAGCCCACACTGGAAATGTGTCTATTTTCTGAGAAATCATTGAGATCAATCTACATTTCTCATTACCATTTAGTAAAAGAGCGACTGCAGTTGACTGTAACAGATAAAGGGCAATTGCTTATTTTTTAATCAATTCTTATTGATTTGGGAGACACGGGATTCTTAATTGTATGTGTGCTTCATCTTGCCAATGAGAATTTCTACTTCATCTGATAGATAGGTTCTGGTTTCAATTACAATGCCTTATCCTTATGTGCATTGTAGGAAGAGGCTTTAAGTCTTTCAAATATTTGAGAGAGATTCTAGGACAGAAGCACCTTTCTTTCACTGATATTGGCTGTCTTGACGGACAAGGCAGGTTCTGAAGCCAGACTGACTGGGTGTGAATCCCACCTCAGCCACTTACTACTACCTTTGTAAATTTGGGCAGGTTACTTCACCTCCTGATGTCTCAGTGTCTTCATCTGTGAAATGGGTATCACAGTAGTACTATCAACTTTAGGAGGTTGTTGTGATATCCTCATTTATCAAATGAGGATAATTCATGCAAAGCATTTGCTTTTGGGGCTGGCTTCTTTTTCTTCTCTTAGCTGGGATGGAGTGCACGCTTTGTGGCTGAGTGGCAACTCTCTTCTAATTTTCCTTGGTTTCTTCTGTTTTCAGTTTGTTGAAATATATATTTAAAAAAATTTTTTTAACACTTATTTATTTTTGAAAGACAGACAGAGCATGAGCAGGGGAGGGGCAGAAAAAGAAGGAGACCCAGAATCTGAAGCAGGGTCCAGGCTCTGAGCTGTCAGCACAGAGCCCGACGCGGGGCTCGATCTCACGAACTGTGAGATCATGACCTGAGCCAAAGTCAGCCACTTAACCTGAACCACTCAGGTACCCCTGAAGCACATTTTTATATGCCTGCCTTTCAACATTTTTAAAAATCCTATAGCGAAAAAAAATGTGCACTGTTTTTTATTCACATATCTTGTTTTTTCTTTTCATTGTGATATACTTGCAAGTGATGGTAGATTGATTTTATATTTGTGCAGTACATAATTCTCATGAATATGTTTTCATAAATATATATAAAATGTTTGCTTATAATTGATTTACAACAATAAGAACACTGAAATCAAAGCATGAGTTGTTCTTAGGATTATGACACAAGGTTTAGTAGTTTGGTAAATGTTTATAACTCGTAATTATCTTTAGTTCCTTCTTTTAAAAATATGACCTTATTTTGGTATATCATGTGAAAGGAACATTAAAATTTTTCCCCCAAATACATGTTTCTAAATTATTTCATTCATAAGTACCTCATTTTTTAATTGTAAAAGTTAAGGATTTTTAGCATACCAAAATAGCATTATAGCATCTAAATTCTTTAAAATGTTTAATTGGAGAGAATTGTAAATTCATCTGCGATTGTGAAAAATATTACAAAGAAGTTCTGTATATCCTTTACCTAGTTTTCCCCAGTGGGAACATCTTGTATAATTATGATGCACTATGATGACCAGAAACATTTGCATTGACACAATCAATCTGCCCATCTAAAAATTTTAACAATAATTCTTTAACATCATTCAATATGAAATTAGTGTTCACGCCTGTATTGTCTCATAATATTTTCACAGCTGGTTTGTTACAATCAGGAGGATCTTCCCGTTCTTTTTTTTTTTTTTTTTTGAGAGAGAATGAGAGAGAGTGAGGGAGGAGAATGAGAGTGAGGGGAGAGGGAGAGAGAGAATCTTAAGCAGATTCCACAATCAGCATAAAGCCCCCATGCAGGGCTGGATTTCGTGAACCTGCGATCATGACCTGAGCAGAAACCAAGAGCCAGCTGCTTGACTGAGCCACCCAGTCACCCCAAGATCTTCTCATTTTTAACAGCGAAACAAATGTCTGTCTTACTAACATTTGCTGCCTGACACAGCCCAGTGAGAATCAGTATATTGCAAGCCTGCTCAGCACTAGGCGTGAGAAGGGCAAAGGACAGAGAAATGAAGAGAGCCCTAGTCACAATTATTACCCCCAATGTGAAGGTAACAAAACCGAAGTGCATGAAAGATAGGGACTTATGCAAGACCCGGGGGTTGGCTAGTGCCACAGCTGGAATTCTAATCTGAGGCTTTTTCGTGTTTTCCGTGACAGTATGAGAGTTCCATAGATGCTCTGGCGGAAAAGTCTTATAAAAATTCTGGACAGTTTACAACCCACAGGACTGGTGGGACTCAAAGATCGCTGACGCAGTGCGAGGCGTTCTGGCCTGCTGACCTCGAGGGATGGCTTGTAGGGTTAGAGATGAAGGGACACGGGACCTGGCTTTAAGGACACAGGCTCTGCCCTGATCCCATCATGTACTAGTGGTGAACTTTGGACAGGTCATTTAATCTTTTTGAAATTCTATATTTCATCCATGCAGCAGAAACAGGAGTGCTTATTTTATAGTTTTATCAGCTGATGACACAAGATGATATTTGTGAAGCTGCCCAGCACATCGCAGGTGCTCAATAAATGCTAGTTCAACCAGGGTGCTTGGCAAACGGCAAGAAAACCACACGCCACGGAAAACGTTACTCGAGGTCAGCAATGAGGTCGAACATTTGAAAACTATTTTTTTTAACTCTCTCCCTTTTAATTTTTCTCAAGGCAAGCACAAGGGTTGACACGGGGTGCCTATTTTATAGAGGGGGTCATGGCATGGAGCTTGGCGTTGACTCCTGCTCCCCTTTAGCCCCACTTCCTTTACAGGTTGGGACCTGGGCACACTCAGGATCCCAGGACTGATCACCTGCTCCCAAGAAGCTGCTTGTGATTTTAGCTAGACCCAGTTGAACATCAGTGGCCCCTTGGTGGACCATTTTGTTCTGTTTTTCTGGAACAGAAAATGCCAGCCTGGTCACGATCTAGAAAGTTGCTGTTTCACTGTAATAGGATATGCATTTAAATGAGAGCTGTGCAAGCAGAAGTCTTACTCTTGCATGCAAGGCTTGGGCAAGCGAGGGGGAAAATTGTCCGTCTTCTGGAATCACTGAGCCCGAAGGCCTTAGAGGCTTGCGGCAGGGCCGCCTAAGAACAGCCCACTCTTAATGTAGAGATTCTGTTTCTTCACCACCACTGGCAGGAAAACATTGCAAATAAATCCTATTATTTGTTCCCTTCCTTTCTAACATGTTATTTCCGCACTTATGATTTTAGAAAGATGTTATTTCCAAACTTGGGGTATAAAGTGAAAATTCCTTCCACAACACCTGCCACGATGTTGTATTTTTACTCCCTCATAAAGGAAGAGTTTGTTACGGCGTTCACAACTTAAACACGTCGATTGTGTCATTGTGTAATTCAGTTCCTAAATGCATCTTCTCTTCTTTTTACCCTCTAGTAGCAGGAGGTATGAAATGAGCAAAAAAGTACAGCTTTGGGTTAAGACTTGGGAACTGCACAGAGGGTTTGGGAAAGGTTTTAGGATGCTTTTATTTAAGATGTTAAAATCTTTTGGTAATATTAGGAGGAGTCTCTAAAGGTTTTTCTAATTTAACTATTTCAATAAGTGCTAAAGATTTTCTGTGGAAAGAGCACAAAAACTCTTTAAACAAAGGCCCATTTCACATTCTAATGCAAATTAGTATAATTTGGAGAGGCCGCCTATATTTCTAAATATAACGCTGCATAAAATTAGTGGCATATTTTATATTATCCATTCACTTAAACTAATCTCACTTCTGAAAAGCCCTATAGGGATGAATAGATTGCCTGTAGAAAGTAGGCTCATAAGCTTTCAAATATTTAAAGAAAAGATGAGACTATAAAAGCACGGAGGAGAAAAGATATGGAATTCTCGAGAAAACATTACTCGAGTTTCCACGGTAATAGTGCTGGAACAAGAGGGCCCCTAAGCAGCTCCCGCCTCCCGTGGCTCACTAAGATCGCGTGGCCATGAATAGTGGCCGCTGCAGCCATTTGGACCAGAGTAAGGGACAGCGCTGAGACCGTTTCTGGAAATGCTGGTAATTGCCTCATTTAAGATGGTGTATCACTCCCTCGCTTCATGCGTGTGTTTTGGACCTCATTTATGAATTGCCTGCCCTTAGGTGAGTCGAATGTAACTATTGTTCAGTGTGTCTCTGCTCTGCTCATGGTGTTGGAAGGTTCTAGAAGATTCTCAGTGTTGCTTCCTCCAGTGCCTGGTGTGGAGAAGGTGGAATGCCAGGGCAATTCTTTCTTCTCCAGGCCAGGGATCCTGCCTGTGAATCACAATACACACAGTCCCTAACTCAAATCCCTCAGAGACAGAGCCCAGGACTCAAGGCAACTCTCTCTTCTGCCCAGGTGGTAGGTTCTCCTCCACTGACTTAGTGACAAAAATCCACATTTTAAGAGCCCGGAGCCGTTTTGGCTGTGACACTGAACCTCTGATGGAAGGAGGCATTTGTTAACAACCCGAGGAATATAGACTAGGGTATGAAAATGAAGGTATTTGGAAAAGATGCTGCTGTTTCTGATGTTGAGAAACAGATATCTGGAAGGGGGAGAAGGGAAGTGGGGTGAGGAGGGGGCCTGCCGGTCCCCAGCAGCCAGTGCAAAAGAGTGACTGTCAGCGGCACATCCATGCGGAGGACCCCACACTGCGGTGATGGGGCAGCTCCCTTGCCGAAAGCTTGAGGAAGGCAGGCCGGTAAAATAAACGCAGCAACAGAAACTAAGGCCGGCTCAGAAAGGTTACAAAGTGCATCCATAAACTCCAGATAAAACGCATTTCCAAGTGTCAGGATGCCCTGAATGGGAGGGAGCAAGCAGTGTACTTAGTGCTTTACTTTTGGAGGCCCTGGGATATAGAAGGGATTGGTAAAAAACCTAGAGCGTACATCTCTGTGTCCTTCGCTGCTGTGTAAAAGTCCAAGTAAGTCTGAAATCTGGAATAATAGTGGGTCGATTTACAAACTATACATTCCGCTGTCCTGGGTGTTCTTAGTCAATAGAAAGTTTTAATCTACGTAAGATAATTTAGTGATGATAGTCTCCAAAAGCTAAGTGGTAGAGTGAGGGTGTGGATCTTCTGAATCCTGGTGCGTGTGTGTGTGTGTGTGTGTGTGTGTGTGTGTGTGTGTGTATGTGTGTGTAAAGGGCAGGAGTTTCTTCAGTTTCTTGTGGAAAACTTTAGTCTTGAAGATTATTCTGACTGTGGATGATGGGTTTTCATCATGGAGGCTGGCTTTTCCCGAGTGGCCTGGGGCAGTTGGTTCAAGTACCATTTGATGCTCTGTTCCACTTCATTAAACATTCCAGCTTCACACCTGGGACTGGGCCACCTGGCACCTGGGTTGGGGGAGAGATTTAGAAAACCAGAAAGAACAGGGAATTTGAAGCCACAGGATTCTAAAAGGACAGGGTTGGGGACCTCTCTTCATTGGAAGAGCTCCAAATCCCAGTCTCCTACTTCTTTCTTCTTCTTCTTCTTCTTCTTCTTCTTCTTCTTCTTCTTCTTCTTCTTCTTCTTCTTCTTCTCCCTCCTCCTCCCCCCTCCCCTCCCCTCTTTCCCTTCCCCCTTCCTTTCCTTCTTCCTCTTCTCCTTCCCCTTCTCCTCCTCTTCCTTCTCCTCTTCCTCCTCCTCCTCCTCCTCCTCCTCCTTCTTCTTCTTTAAATTGAGGTATAACTGACATAACAGTATAATAATTTCAGGTGTACAGTGCAATGACTCAATATTTGTATATATTGCAACATGATCCCCACAGTAAGTCCAGTGAACATCCTTCACGATACATTTTTTTCTCCAAATTCTAATATGGGTAATGGAGTTTGAGCCAGAGGGGATCACCCATGTGGATGGTCTCTTGTGGGACTTGGTGCTGTCAGTGTATGTCCTGTATTGATCCTTGGCCTTCTGTAAGGCACACTTGAAGTCCTCTACATGGGGTATCAGGGTGCTGCCCACATCACATCATCTGTCATCCACAAAGTATCTGGAGGGTGAAAAGAATTCCTAGGATAGTTCTATAGCTTCTAACTCCCAGTTCTCAAATTTCATAAAATAGGTTCTTTGTTGCAACTGACATACTGAATTCAAATGTCAAGTGGAGACATTTTAAATATGGGAGATAACCTATCTCTCATATTCAGAATAGTAATAAACTGCCAGAAGAAGTGGTGCTCTTGACTTTTTGTAAACAGAGCTTTGGGTCTGCTTTGAGATCTGAGTAGGCAGATAGGAAATGAGTCATTGTTGTAGCCAATGAATCTCAGAATGGTTGGCCATCCTTCATTAAACAGAAGTCCTTATATTGCAGAAGAGGTAATGTTCTGCTCAGTGTCATGTGGAACATTTGGCTAAATCTTTACATGGGTGCGTGAGGATTTCAGACATGGGAATTTATGGTGTTAGCAAATATGGTGCTTGGACCAACTTAGACCCAAGAAAGGTTGGTAGGTGGAGAGGTACTTCCTTCAATCTTGACTTCCCCCTTCCCACCAAGGACAGCCTATCCAGGGGATTTGAGCATAAAACCACCCAATGGAAGCCCAGGAGAAAAGATGAATTCCTCTTTGAGTAGTTTTGCTGCTGATGGTAATAACAGAGCACACTAGGTTCTGAGTTCAAGTCGTATCCCCATTTTCTAGTTCTAGTTTCTAATAAGGCACAGACTATACTTTTAGATTGAGAGGAAGTAACATGAGGATGGTTATGTAACTCCACAGCAACAACTATGCATTGTCAAGTGCTACTGAAGGGCCCTGGGTATGGCTGGGTACCTATCTCAGGCAGCTGTAAAGAGTTCAAGATGCCTCAGAAGATCAGAGTGAGGGTGAATGGATGTCTGAAGAGAGAGAATCCTGGGAACAGGTAGAGGGGAGGTAAAAGACCCAGGTATTTTTTAAAAAATATTTTTAATGTTTATTTATTTATTTTGAAGGGGGGGCAGAGAAAGAGGGAGAGAGAGAATCTCAAGCAGGTTCCATTCTGTCAGCACAGAGCCCAACGCAGGGCTCAATCTCACAAACCGTGAGATCATGACCTGAGCTGAAATTGAGAGTTGACACTTAACTGACTGAGCCATCCAGGTGCCCCAAAAGATCCAAAAGTTTTAAGGCATAGGTAAGTCTGAGTGAGAGAGTGAATGGCAACAACCCTTTAAACATTACTAGAAGAGGAAGGGAGGGGGCATCTTTCATAGAATACCTTCAGTCAGGGCCATTTAGTCTATGTAAGTTCTAAAAAAATCCTATTTTTGGAATTTCTACACCAAAGAACATCAAACATTTACATACACCCATATCAAAAAATATATAAATTTTGTTGTAAATAATGCAACAAGATTTTTATAACTGACTTTCAAAATTATTTGATGTCAAAGAACTCATTTACTTTATGACTGACTGTGATTTCTTCGAAATCATTGTGGATTCAAAATTCTCACAAAGTGAGAAAATATATGCTACTGATTATTTTCAAGTTGTGGTGACATTTAGCCAATGTTGAATTTAATGACTGGTAAATCTGAGGAGTATAATATTTTATAGGCATTAAATTAAACACTAATTTTGAATCTCAGTCTTCTTTGCAGGGCAATAACTTTTTTTTTTTCGGGTCTCAAACATTTTCATGGGTCCCTGAATAAGTCACAGGATCTTGTTGCTGAGCTTGTAGTGACAGTTGGGGAAGACAGCTGTTTCCAGCTGAGCCACCACAAGGAAGACAGTTGGTGAAGCCAGTTTAGACAGTTGGGTACAATTTGCAAGAAAAGTTCTTAGAAGATGTAGACAAATGACCTATTGTTGTACCTTCAGTTTTACAGTAGTGTGTTGTTTCTATAGTTTGCTTAATTGCATTCCCAACAGAAGGGAAAGGAATGGGTTGCATATCTTCCAATTACTGGACGAACAGGTTTCTGCCTTAAGAGGCACTTGGAAATTGTGGGCACTGTCTTGTAAAGGCAAGATAGTGTTTATTTACTTGCACTCTGTCTTGTTTCACAAAAATTTGAGGTTGTATATCACAAATACACGTGTAACACTAATGGGAAAATGTTATTCTCTTATACGTCATTAGAGGAAGGGAAGGTCTTTATTTGGAAAATTCTTTGAAAAGCCACTTGGAAATATAGTGAGACTCCAGGGTCTGAGTGCCCACTGATGGAGAAGGTGCTCTTTTCCTAACATAAGGGTGGGAAAGTGGAAATTCATATGGAAACATCCAAGGAAGAAGGAATGGGTACCAGGAGGCCTGGACCTGGCAGAATGGCCTAGCTTAGTGGAGTGTTTGAAAGCAGATGGGTTTAAATAGAATTGTTAATAGCTTGTGGTGGGTTCTTTTGGGTGAGCTTGAAGAGAAAGACAAAGGGGGGTCGCCTGGGTGGCTCAGTCGGGTAAGCACCGACTTCGGCTCACGTCATGATCTCGTGGTTTGTGAGTTCGAGCCCTATGTTGAGCTCTGTGCTGACAGCTCAGAGTCTGGAGCTTGCTTCAGATTCTGTGTCCCCTCTTTTCTCTGTCCCTCCCCCACTCACATTCTGTCTTTCTTGAAAATAAACATTAAAAAATTTTTTTAAAAAAAGAAAGACAATGGGAAATTGACATCTAAATTACACAGGTAGGAGGCATAATGTAAATCAGAACAGATATTGCTAAAAGGGGGCACATAGAATACAGGGAAATATACCCAGTACTAAACTATGAATTGTCCTGGCATAAGTTTCATAACATCCAGAAATAATTAATTATCAGCTCTTTAATAAGATGAATATTGTGAGTTGTTGGGATAGCATTAGGCATAGAGCAAGATTCAGGACTTTAGTCCCCTTTCCTTCCCTTCTTTGGGACGTTGGTCTTCCTTATGCTGAAGGACTGATGTAGGTTCTCCTAGGTTCTGTTCTAAGCTCTCTTCTTTCGATCTTCTTTCATTTGAGTCTCATTCCCTTTCATCACACTCCCCTCTGCCAAATTTGTCTTTTTGTTAATGGTTAATTAATTTTATCAGTGACTTGACTAAGCCATGTTGAGCTTTTTATTCTTCTTATTCATTCTTTGACAGATGCAATCCGTTGATAAATGATACTGATACTACCTGTGTCTCACATTGTATTAGCTTCCCATTGCCACCAAAACAAATGATGACAAACGTGGCTTATAAACAACACTGATTTGTATCCTGTAGTTCTAGAGGTCAGAGGCCCAAAATGATCTTTTGGGCTAAAATCAAGCCATCAGCAAGTGCATTTTTTTTTGGAAGCCCTAGGTGAGAATCTGCCTCTTTGCTTTTTCTAGCTTTTAGGGGACACTTGCATTGCATGGTTCATGGCTCATTAGACTATCTGCAGAGCTACCCGAGTAGTATCTTCTCTCCTGTCTGATCTCTGCATCCATCCTTACATGTTCTCTCTCTGACTCTGATCCTACTACCTCTCTCATATAAGGGACTCGTGATTACATTGAACCCACCCTAACAATTCCGGGTACTCTCCTGATCTGAGTTCCTTAATCACATCTGCAAAGTCCCATTTGCTATGTAAGGTAATATATATAAAGTTCTGATGATTTGGATGTGAGCATCCCTGGAAAGCCATTATTTAGCCTACTACACACTCCTTGACCAATTCCCTCTCTTGTTACTATCAGATTTTCCTTACCTCTTGTCTGGAATTTGTAATACCTTTGTAACCAGACTATTTCTGGCACCTCCACCATCCAGTCCAAAATATACACTGCTTCCCATCATCACCTTGCAGCTGAGATCTGGTCACACATTTCCTTCCCCCAAAGCAATTCAGTGGCTCCTTACACATGCGTACAGAAGAAATCACCATATTCTCAGCCTTGAAATCTGGCCGTTCCTGCTATTCCCATTTCCAACCCTTCCCCAGGGGTCAACTGTGCATTCTAAAAATCAGTTCTCCTTGTGACTCCTTTGAACTGCCCTCAACTTTCCCAAATATTTCCATCTACTTTTGGTGTCCCTTCCAGGTATAATGTCTTTCCATTCCTACCTTGTTTGTTCAAGTTCAGATTACCCAGTCAAGGCTTAAATCAAATCTTCCCTCTCCCATGACAACTAGATCTGTTCAATCTTCACACATTTTTACCATCTCTTTTCCTTCAACAACCTCTGTGTGTATTTTTGTAATTCTGTGGCAGTCTGTCTCCTCAGACTAGGGGGAGGAGAAGCTTTAATGGGAAGAGACCCTTGCTTGTTGATTTTTTGAGACTTCCTAGCACTTAAGAAAATGTATTGATCTTCGATCGAAGAATGTAACAGATATTTGTTTTATTAACTGTTGGAGGGTTTTTCTTTAAGGAATAGCCAAGAGATTTAGAGATTGGCTCTTAAAAATAACTTTTAAAGGAGTATTAGAGCACAAACACCAAAGTTTTCCCTATTTTGATCTGCTAGTTTTCTGGCTTCTGGTTTCTCCTTCCGCTGGACTACACCTTCTCTCAGGGAGGTTTAGCATTATGGGAAAGTTCCCTCAGGTCTTTGCCAATCCCCTTGCCCCCAACAGAGTTTCACATCTGCTTTGTCATTCATGAGCCTCAGATATGATGCCAAGGGGCCGTGTCTTCCAACAGATACTTGTGTTCAACTCTGTCTGCAGTGAATGATTCTTCTCAGTTCCTTATCTAGTATATAATTCCCGATTTCTTAGCGGTATTGAAGGTGAGGAAGGCCTATCTGATCTCCCAAGGGGCTCAGTGCCAACAGAGTAATTAGCTAGGCTTCATGCCAATTCAGAGCTTTGATCTGGAAACCCATAACCTTTAGTTTCAGACGATGGCTGAAGAAAGTGCTGAGCTAAAGAAGAATGCTCTGGGCTCTTCTTTCAAAACCATACAGACATTACCCAGACGACTTGAGAACTGGACTATAGAACGCATTGTTGAACCAAAGAAGAGATTTATTGGTTCATTTTACTAATCAAACCCCGACAATGTGTCAGTGGCCTCACAGAAAATTTAAACTGAGGCAGTCTCTATTCCAAAGCAATAAGGCAAATACAGTTATTGAATTGTGAATGGCATTTCTCTGAGCACAAGAAGCCTCAATGGGAACAGATATGCTTCTGTTAGGATGTTTATGCCTGTAATGAAAGTGGCATCAGGAAAAGCCAACTGCATTTTTTCCATCTTACAAAAAAAAAAAAAAGAAAAAGAAAAAGAAAAAGAAAAAGAAAAGAAAAGAAAAAAACAGGGAGGGAAAGAAACGTGGTATGACATATAAAAGGCACATTTGACCAGAAGACACATTCTGGTTTTGTGGCCACTAGCTGAAATACAAAAGATTTCTGTTGAAGTGAGGTTTGAATGGCTGACAAGAAATAAAGCAGCCTCAGAAAGCTGTCTGTCCATGTGAAGCACTTTGTTGGTGCCACACAGGATGTGGCAGCTGCATTTGGTATCCAACTGGGAGCTATAGATTTTTACTAATGCTTTTGGAGAAAGAGGCTGGCAAATACCCTCTGTGAGGTACACTCAGAAGGTTGGCTGGGCTGCCAGGGAGGCCTGCGGAACTCCAAAGGATGTCACCACACTTCCCTAATGCCTTTCTCTCTCCTCGTGGTTTGACTACAGCTTTTAAACTTGAGAGCGAATCATAATGGAATTGCAAAGTAGTCTCATTACGGTAGATGGATTGTAACAACAATGGGCATGGGGGGGTGGCGGGGTGTTAGTGGATGTGGGCATCACGTTGGGCCCACGCTCAGTTCATGAAGGCAGCGGTCTTTGTGGGTGACTGGCGGGGATGCTGGGACAGACACCCTATCTTAAAAATACCTACCCTGCTGGCCCGTCATGATGCTTTTTATCTCAGCCTTTAAATACCCACTGGCTAAGGCTCAGAGGTCTTTAACAACCAATAAAATGCCAGGGCTGCTGGAATGAGTCCTGCGTTCAACCATATGAGCTGCTTGAGAGAATTCCCTTCAAAGCTGTCTCTCTTCTAGGCTGTTCCTGCCACGACCACTGTGACAGTTTCCCTGTTTGTCCATAATTTCTCTCCCTTCCTCGCCACCCACATCTAATGAGTGAGTGTCATTGCGTCTACCTCCGGTTGATTTCCTCCATCCCAAGGCACCACCTTGGTCATCTCTGGCTTTTATCCACGCAGTAGGCTTGGGTCTACTGGCATGGCTATTGCGCAAGCCTTCTCCACATGGCCTCCACTTGCCTTTCTAAAACGTGGGTCTGATCTTGTCACCCCCTTGAAACCTCTCCATAATCCCTTGGTGGCTGGAGCACTGCCGCGATCTTATAGTTGGACAGCAATGACCCTTCACAGATCCATCTCCCACCGTCTTTCTCTCTTACTCCCTCTTTTAAGGCCCACATGGTGGGAAGCATTCGCTTTTCCCCGGATGACAAGAGCAGCACATCCTACAATTTGACTTGATGGCACATGTTCTTGCCCCTCTACCTGGATTGAACTCTCCCTTCTTCTCAGCTTCTAAAATGTCCTCTTATCTCTCCAAACCCAAAACATATGTTAATGCTATTTCTGTAGTTCTTCAAGACTTAGCCAGTCCTTCTTTTGTTTAGAATAATTTGTACACAACTCCATCAAAGTGCTTTCCAGACTGTTAGCAACGTTCTCCCCGCTTCCTCAAATGTATAAATAACGTAGCATTCATCTCTAGGTTTTCAGTGCCTGATACAATGTCTAGAACAATAAATCTCAATTAAAAAGCTGACAAAATGAACCATTCTTGGGAATTTGTAGGTGTGATCAGCTACCCATATAAATAACTATGCTGATGTAGTTCTATGGCAAATTATAAAGTAAGAGAGACAAATCTTCATTTGTCCCACTTTTCCTTCTGTCTTTTTTTGTTATACCATTTTTCTCATTTTTCTCTCAGGAAAGGCTCATATAATGTGTCACCTTAATCTTTAATGACAAAACAGACATTAACAGGGTGCCTACTATGTCCCAGACATTTTGGGGAATGTGTGTGTCAGGAAATAAGACAGGCAAGATTCTCCTTTCATGGGACTTGAAATCGAGGTTGGGCAAGATAAACATCAACTATACAAATATGCAAAATAAGATCTTTTCAGATAGTGATAATTGCTATGCAGAGAAATAAAAGAGGGAGATGTTGGAGAAGTTGACTAGAAGGCTCCTTTGGATGTGTTATCACATGTCTCTGAGAAGGTGTCATTTAAACAAAAGGCAAATGACAAGGAAAAAGATTCTAACCATCTGAAGACATGATGTGGGTGAACATGGGGTGGGATGGGGAGCTCTGTGAGCAAAGGTAGCAGCTGCTCAGCTTGCATAAAACCTTTGAGGTTTTGAAAGCGTCGGGGGCTGAAGAAAGACATGTAGTGCGAAGGGTAGCCATGCTCTGATGGCTGGGCAAGGGCAGATGGTACGCAGAAGCCTGGGGTCACTTTTCTCATCACCACAGGAAGCCTTTGGAGGGCTTTCAGCAGGAAAGCAGTGTGAGGATAAGACTAAAGATTGAGACCCTATGGAACCGGGATCTGGCACGGCTCTCAAGGGTTTTTCGATATATTTCTTCTGGAGAGCGTATGTGTACCCCGCTGCTTCCCAGCTCACCTCTGACTCTGCTTTAATTTCCCTTTCTGTTCCTATTTCTCTCTCTCTCTCTTACTGCTCTTGAGGACACTGAAGCATAGTTTAAAGCAACCAACCACACGATGTCTCTTTTTTCCTTATTATATTGAAAATTTTGATGTTAGTTTTGTATTTCATCTTCTACTCTATCCCAGTTTATCATCTAGTGGACTTTATGCCTTAGGAAGAGGTGGTGGATTTTTTCCCCGTGGCTTTGCAAATTGCTTTTACATGGTACACAGTATCTTAATTTGAGAAACATTGGGATTTGAGATCGATTGACTCAACTTGAGTGAGAAAGGTTGGGGTCAACATGGAGTGGGCATGCTTGATGAGAATCTTCAGGGAGGACTGGACAGCTGTGGGGAATCCAGGTAAAGAGAAGTTTTGCTAGTGAGTGGAATAAAGGGAGCAACACAGGACAAAACAGTTGTAGGAAGGGGAATGTGAGAGGCTCCAGTGGCAAATTACTTACTCCTTTCACTTAATTGACAATATATCCAGAAGGTAAGTTCCATAAGCAGGGACCTTGCCTAATGTGTTCACTGCTATACAGAGCACTGCCATGCACTTAAACAGAACAAGCCAAATAATGAATAAACAAAATATTCAATAAACACAGAAACTAGCAAGACATGCAGCCATTCTACAGAACTGGGATTCTGCCAGGAGAAGACCAGGAAAAATACACCATGAATGAAGAGGTCCCCTAGAATTGATCCTGGAATATTACTGTTGATGTTTGAAGAAGAGGTGGGAAGGAGGGAAAAGGGAGGGAAATCCATGATATTAAAGATGCATACGCAAAAAAAAAAAAAAAAAGGAAAAGAAAAAGAAAATTAGAGAAAGAGAAACAATGGGCATAGTTTTAAAATAAGTATAAAATTAAACAGGGATCGGACATATTTAATCAGACTATAAAAGTCTTTCATAATTACTAAGATGACAAAGAAACCCCTAGAAAGGAAGTTTAGGAAGCACCTCTCCAATCAGATTCAGAGCCTTTTGGGATCATTTGAGTGATAACTGTGTGGGTGATACTCCCCGTAGATTATCATTTTCTTTCTGAATTCATTTCCTCCAGCAGAAATGAGGGCCTGCGTCACTCACGGGGCGTACTTGTGTGATGTGTGGGTTTCCCAACCTGAGAGCACGTAGAATCACAGGGCTGGTAGTGAACAGGTCAATGGAGGCTCTCCTTGCCCCAGATGGGAAGGCTCAGTCATCTTGAAAGTCTTCATCCAGAAAGACAGATCCGAAGATGCCAGAGCAAGAGGGCCCAGGGCACTCTTTTCAACTAGCTGTGTTGATGTTCCGTCATCGTGTCCAAATGATAGAACCTTGTTCCTTCCCGTCCTTCAGGCCTCAGCTCAGATGCTCCCTTCCCTCTCTGATTCCCCCAAGACTTCCTTCCTCTTTGCTCCCACGGGACTTACTATTCATCTGTAGCATTATATTTTATTATAACATGGATAGCTCAATTACCAAGCGCATTATATTATGTATCACACGGTTTATTCATATACTCATTTATTTTATCATCCATTCATGCATTATTGAACACACCTGAAACTTAAGACACTGTGTTAAGTATATTCTTGGGACTCCAAGACATTAAAACATGGCAGCTGCCTTTAGGAAGCTTAGTGCATCGTGGGAGGAAAAGGTACAAATATCACTTGCTGAGAGGTTACTACACTTCGGTTATTATGCGGAGAGCTTTATCTCTGTTGTCTCTAAATTCATAATCATCCTGGAAAAGAAGGACCAGAAATCAGGTACTCAGAGAGTAAACTGATTTGGTTGCTTCAAGGCCAAATGGTTAGGACATAATGGAGCTGAGATAACAATTCAGGTCTGTTTGGTTCCTTGCTACCTTTTTGTCTCCCCTAAATTACATTCCTCCACTTATTCTTTACTTGTCACTCTCCCCATAAATGGCAGCTGTAGCTCTCCACCGCCCCCCTTCCCACCTACTTCTTATACTATAAGTATAATAGGTTAGGAAGTGTATTTCTTCATTACTAGTTTCTACCGGAGGGACTAGGATATTGGAAGCGCTCAGTAAGGATCTGTTGAAAGGATGCTTACATGGCTGAATGAGATAGGAGGCTCCCCACACTAAGTCCCATCCTTCACAAGGTGGTGTGGCCTCAGTTGACTCAGCTCTCTTTCCCACTTCTGGACATCTATTATCTTATCAGTCCAAGTCTGGTCAGGTGTTTGGAGCAGAAAGTATTTTAGCACAGGGAATTAGAGATTTGTACATCTATGACCAAGTTTGGGAGCCAAGGTTAGGAGGAAATTGTTCATGCCCAAGAAATCTGAAAGTGCAAGAAGCAGAGGAAAATCATGGCAGTCCCAAATGATTTTTCAATAGGATTCAGAGACTTGCAAGTCACCAGACCTCAGTTGCTACTGGAGAAAACTGGGGGCTTCTCCCTGCTTTCCAAACGCTGAGTGGGAACTTTTCCTTAGAAGCATCTGACCCATAATCCTCATGGCAGGGGATTCTGGGAAATGTAGTTCCCTAGGGAGAGAGCAGAAGACGTTGGGGATGATCCTGTTTTGACCAGTCTGGCTTTTGTTGAACTCATGTTCATTTTCTTTTTGCTTCTTAGATAAAATTTCTCACTGTGAGCCCCAGTACCCTTGCCTCAGTCAGGCAGCAATTTTGTAAGTCGACTTCTATCTTGCTGCCATGCTAACATTGGCGACACCAGAACTTTGCCGGTAGCTAAAGGAGATCCATTTCTAACCAGAACAAGGGGATTCTTTTCTTTTTCTTTTTCTCACCGGTTTCCAACAGAGACTAAATTATGAGGTCTAAATCTGCTAAGGCTTTCAAAAAGAGCCTTGACCAGGGCTGAATCGACTTGAAGAATGATGAAGGGTTGGCTTCTCTCTCTCGGCAGCTGCGACTTTGGTCAGCCCTTTGCAGAGTAAGAGGAAATTTAATGAACCCAAATAAGACATGATCCTTTGTGGCTATAAAAGTTACACTTTGAAAAAGCTCAGCTGGTCAAGAGCCACTTGAAAATGATGTTACTGCCGGGGAACTCTGTCAAAAGTCCACTCCTCTGGGTGAGTTTCCTTCTCTTTGAGGGAAAACAAAGAGAGGTTTTACAAGCTAGAGAAGGGTCATTTTGCTATTTGAAAGAGCGCATTCAAAAATTGAGGCCCAGTGCGGTTGGGAGACATCCATAGTCAGTACTTGTTTATTTGTCCAGCTTTACACCATGTAAGTGATGCAGAATCCTTTCCGACTCTAATAATAACACCATCGTGGCCCTGAGTTAATGGAAAGCTGGAATGGCCAACTGAGAGCTGGTGCTCAGATTAACCGCTGAGGGTCAGACAAGTCCACAGCCGCGGTTGGGGAGGGAGGCAAAGGAGTGGAGGAGAAGAAGAGCAGAGGGAGTCCGTCTTAAAATATTTTTGCCTCGTCAACAGATTTCGCGCGTGATATTTTACCACCAGAGCCATCAACTGGAGGATTTTCGAAAGGATCCGGAGAAACAACCGCCTGATTCAAATTCTATGGCTCCTAATTGAACAAGCAGCACATTTTAGAAACCTTTTGTGCTGAGGAGACTTCATTTGTAGAATAGTTCGTTTGCTTATACAGGCGGCAACGGTGCTTAACTGGCGTAATTATTATGTGTTTCTAGTTTGCCTCAAATTTTGATTCAATCAGAATCCCTAAATCTGACAGCCTATAATCAAACAAAGAGAGTGCTCTGGAAGCAAGGGATTAACAGAGGGGAATTAAATTGTCGTTTTCAAACAGCTCAGACCAATATGAAAGCCCATTTAGGAGTCTCTCCATAAATATCCCTTTTGTTTTGTCTAATTGCCGGTTTGAATGTATCAGACTCATCAATGGGATTAGGGTTAATAGATGTTTGGTCACGCAGAACATGCAGAGGAGGAATCTGATACACACACACAAAAATTGCACTTAATGAGCTTAGCAAATGTTTGCCATATTTTTAATGAACCCTGGGGCTGTCAGAAATGCTTAGCAACTGCTTTTCCACCCTTGGAAATGGAGCAACCGAAGGACATTAACACTATGTACACCCGTAAATAAGAGGAGCTATTAAAAGACACCAGCCAGGAGGAGGGAATGATGACATTTTGCTGTCCCACAGCCAGTGATACTTAACACTCTGGGTGTGGGTTCAGTGTGTGACAACATAGTTGAGAGGCTGGAGTTTCCCGAAGGGCACCGTGGGGCGTGAGGTTTTTGCAAAGGGTCAAGTAACCGGGTTCTTTTTTTAAGTTAAACCTGTTGAGGATGGAATTTCCCAGCCTCCTACCCCAGCCCTGGCTTCTGTTTTCACACCTTCATGCTACTCTCGCCAAGCATCTGCGGAGAGGCTTTTGAAAGAGGAGGTTCTGTGGTGCAGCCACTTTCCCAGGTCCAGGCCAGTCCTTCCACAGAGCAGGCCACTCCCCAGCTCAGCCGAGGGGAGGCCAGATCAGCCAGTTCTCGGGACTGATTGCTCAGATGATTGAATGATCCATCTTGTGAGCCCTTGGGATTTGGTCCCGAAACCAATGCAGTTGGTGGTAATGGGGACTTATTGAAGTAGGCCATGTGGCTTGTGCTCTCAGAGTACAGATCGGGCCTAAAAGGATCAGGTTTTCCTCGGGGAAGGTTTGATTTGATAGACAGAGCACAAAATGCAAGTCCAATGGATTATGGTTAGAGCAAATGAAGAATGTCTTAGACCCTTGGTTTTTATAAAGCCAATTGATTGCAAGGACTTCCTGCTCCCTGCCGTCTCGTCCAGCCCTGCCTCTCAAGGAGGCAAAAATACACACAGCGTCATTAAAAAAAAAAAAATCATGAACTAAACACAATGAGTTTTCAGCTTTGCTTGAAAATGAACAACGCTCCTGTGTTAGCAGCTGTATTTTTGTGTCAAATGATGGGATCGTAACTCTTATTCAAACAGAGCTGAGAAAAGGCCATTGCTGGTCTTGTACAATATAATTCTCTTATAGAGAATTATAAAATTTTCTTTTGAAGAAAAGGGAGTAGAGTAAAAAAAAAAAAAAAAATCAGTGTCATGAGGGGAAAGGGCCTGCATAGTGTAGTTTGTTCCTATTGTCCTCACGGTAGTGGTAGTGGTGGTGAGAGTGGTTATGGCAGAGCCTGTGTCTGTGTGTTTATGTATTTTACTAGTCATTTGTCATCAAGCTCTCCTGGCCCTCAAGTGACTGTTAGAATATCTAGTTTGATGAATGAAGCTAGAGATATTACCAAAGGCTTTATGGCTTCGTGGTTAAAAAAACATTGTTGGTTATAAGCTATTCTTTCATAAGGTTCTAAATTCTTGGCACCCAAGCCAGTGGATTGGATGAGTTCCAAACAATAGTTTGTTAAGTGGGTCAAAGGTCCAAAACCCAAACACCTACAGAGTTTAGATTGGTTCTATAATTGAAGGAATCTAGGTAGATGAAGCATTAAGAGTGGTAAGAACTGCAGAAAACTGAAAACCACACATGCCCCATGTGAAGAGTGCAGTGACTACTGGGCTGAATGTCCTGACCTGTGAACTCTCGATCCAGCCCTGCCTCATGCCTGTTAACTTTACCACCTTCCAGGTTTCTGGGTTTTTTGCTCGATCTTGACCTTGATGCCAGTGATTCACTGATCAGCTTATCTTTTGGTTTTAAGACTACAGCTTGCGTTTTCTTTTAACTCCTCTGAGCCCCATCCTAAACTCCAGTCCCTTGAGTGAGTGAAAGAATGAGTGAGTGAGTGAATGAATGAATGGTCCACTTTTGTTCAGCTCTAATGTGTGTGCTTCTCTTCCTCCCTTCCTCCTTCTTTCCTTTGCTTCTTCTGCCTTCCTCCCTCGTTTCTTGGATATAAAGATAAGCAAGGAATAGACTCTCCACTCTGTAGGTACTACAGAATCTACATAATCTAGAGGGAGTGTCAAAACATGTACACAAACGGATGTGACAGGAGGGGAGGTGCCCTAGTTGGGACACACACAGAAGCCATCAGGAGGTGAAGAAGAGATCCCCTGAGTCTCACCAAGAAGTGTTATGGAAAACCTCACAGACCACTGAGTGTGTGTTCAATTGTGTGTTGTCATTTGCCAGGTGGCAATGTTGAGAATACTCTATGTGGCTAAGACAGCTCGTGCAAGGATGCAGGATTGTGAGAGTGTGACCTGCTTAGAAAGTTAGCAAACATAGCTGTAGAGTGAGATGTTCAAATGTGGCTTGACCCAAATGTCAAAAGTTGTCTCCCATTGGCCAAGCATCTGAACCTAGACCCTCTGGCCATCTTTCAGGATGATTCATTTTTCAGGAGCAGCATTTGGCTATTTAATGGATACGGATTCGTCTAAGGACAATGCTTATGTTTTTGTCATCTCGCAAATATGTTTTCAAGAATGTTCGATTGTCCTGCCAATTCAAATCATTCCAGTATGCCTTTCTCAACACCTACTAAGGACATGCCAGTGTGCCATGGAAGGTGGATTTGCAGAGGCTGTATGTCGTCACCTCTCTTTGAAGATTTAATAATCTTTCAAGAACATTGATGGTGGGGGGTGCCTAGGTGGCTCAGTCGGTTGAGTCTCCAACTTCAGCTCAGATCATGATCTCATGGTTCATGGGTTCAAGCCCCAGGTCAGGCTCTGTGCTGACAGCTGGGAGGCTAGAACCTACTTTGGATTCTGTGTCTCCTCTCTCTCTGCCCCTTCCCTGCTTGTGCTCTGTCTCTCTCTCTCATAAAAAAAATAATAACAATAAAACACATTTTAAAAAGGGTAGGGGGAACTTTTGGGGAAAAATTCATATTTTTATTTAAAAAAAATGCCTTGGTCTTTTGTAACTTTTCAAATTGAAAATCAGAGATTTTCTTAGCTAAGAACAAGAGGTTCAGTGAGTATTTTTTCATTAAAAAAACAGTAAAAAGATGCAAAATTTGGATCAAAATTCTCTTTGGGAATGGAGGGAGGAAGGACTGGCTAGAAATCCTAGGTTGGTCTATGTAGGCTTCATTTAGCCTTTTCAATGTCTGGATTTGGCTATGTTTATAAATTCCATAAATTAAAGTATCACTATGTAGCTTTGAGTGTCTCAGAAATTTAATGCACAATTCTAACATAAGGCCAGCATTACAGGGGCTGTTTTACCACTGTGCCTGTCTTCTGAGAACTTAGGTGTATTATAAACGATACAATCAAGAAAGGACTATATTTTAAGATCTGGTATTTTCATTATTTTATCTATTCCTGAGTTTAAGACTGTACTTTTTTTTTTTTTTACTTAAAAGATTGCTTTGTGGCTCAGTCGGTTCAGAATCAGTCTCTTAATTTCAGCTCAGGTTATGATCTTATGGTTTGTTGAGTTTGAGACTCATGTCAGGCTCTGTGTTGGCACCAGGGAGCCTGCTTGGGATTCTCTCTCCCTCTCTCTCTGCTCTTCCCCAGATTACTCTCTCTCAAAAAAATGAATGAGTAAACATTAAAAAAATTGTGGTAAGGAACACATAACATAAACTTTACCATTTTAACCACTTTTAAGTATATGCAACCTATTTGCTTTTAAAGAAGGAAAAACTTGTCTCAAATTATGCTTTGACACAGGTAATTTTTAAATGTTTGTATTTAGTTTGGAAAATGAGAAAAATCCTTTTTCTAATAAAATCAAAAGAGGGCAAGATTGGAACAGTACAGTAGTAAATAACATATTAACTTTGGACTTCTTACTAACAGGGTCAAAACAAAGGTCCGGTGAGGCACCTAAGTGGCTCAGTCAGTTGAGTGTCTGACTTAGGTTCAGGTCATTATCTCAAGGTTCGTGAGTTCGAGACCCATGTCAGGCTCTGTGCTGATAGTTCGGTGCCTGGAAACTGCTTAGGATTCTGTGTTTCCCTCTCTCTCTGCCCCTCCCCCACTCACACCTTGTCTCTCTCTCCCTCAAAAATAAATAAACATTAAAAAAAATAAAGTAAATAAACAAAAAAAGGCCCAGAAGCCAGCAGACCTTGGTTCTAAAATGTCGGCTTATTGTGGGAGGAGCCTGCCAATGCCCACAGAGGAAACACAAACCACAAACCAACGTTTGTAGCTGACTGGTTGGGTTTGTCTCTAGCTGAGCTATGGCCATGGATCTGTTTGGGTCTTTTCATGGGTGGTGGGCAATATTGGGTTATTGGGCTAGATGCTATTTCCATCTGCCTTGGAGTATTTGAGGAGATAAATGTCTGCCACAGCCTGATAAATGGCCTCTATGGTTCGCTGCCAGAGAAACTGAGTTATGGCTCCGATATTTCATTTCAGGGAAAACTTCAGCCATCCGAAGTGTGCAATGCAGCCTTCCATTTGACCAGGATGGCAGAGTGTTTCTCTGTTTAAAGGACATGGTTTGTACAGTAGCTCCATAGGGGCTTGGAGGGTAGGGGATAAATAGAAAGCACCCTGTAAGTCAGACCAGTAAATCAAGTGTAGTCAATTCAAAATATGAAAAAGAATCTAGGGACTGAAATGTAATACTTCTATGTCCTGGTCGGGTTTAAAATCATCCTTACTTCAGCACTCACATCCTCAGGCAGTTAAAATCATTCTAGAGCACATTACCTTCACGACTAACAAAGAGGGGGTGGTGCACTAAGCACTCAGACAAATACATAGCAAACTCTCAGAAATAAGATTAGTTATTTTTATGTACTGTGTTAATACTCTGAGTGTTACACCCCACAAGAATCCCCCACCTTCTCAGGCCAGCTGAGCCAGTTGTCAATCTGATCTATTCTCATGATACTGTGTGAATGCCTCGATCACCACACTTAGCAAATTATATTATAAACCATGCCATTGTGGGGCACCTGGGTGGCTCAGCAGGTTGAGTGCCCAACTTCGGCTCAAGTCATGATCTCACGGTTTGTGAGTTCGAATCCCTCATTGGGCTCTGTGCTGATGGCTGCTTCAGATTCTGTGTCTCCCTCTCTCCTCTGCCCCTCCTCCATTCATGCTCTTTTTCTCTCTATCAAAAATAAATAAATGTTAAAAAAAAAAAAAAAGGGGGTGGTGCATATGTATTTAAATGCTATCTGGAGTATCACAAGATACTTGTTTTCATAAGAAATATGAAAAAAAAATACAGGTTTTGCACATACACCAATTACATGCATCAGTAGATTGAACGAAAATTTATTCTAGATACCAACTGATTTTCCGGTACCAAATGGCAAGGGGATTATGATTATAAATAGGGTTGTCATGATCTATCTAGAATTACGCATATATACAGCCTGATTTTATCTCTTACTGATACGTGGGGACATACATACGTTGAATGGCTTGTACTGATGGGGTGGCCTGTCTGTTGTATGGAAGGAGGGGAAATGCTTCAGGATAATGAAGCACAATGGAATGTGGAAAACCAGTCCCTCTAAGATAGCATGTGGCAGTCATCATGACCTTTGGTGAAATAGACAAAACATGGAGGGAAAGCCCTTTTATGCATTCTTGTTAGCACAGAAGTGAGGTGAGCCAAGAACTCACTTGGGATTTGATCATATTGAGCAGAGGGCCCATTATGTGCCAAACAGTATCTCTTCTAGGTGCCTGGACACTGGGGCCATTCTTTGTGAAGAAGCCATTAGGATGAGACAAAACCGCACCATGTGAGCAAATGCTAAATGCAGGTGCAGCCCAGTGGGGTCTAGGTAGCTCCACAGTGGAGTGCGGGGGGGGTGGAAAGGGGTTTTGGAAAGTTTTGTGCCTCTCAGTTAGGCCTGGGGGAAAGAGATGGAGCTGTGTATAAAAGATTTATTGCTGCATATCAGAAAGCTCCTAGGTATGAAGCTCACCTATTCTTTCTCTGGCTGACTTTGGTCAGTGGTGAATTCATGTTGCTTTGCCTGATTTAAATCTACTTGACTGTTCTGAAGGAAAACTGGCAAGAAGTAGAAGCTTGTCCTCCTGGGGCACTAAGTGAGTTTGGAGCAAGTGAAGCAGAAGGCTGATCCAGCCAGGGAGAGGGGGGCCCACACAGGGGGCATGTGTAGGACGTTCCAAATAAGTCTCAAAGTTTCCCATAAATTTGACACTGCTGGAAAAAAAATACAACCTCAGAATACTTTTTCTTTCCCAGGACGATGGTACAGTAGAGCCTGGCACAAATTTTGTGACACAGAGACACACACGGAATCAACCTTGAATCACGAACATGGTTCTTGCAATAATTTGCCTAGGTGGAAAGTGCCTAATTTTGAATTACATATAACCTCTCCTAAGAAGCCTTCTCTGATTCCTTCAACCACCTTTCCCTGCCTTCACATGCTGAGTTATCTGCCCCGGGCCCTGTTCTCAAAACATTCTGTTCATACCTCTGTCGTTAAACTTGTGAACTAATTGGAAACATTTGCATTCTATAGTATTGAACATATTAAGCACATAGTAAGTGTTCAATTAATATTGAATGAATAGATGCCTACGAATAAATCCTAAAGCTTGAAATAAAAAAAAAAACAAAAACATTGTTTCTTGTTCCCCTCAAGATTGCTGTTTCCTAAATAAGTGTAAAAGGGTTATTCCAAAGCAGAGGCAAAATGAAAAAGAAATTGGATTTCTCAAGATGGAACATAGTTCTAGTTGGTGAGTGATAGAAAATAGTGAGAATGTAGAGGAGTCAATGGTTTCAGAGTTGTGCTCATTCTGAGTACTGTGGACTTGGAATCTGGGCTTACTGGTGCATTTGACCCATTCAGTGCTCAAGGAAGGGCTTGGGATGACCACAGCTCAAGGAGCAATCCGTGTGGTTTCACAGCAATCAGGAGTCATGGAAGCAGCAGGTATCTCTGAGTTCAAATCTTTATATCACTGCTTACTTACTCTGCGATCTTGCATAATGAAAATAAAAGGTCCAATCTTCCATGCCATTATAAATGTTCAAAAGGATAATTCATACACAGAGTATCAGTTCCTTCCTCCTATGTCTCAGAATGTGGTTTGGATGGTGTAGGTGTTCTGAGAACAGCAAAAATTTCTCCTCTTGTTCCATCAAGCTCCTGTTCTATAAAGCAGAGCATGCGTGACCTCATCGGGAGACACAGCGATCCTTCCGCATCAACCAAGTAATTACAAGTCAGGAAATTCTGTCTCTCCTTCAATATAGAGCACATGGGATCCTTCAGTGCCCCACCCCACCACCCCCACCTCCCAGTCAGTATAAACTAGCTCTACACTGAAGAAAACTCCCTTTGAAGAGAACTGAGATGCATATTCTGTTCCTCTGATCAGCAGCCCTCTTTCAGACTTGCTGGCTAACCTCTCCAGAGCCATCCCTCTTCCAGAGAGAGAGTAGATGGGTCTCACTGAAGAAAGAGTGTTGCATTTTTTAATTGGATTCACATTGCCTGGATTATGGCAATGATCCCTCAGGACTGAAAGATGCAGTTGAAATATTGTAACTCGAAGCCAAAATGCATTAGTGGTAATATTGCTTTACATCTGTCTATTAGTACAGATTTTTTAAAAAACTGTAAGAATGGCTCTAGAAGTAGAGCAGAGTTCACTATAACTCCTTCGATTGCCGCTAGGTCCAGAAGCCAATTTGCAAAGTGTTTCCCTATTCTTATGAGTTTGTTTCTTTGGGGCTTTTTTCTCATTGCTCATGAGATCCCAAGTATAGACACTTAACCTGTAATCACTTAGCTTTGCCTTCATTTTGCACATAGAAATAATCACATTAAATCAGATACAAACATAGTTCATCATACCCCTTCAGAAGCATAACCTTAAAAAAATTTTTTTTTTCTTATTTTGCAGGAGGGTGAGTTTAGGAATATTCTTTTTTTTTTTTTAATTTTTTTTTTATGTTTTTTTATTTATTTCTAGGAGAGAGAGAGAGAGACAGCATGAGCAGGGGAGGGTCAGAGAGAGAGGGAGTCACAGACTGAAACAGGCTCCAGGCTCTGAGCTGGCAGTCAGCACAGAGCCCGACGCGGGGCTCGAACCCACGAACCGCGAGATCATGACCTAAGCGAAAGTCGGACGCTTAACCGACTAAGCCACCCAGGCGCCCCAGAGTTTAGGAATATTCTTGCTCTATCTCCTGAGTTTGCTTTTTGTTTTGTTGTTGTTGTTTGTTTTTGTTTTTGTTTTTTGCCTATTATGAGGCCAGTGATGCACCAAAAATTATAATAAGTATTTATAAAAGATCTTATAGGATCCATTAGGTTTTATGCCACTGTTGTTTAAAAGAGTAGAGTTTCTCTACATCCTTTTGAATTAGACTCTGCTTTAATAACTCATCATGGATTGGATAAAATTTCAGTGGAGTAATGCTAATATAGAAGTTGGAGCCAGGCCAACATGATTTCAGTGTCAGGGAACCACACCTAATTATTGTGACCCAACCAGAGACGTGATGCCTTGTCTTTTTAAACCAGATAAACTGAAGGGGAAGCAAGCCAAGGAGAGGGTGTATCAGTTTGGCCTCACATGCCCCAAACTTGCTGTCTAGGTTGATTCAGTGGAAAGAACGTGGGCTTTGTAGACAAACCTCAGATTGAATTCTGGCTGTTGCACTTATAACCTTGAGCCCTTGAGCATATTACTTAACCTCTCTGAATCTCAGTTTCCTCTCCCATAAAACAGGGATTATATCTCCCCTGCAGTGCTGTTTGTAAAGATGAAATGAAATACAATAACTCATGTCTGGTCGCTGGGCTTGTACACCGTGGCTACTCCAGAACTATCCATTTCTTTGCTCTCTGTTCTTTCTGAGTATGTCAGATTAATGGTGAGCAATGTTTTTAGTGAGGTTTTGAAAATACCTACTTCTCTCTAATGATGCTGACATTCACTAGATCTTTAATGTGGAGAATAGAGGTGTTCATGAAAGTTCTAGAGGGAGAGTATGAATTAGAACAGGATCCTTTCTTAGAACAGTCTTCTCATTTTTCTCCTTTTTTAGACCAGAGAAGGAAATATTAGTCCATGGGGGTGGGAGTGGGGGTGGGGGATATGTTCAGATTTCCCTTTCTCTCTCTTGTTTATTTGAATTTATATTATATTACTATATTATATTATATTATCAATTTATTTCAGTTCAGTTCAGTTTAGTTTTTGGTAGAACAGAGAACTTGAACCAGATCTTTAGAGAATACAGCAAACTCGCCACAATCATGCTTTCCCCTGGAGAAGATCCCAAGGTTCATATGGCCACAGCTCCTTCTCTGTGACCATCTCCCGTAAACCAGGGAGGGAACGCAGTTGCACTGGTCAGCGTGTAAAATAACCTGCTGTCCATATAGGACGCGATGTGCAAAGTACCAGTGTAACTTGACATTCAGGGCACTTTAACTCCTGTTTCCATAGCTACACTGTAATCCAGACATTTGAGAGGCAGGCCTGCCTCTGCCAGGCCTGTCATTTCAGGGAAATAAATTAAGAGAGCTGATGACAAGGCCTGGATTATACAATTTTTTTAAGGTACAAAGCAGACCTGAAACCTAACCAGGAATGAACAGAGTTCAGACAAAATGGATAAAATCCATTTCCGGTAACCTTTGTAAGAAAGTTTGAATGCAGCCTCCTTTACACATTTTGTTCCCCAGCTCCCAGAAGCCACATCGTATGTTACACCTGGCAGAGGTATTGGTGGCACCATATTTTTCTTAGCTTTAAGAGGTGCTACCATATTTTTTTAACTGGAAGTTTGGAAAAAATAAACAGATGGGAAGCTACTGGTGACGGGGAGGCATGATCGAGAAAGAAAAGGAGAGAAAGATGAGTGAAGCACGTGAGAAAGGGCAAAGCTTCAGTACCAGACACTGAGATATTTGCATATTCACAATATGTTTCTGGCCCAGAGCACGGTTCTCGGGAGTTCTGTATGTATTTCTAGGTCTCTATATTTATCCACGTCTCTGGCTACATATGTAAGACTAAGTTTGGAGGTGGTGTGTTTGCTGGATGCTTTGCAGCGGTACTCGAAGAGTTTCATGTTAAATACGCACTGGCGGTGGGCCAGCTGCTGTCACACAGGAGGGGACATGGGGGAGGTAGAGATGCGGGGCTCAGTTCTGCAGCACAGTGGTAAACGGGACCTTTCGACATGATTTTCATCAAGGGTTTCTGAACCAGTTCGTTTATTTTTGGATTTCTCCTTAATGCCAAACAAAGGCAGTCTGATAATAAAATCAGATTGCGCCACATGGGGACGACCACTTTCCTCTGAAAGGTCTGGGCCAAGCTACTTTTTACCTCATGTGCTAGTGAAACTCAGGGTTGGGTAATTCCAGTGGGAAATCAGGTAACGCCTGCTTGCCTGAATGCTATTATTTATTTTGGGAAATAAGTAGGGGAGAAGGTTGTTTGGGAAGGGAAGGAGTAAGGTGAACGTGAGGTAGAAGAATGGATTATGTCGCTCAGCGTAGATCTGAAATGGTCTCACCACAAAAGAGAAATGGTAATTATGTGATATGATGCAAGTGTTAACTAACACCATGGTGGGAATCCTTTCGCAATATATAAGTGCATCAAATCAATGCATACATTTTATACTTACACAATGTTATACGTCAATCATATCTCAGTAAAGCCGGGGGGAAAAAAGAGAAGTATTATTATAAGGCTATGCGCCCTCCTAGGGGCGCGGCCGCTGGTTATCATGGGAATGTGTTGGTCAATAATCAGTTGACTTAGGCACCTTTTTTTTGGTGTTTGTGCCTCCTGCATCATAGTGACCCTCTGGACCAGGTGACATTGATGACACGGCGTGTTGTTATTTCTAGCTTCCCCTAGAAAGTTTTGGGACAATGTATTAAAAACATTTTTATTGGATTATGTACAACACTAAATATTCCCTGGTAGTGATGTTTTAAATCCAATATTGTATTTAAAACTGCTTTACACAAGAGAAACGGCCTGTGGGTTTTCTTCCAATTAGGTGAATTTATCTCTTCTCCCAAATTGAAACACAAAAGATGAGAATTAAGAAGTAAAATTACGAAAACATGAAGAAATGTATATGATATTATTGGCCTGAGGGGATATGTGTGGGGATGCCTGTATACACACACACACACACACACACACACACACACATGCACACGCGCATGCATGCACATGCACATGCACAGAAAGACTTTTTAGGTTTTTTGTTCACACTGAAGTGAGCTACAAAGTTTAAGCTCATATAATGTGGATCACATTTTGAAAATTTATTGTTGTGCCTTAGTCCTCTATCTTTGCAAGCGCAAGCTCTTAATCCCGTCCTACCCAAGGCATCCATCTGGCACAGGGACTATAGAGAGAGGAGAGATGATCTTCCACATGCAGAGTATACAGTGAGACAAAAACCTGTAAGCCAGGCTGTTGAGCTGAAAAGGGCTTTTCCAGTCCAGAGTAGAGAAGACCCTTCTTTAGCCCATGATGGCCTGACCTGCCTAAGGTCAACTTTTGAACTAGTGGGCGTGTAAGTGATGTGTCCCCACTTTTCAGACTGGGTGAATAGTAGGAAGAAGAAAAGAGAGAGGGAGAAGGAAGAGAGGAGTGAAGTTAAGTGGGTCCTGATTTCCACCTTTTCCAGACTTCTTTCTAACTCATTTGGGGTGTGGGGAAAGCCATCTTGCAGGGTGACTCATGCACTCTGAGGTGCCACCATATCAAAGTACATCATGGTGGCAGGGGATGTTCCAGGGTCCCCAAGACCACCCCCAGGTTTGATAATTCCCTAAGAGGACTCATAAGACTCAACATGTAGTCTTACTTGTGGTCACAATTTATTACAATAAATAGATACAAAGCAATATCAGCAAAGGCAAAGGTACCCGAGACGAAGCTTGGAGGAAACCAGAGGCAAGCTTCCAAGAGGCATCCCCTGTGGAGTCACACAGGGTATTTTTGATTCAACACAGCAATGATCATGACAACATGTGTAAAATAGATATTTTATTTATTTCCAGGAAGCTCATTAGACCGTCAGTGCCCCAGGTTTTTACTGGGAACTGATCATGAAGGCATTCTCTTCCTGGCATATACCAAAATTCCAGACTTTCAGGGAAAAGTAGGTGTTCAGTATAAATCCCATTGTTTGCACAAACCATGTAGAGACACCAATTCATTCTTTCTAGTCAATATGGTAGGAACTCTCCCCAGATCCAAGTTCCCAGCTGCCAGCCAAGGGCCACCAAAGTGAGTGGGTCTTAGGGTAGGATAGTGTTCTCAAGGCTAGTGTAACTCTCTTTTTCACAGGGGGTGATCAGGCGGAGAAGATCTGAGGATAGAGTTTCTTGGCAGCCTTTAGTTCTCCAGTGGTGCCAGTGCTGTCCTAGAAGACCATGGGAGGGCATGGAGTCCACTGTGCAAGGAGCGGGTGACCCTCAGGATGGGCTGGAGTGGGTGCAGTTCACTGGTCCAGATGCAGAATTTGGCAGAGTCAGTATCTGCAGCCACCTCCTGGTGCAGTCCAGGTTGTTGGGGGAACCATGTCCAGAGCGTTTCCCTAGGCAGAAGGATGGACCATGAGTACATCAGCCCCAGACAACACCAGAGACCAATAGGAGGCATGATGACCAAGAAGAGAAGGGGGATCCTTCCAGCGGCAAGTAACCAAAGACCAGAACAAGCCCAGAGGTTCCTTTCCCTCAGTGCTGGGTGGAGGCAGGGGGGAACACCTGGGACATCCTCTCTCCTAGGCCCTCAGATGCTCTTTGGAAGATAAACAGAAGAGCAGGAAGACCCTGAACACTGCCTAGTGGACTGCTCAGGTTATAGGTCGTTGCTCTAAGCCAGATTGCAGATTGAATACATTTTCTCCCCTGCTCACCAGTGGGTAGGTATGTGGAGATCAAGCCAGATTAGTGACTAAATTTTAAAATGACATTTTCCCCTTTGCCTGCATTGTAGTGTAAGTTGAACTCTGTGTCTTGACTACACCAGTAATTTCTGTTTAATTTGTTAGGAAGCGTATGATTTTATGGTCTAAAGATGTTTATCATTTCACTGCCCAAAAAGTTTTCTTTGCCCTTTTAGTTACCTTCTAAATATAAGAATATGTTGCCACTAGACGGTATTTTCCAATATGCTCAAGATTCAAAATCCAAATGCACCCCAAATATAACACTCTTAAAGCCAGGGAGAGTGAGCAATATGTGATGGATATTCTTCAAAGATTACCATCGACAGTCCCTTGCCTCCCTATTTGGGCAAGTTGATTCATCCATTAAGAGGAAGTGCCCCTCTCCTTAAATCTGGGCTGGCCAGGTTGGCTTTGATCAATAGAATACAGCAAAAATCCCTCATGCCAGTTCTCAATCTAGCCTTTGTGAAGCCTGACATCATTCTTTTTCTTCAAGGAAGCCCACTGCCATGTAAGAAATGCAGTGCTGTGAGTATGTCCAGTTAGGTATGTGATGAGGCCATAAGAAGGACACTGAGAAGCTTCACCAACAGTAAGAAGTGAACCCCAGACCTATAAGCCCAATAGAACAGTCCAACTCATTCCCAGCCAGTTAGATGATCCCAGCTAAGACCCCAGATACCATGAAGCAAAGACACTCTTGCTGTCCAAATTCCTAATCTACAGATTCACGAGCAAATGAAATAGTTGTTATAAATCACTAAATTTCAGGGTAGCTCTTTATGAAGTGATAGATAGATAATCGGAATACCTTGTAAGTTACAAACAAAATTAAAAAGATAAACTAAAAAAATAAATAAACATGCCATTTTTGTTACCTATATGAAATAGTTTTAAATCAGACTTTTGGAGTCAAATTATCCTCCGAATAGCCTATGATTACCAAATCTTTAGGTCATTTTGACATTAAAATTTCTTGAGGCTTTTGACAGTACAGATCAAGGAACATGAAAATGTACTGTTTTTTCCCCTTTCTTTTTTAATGTTTCCTTCTTTCTTTTTTTAGTGTTTATTTATTTTTAGAGAGACAGAGACAGAGCAGGAGCAGGGAATGGTGAGAGAGAGAGGGAGGCACAGAATTCGAAGCAGGCTCTAGGCTCTGAGCTGTCAGCAGATCCTGATGTGGGGCTCGAACTCACAAACTGTGAGATCATGACCTGAGTCGAAGTCAGACGTATTTATTTATGAGAGAGAAAGAGAGAGAGAGAGAGCATGTGTGAGCAGGAGAGGGACAGACAATGAGGGAGACATAGGATCCAATATAGACTCTGCACTGACAGCAGAGAGCCCAACGCAGAGGCTAAAACTCATAATGTGAGATGATGACCTGAGCCAAAACCAAGACTTGGATGCTTAACTGACTGAGCCATCCCCGTACTGTTTTTATCAAGCAGAAATAGAAAACATACCACGAATTCTGTTGTTCAGATATCATTACCAGTATTAGCTGCTTTGGTAAACTGATTTTTGTTTACATGAAAAAATATTTTTGTTACAGGATTTCCTAAGATCATACAAAAGTAGGAAATTAGGATAATCCAGCCTCCAGGTATCTTATAACCAATTTCAACTGTTACCAACATTGTGCTTCACCACCCACCCACCACCCCCCCGCCCCGAAGAATCAATGTTCTGACCACTTTTTCCACAAGCAGATTTCTTTCTGGGCACCTGTAGCTGAACCTCATAGCATAAATTGGAAGAGAACAAGAAAGAGGAGAGGTAGGAGAAAGACAAAACATCCTATAGAAAACTTGAGAATCCCCCATATTCACATCCTGTTCTTGTTCTCTTTCATCAGGAAACTTACTCTCCATTTAGTACCCTAGTTAGTACATAGAAGAGTATTGACTCCAAACAGAGATAAAGTGATTAGCTGTGCTGAATTCCCAGCAATGGCTGGAGTTTGGACTTTAATAAAATGCCTCTGATGTAAACACTTCCAGAACCCATATTCTAAAAGGGCACCCTCCTGCAGAAAGCTTTAAACAAAATTCAAACAAGATTTTGATCACAGGTTTACAATAGTCTCATGACAAAAGCTTTGGCTTACAATGTTTTAGGAGTTGCTGTGGGTTTTTGACTGAGAACAGAGTGTGTGTTATACATTAGCTGTTTAATGTGTTCAGTTGTTGAATCCAACATTGCTCAGAAGGTTTAAACATTGGCAGTACTGACAACAAACACCAGTTCACGTTCCCAGGACCTAAAAAGAAATCAAAGCAAGCCTAATGGATGGCAGGCTTAATCATTTTTCTTCCTATGACTAATAAAGATGTGAAAAACCGACCTTCAGTTTTACATTTAAGTGGTAATCTTCCTAATTACATCTGGGTTACAGAATGTAATGCTATGTTTCTTCTCCATAGTTGGAAAATGAAAACTGATCTTTTACATGTTCCTTCGTCTGCCTCATGTGACCATGGTGGGCTTAATGGGAATCAGGCAGAGGGCCAAGAGGAAATTTAATAGAGAATCTCTCTCTCTTTCTTTCTGTCTTAAGACTTTGTGTCAGAGTTGTGTTTGTTTTGGGGTCAGTGTTTTCTCTGTCACTTTGTGGATACGGGGAGGGACAGAATGGAAGAGCAGAAAATTGGGTGTGTGTAGATAGGTAAAGTAGGAATTTGCTGATAGAAGGCCGGTCAGCATATTGGCAGGCTTATTAATTTTGGAAAGCTTTTGGTAAGGCTGAGCAGATTTTGTTTGCTGGTAAAACTGTTAGACCCTGAGGGGCCCTGAGGTGGCTCAGTTGGTTAAGCATCTGACTTTGGATCAGGTCATGATCTTGCCATTCCCAAGTTCAAGTCCACGTCAAGCTCTGGGCTGACAGCTCAGAGCCTGGAGCCTGCTTCAGATTCGATGTCTTCCTCTCTCCCTGCCCCTGCCTGTTCACACTGTCTCTCTGTCTCTCTGTCTCTCTCAACAATAAATGAACATTAAAAAAAATTGAAAGAAAAACTGTTAGATGCTAAGTGCTAAGACATAAGTCATAACTTTCATACATATTTCTCATTGAGGTAAAAGGCTTATATTTTCATACGTTGCTTTTCAAAGTTTCTTCTCTCAAGAATTTGCTTCTCTTGGACACACAAAGAAGTCCATGGGCTATCAGTACCCTTAGGTGCCCTGTTCCCTAATTACGGTATGAAAAAGACAGTGAAGGAAGACCAGGGTGAAGGTTTTGGCTAACTTGGTTCTAGGCAATTGTTAAGTAGCTAAACATATGTAGATATATAATAAGATGTCCAATATCTTACTTGATTTACATGCAAAATGAAGATAATAAAATCTGTACTTCCAAATGAGAAGAATGTTTTAAAACAGCATTAGCTGGTGGCTTGGAAACATAATGAAAAAGTTCAAGTAGAGTATGAAGGCCTGATTGTCGACATTAGTGTTCATATTTATAGAGTGCCCACCTCATGCAAAGCAGAGCCTTCGGAAGAGAAGTTTCAAAGAAACATGCCAGATATGACTACTAATATAAACAAGATTGTAATCCATAAGTAAAGCATTTGTTCGTGAGACTAGGAAGGTAGACACAAGTGAAATAAACACATGGATTTTATCATCATTTTTTCCTTGCAATTGGCATTCACTGGTACATCAACAGGTATTTGATCTTTATTCAAAGAATATATATGCCTGATCTGGAAACTGGCACATGCACAGCAGGCGCGTGCACGCGCAATCACACACACACACACGCGCATACACAGTATTTCTAGTAACCACTGCAGTCTGATAACCCTAAACACAATCTAAATGGGCATCATTGATTGTAAAGAGAAACAGAGAGTTCTATGAAAGGCTGGGCTCCACCAGGGGAAATATATCACTATGAGAACTTGCTAACACCTTCCGTCTCTGCTTTCTATTATTACATAATGAACCACCTCAAAGTTGGACAGCCTAAAATAATATACATTTTATCACATATGATTCCATGAATGGGGAACTATGGCAAAGTTCAGCAGAGCATTGCCCGATCCTGTGGCACACAAGTTGGCTGTGGGCAGGCTTGGCCAAACTGAAAGACCTGAAATAGTCTCCACTACCATCTGGAATTTGGTGCAGGCTGTTGGCTGGAGCTCTTCAGTCTCCTCCATGCTGCTTCTCTCTCCAGTGGTTTCTCATCCGCCAGCGACTCTCTCATCATGTGGCCTCTTTTCCAACAGGAGACAGGCTTTAGTTACACAAGAGCTAGCTTCCAGAACGGAAGCTGGGGGATCTCTTAGCACCTAGGCCTGGAACCAACAGCAGCAATTACCTTCCTCCTGACTTCTCATTACGTGAGGAAAACGAACTCCTGAATGTTTGTGCCATTCTGGTGGGGTATTCTGTTCTGCGGCTGATTAATTCCTTTTGGTGATGACACTAAAGGCTGGCTTATTGGAGGACTGAAGCATCATTCTCCCTCTGTCTGTCCTCTTTGTCTTTAGCATGGATGAAACCAAGAGCTTTCCTGAGGCAGCCAGGAACCCCTTGGTTCAGATTACTGTTTTAAATAAGAAGAGGGGGCATTTTGCCATTTCGTTTGCTTTATTTGGGGGTTAACTCCTTGCTAATATATTAAGTAGAATATCTCTGTTGCCTGGACAACTAAAATTCTTTCAGGTGAATTTGGTAAGAGGGGCTGCCCTGTGAGTTTCAAAAAGGATACTGCAGAGAGAAACGGTACAAGGCTACAGAATTAAGTGGTAACAAAAAGCATTAATATTCATGAACAGCCCTCCAAAGTACCTTAAAGAAAGGGAAGGCAGTCAAAGCTAATGGATTATTTTCATAAACCTTTACCTCCATAAACAGTTGTAGAGAATTAATCTGGTATCAGTACAATCCTAAGATTCTAATCACACAATCTTCCTCAAATGTCATGGCTGAGAATAGGAATAAACCATAACTTCTTGCTTGAATACGTGTCAGTTAATTCATGTCTTAGTTGGACTGCATGAAATCTGATAGGTTGAGAGGTAACAGAAGTGTGTATTGAAAAGTCAAAAGACAGAAATCAGCCACTACTCACTGTAGCCTGACCTCTGTGGCACTCCTCCCAAGGCTTCCGAACTTTGACAGAGATGTTACTTCATTATTAGAAAATGGATCGAAAAACATGGAAACTTTAGAAAAAACAACACAACAAAGACGGATCACATGAAAAAGTTTGTCCAGGGCTCTTCCAATGGCTTGCTGTGTGTGAAGTGATTCGCTTAAGAGAAATCACAAAGGGAGATGCAGTGGGGAAGAAAGCCAATGCCATAGAAAAGGACAGTCTAGGGAGGAGCTCTGTGCCTTTCTCTGTCTCCCTCCCTTCCTCTCTCCTCCTCCCCTTGCAGAGGGCAGCTGCCTTTGGTATTGTCTTCAGGTAGGCATAAGGATATGTCCAAGTTGTCTCATCTTGTCTAGACTGGTTGGTGGATTTCCATTCATGATATACTCTTTATTCTAAGCAGTGGAATATTCCAGCTTAATTCCACTGTGATCTACTCTCAAGAGGACCTGAAGAACTGCAAAGATAAGGAAGAAACTGCAGCTGTCAACATTACTGAGGGAAAACCCACTTTCTGTTGACTGGTCACATTTTCCATTCATGACCCCCGATGGGCAAACAAAGTTATTTTTCTTTTGCTTTCTGTATTGGTTTCACCTCATCTTTATGGCTGCTCAGATATTTTGGTGCCTATGGTGTGGAATGGAGGCCCCTTGCCTTTACCATTTCCTTGGGTGAATACTTTTAGGTCAATGGCTTTAAATATCTATCTCTATACTAAGAATGTTCAAATTTGGATCTCCAAACCAGACTTCCCTCCCAACTCCAGCATCCTAGATCTAAGTGCCACTGGGCATCTTCTTTTAAGTGTTGATAGGCAACCTCAATTTAACATATTAAAAAAAAAATCACTTGATGAACAACCTGTCCCCACCCAAACACACATACACACACATGCATGCACATGTACACACACACATGTGCACAGTCACCTGTGTCTCTTCCAGGCCATCCTGTACTTGTAAAGGCTCCCTCCCACCCTCCTCCACTCAGCTGTTCAAGTATCTCGGAGTCCCTTCTTACTTTTCTCCTTAACTCTCCCAAATGGTTGCCATCAGTGTTCCAGGCAATTTGATCTCTGAAAATATAACTGGAATCCATCTTCTTCTCCACATTTTTACTATTCACACCTTAGTCTAAGTCTCTCAACCATCATTTCCAATAAAGTATTCCACTAGCTTCCTAACTGTTTTTCTTACTCCTCTTGCTGTCTGCAGTCAATTCCCCATACAGGAGCCAAAGTGGTCTGTTTAAGAAGGTAAATCTGAGCATGCCACTCCTCTGCATAAAATCATCCAATATCTTCTTGCAGCACATAGAATAAAACCTCACTGCTTAAGCCCTGCATGATTTGGCCTGAGCCATCACCCCCACTTCACCCAGCACCTCCCTCGCACCTGCTCATTATGCCCGTATCCTTCTTCCTGGTCCGCAGACACTTCATGTAACTGCCTGCAATCTTCTGCATCCGCCGTCGCCTTTGGCTAGAATATTTTCCCTCCAGATGCGTTTGGATGGATTCTTCTTGTAATTTGGTTGTCATATCATCAGATGACCCTTTTCCAATGACCTATCGCCCCATCGTCTTTTATTTTCTTCAGAGCACTTCTCACTAGCTGAGATTGGTTATGGAATATCTCTCCCGGTAGCATGTAAGCTTTTGTAGAATGAGGACCTTGCCTGTTTACTCTATTGAATCTCCAACACCCAGAACATTGTCTGGTACAAACTATTTCCTCAGTAAATATGTATTTAATATAAGCTCTTTAACTAGCAGCACTTAGACGTTTGATGTGTGTTTGTTTGATGAATGAATATGTAAGTGATGAATGAATGACATTTGCTGCTGCTGTTCTTGGAAAGAATTCTCCTTGGCACCCCTAACCCCACCTTATTTTATTTGGGTGAATCCATCTGACTTGGTTGGTGTTTGTTTGTTTGTTTGTTTGTTTTGCCAATGTATGTATGATGGTCTAGCCAAATTCTGAAGCAATAAATGGGTGTTTTCCTTTTCAGTCAAATATTTGCTCAAACATATCTCACTGGACCTTGGTACTCTAACCTTATTGGAGAGTGTCATTATTGAAACATCAATGCTCTTTATATATTTTCTCCTTGGTCTAGATTTTATGAGTCTCTCTTCCATATATACATGGAATATATAAATTGTGTGTGTGTGTGTGTGTGTGTGTGTGTGTGTGTAAAATCTAAATGTGCAGGAGTTACCAGCAGTATTTGTGTAAACTCTCTTCCATGTTCAGTGAAGTTAAAGGCTAAAGGGGTATCTGATTTGACCCTCCTGCAAGATTTCTGGAGCCATGGAGAAACAGAATAGTTTTCATGACCAAATTCTTTGCCATTTCTCTTAAATTGTGCAAAAAGCTTTCCATACTTATTATTATTGGCCATTAAGCATTTTGTCATTGTGACGAGGAATTTAGTCTTATTTTTTAATAAATTCTTGGCAATAAGCCATTGTGAGTCTATTTTGTAAACATTCACATTTAGAAATTTGATGCAAATTAAGTTTAGAGTAGTAAGATGACTCAAGCAACATGCCATGGTCAAACTCAAAGTTTGGTCTGATATGTTGCTTATCTTCAAAGGATGACTTTGGAAGCTGTAAATTAATTGGTTTATCCTGCACAATGAAAAGTGATAAACAAACATGTGAGACATTAGAAAGTACCATAGAATTTTTATTTGCTTCTGTAATTGACAATTTTAATTGATATATTTTATTGATTGAAAAATTAAGAATTTATACCTACTTTAAAAATAGGAATGGGAAGAGTCATAAGCTTCCTTTACATAGATAGTCACACTTACATATGCACACACATTATTCACATGTATGTGCATGTGTATATATAAAACATTATTTAGAGTCATTTTATGGTGTTCTTTTCTCCCCAATGCTTTAAGTCATTTGCCAGAAATCTTCAAGACTGTTTAATTGAGCATCTCTTTGGCTTTTTTCTGCTAAGAGTAATGATACTAGAAATGAGCCCAATTTTTATCATACAATATAGAAATGATTATACTTATTGAGTATTTTGTGGGGACAGATGTTGTGCTCTCCTCCTAAAGTAGTACAAAATATTGGAAAGAAGTATAAATTGATGTTAGAACCCATGATATAATAAGAAGCATGTAGAACAGGGAATCTAAATGTTCTGGGTTCTTATAGTATCTGTACTACTAACCATACATGTAAATAAATAATCTACAGTCTTCTATCGATAAGTTAATAGATAAGCTACAAGACTCTGAACTTGTTCTTCAGGAGAATATTCCGAAAGATCTTAAGGTGCATTTCATTACAAAAAAGTTCTATGACTAAGAAGTCAAGGAATTGATTATAATAGCGTAGTCTTAGAAATTCACTAAGAATATTATCATATTAGAGACACTGAGAAGTACCACAAGAGCAACCAAGTTGATTGTTTAAAAACTTAGCATTTGTCCAGTATTTTTGCTCACAGACTTTATTTTTAAATCATTTAAAGTTTTTTCTCAGAACACCTATCAAATCTCGTAAATGAGGTGGTTCTCCGCAACCTGGATCAGTAGCACCGTCAGCCTGCAAGACTCCTGGGGCTTCTTTCACACCCATAGAGTCCATGATGTTTCATGTCAAAATTATAAACATGATAGCTCAGGATAAAACAAAAGACCGAACTTACAGAATCTTTGTTCTGAAATCCTAATTTTTTTCTCATCATATAATATAATCAGCCAATAAAATGTAGAACTTTCTCTCATTGCTACCTCAACCAAAAACCTAAAGACCTAGAAGTCACATTTATTTACAGAAAAATTTTTTAAATGTGTATTTATTTTTGAGAGAGAGAGAGGGAGCATGAATGGGGGAGGGGCAGAGAGACAGGAAGACACAGAATCTGAAGCAGGCTCCAGGCTCTGAGCTGTCAGCACAGAGCCCTCCCCGGGGCTTGAACATGTGAACCGTGAGATCATGATGTGAGCTGAAGTCGTATGGTCAATTGACTGAGCCACCCAGGCACCCTTATGTAAGGTTTATTTTAAATTCTCATTCTATCAAGGATGGCTGTGTGGCTCAATTGGATAAACATGCGACTCTTGATTTCAGCTCAGGTCATGATCTTGGAGTTGTGAAATTAACCCCCACCTTGGGATCTGCGCTGAGCATGGAGCCTGCTTGGGATCTTCTCTCTCTCTCTCACTCTCTCTCTCTCTCCCTTTGTCCTTCTTCCTGCTTATATTCTTTCTCTCTCTAAAATAAAAATAATAAAATTCTAGTTATATCAAACACGTGGAAAGATAGCAGTAAGTGACGAGTCTGAGAATATGTTACTATTTCTACCTATTATGTGGTGTATTAATAGTTCCCTTTGATAAGAAATTAGCAAACCATCTCTATGTTTCTGGTGGTAGGCCAGGCACTAGAAATGTGGATATGAGTAAGGAATGGTCAGTGCATCCAATGATAAATATTGTGATAGACAAATGTGCAGGATGTTTGTTATGAGGGCCCCCAAACCCAGTATGAGTCTACACAGGCTGGGAAGAGAAAACAGAAGAGAAATAGAATACAACAGGAAACAAAGTAAACTAAGGAAAAGCCCTAACAGACACTGGAGAGAAATTGTTGACACTAGAAGACCAAGGGCCCAGAAGAGTCGGAACATGGCTGTTCTGGAAAGAAAAGTCAGGAAAGCAAATCTCAGTAGTTAATGGATCCCATTTCAAGGATCTTTATCGGAGGGTCCTACACTTTGAGAGACAAGGGGTCCTTGAAGCTTATTAACCAGTCATTGTACAAGTATTTACACTAAGGTCCAAAGTCACAAACCTGGTTTGTGGCAGAAACAAGACCTGAATCTAAGACATCTGACGCTGAGCAAATCTTCTTCCACTGTGAAATTAGAGATCCTGTGGCTTTTACTTGTATTATTATCATACCTGATTTGAGATAAGTAGACCATTGTTTGTGGCTATAAAATGGGTTTTAGCGGTGTTTACTTTAACGGGATTCAAGTTACAACCTATTAAGCAGCGATTTAACAAATGTCCATATCAGAAGAACAGGGGTTCCACTTGGATACAGAGACAGTAGCAAGTCAATCAAGGCACGAAAGGAAGGAACAATTGACTTGGTCTCTGAGGGTATGTGAGCATGGTAGGTGGAAAGGAAGGAAGACATCCAAACTCACCCAATATTTCATTGTCAAGTAATCGGAACAATGTTGATGGGCTGGCCGGCTGCAGGTGGCCTATGGGAGTGAGGAAGCAATGATGCTGTGAGGGGAGGAAGTGGACGGGAGGGATTCTCTGAAGGGAGAACCCATGTGCCCAATCATACACAGCGCATGACGAATCAGGGAAAATGAATTTAAAGAGCATGGTGAAGATGAGTGAAGGACATTTAGCTCGTTATAAGGATGGAGGTCAGGAACAAACCTTAGACTTCATGATACATACAAACTGCTATAAATAATCATAGGATTTCTAAATCTAGAAAGAATGTGGGGAGGTGATCAAGTTTTTTTTTCCTGCCTCTAAAAAAATTCCCTTTAGGCTTTAACAACGGATACATACAAGGTTTATGGTTTTGTCATGTTTTTAATAACACCACCTGATAAAAATTTTTGTATATCTAATAGTCATTTTGTTTATAATTGTTCTACGTGCCTAATTCTGGACCCTCTTTTCTTTGTTTCATTTCCTTTTACATAATTGAAAACTGATCGTCAGGAAGCCCCATTTCTCTCCCTAAAGGCATCTGGGAGAGAATCCCTTTTCAACCTTTCCTTCTCAAATCTAAGCTTTATGGTTCCACGAAGTTTTCGTTGTGGAAATTATATACCAACATCGGTATTATTTTGATGGTCCAGCTTCAATTTCTCTCCATTCTATTCTAACCCAAGAACCAAAGAACCAGATATAGTCCTCTTGTTGAAAAAAATAAAAAAGACCGTTCAAAAATGAATGTGTGGTTTGTATTTCCTATCAGTTCTTGCCTTATTTATGTAAACAGAATCCTTTTGAACTTCTTAAAAGAGTACAATGCATTTATCTTAGATCAGTTTCATATTCAATAGATAAAACCTCCCATTAATTCCCATCCCCCCCCCCCCCCCCATTAAATAAAAATGCTCCTTTCTTCCTTTGCCAGACACAGGCAGATACTTTGGAGACTATGTAAATAACTTCTTGAAATATACTTTCAAACACCTCCCCCAGCACTGCTATTTCTTTTTTTTCAATTTAAAGACTCATTCCAGCATCGCAATTTCTTGGGACAAAGAAACACATTTCCCAGGTAGAACAGAAATGATAAATGGAGAAGTTTCCTGGAGCTTACAAAGCCTGCTACTTACTATTATTTTTCTGAATCTACTGTGAAGAAATTGATCTATTGATAATTTTAACAGGTGTCTGAGAAAATAAAAACAGTGTATCAAATTCCTGTCACCAGCAATATTCTTCTCTTTGGGATCTCTAACCATGGAGACATTACAGATATTTGCAAAGGGAAATGAGAAGGTGTAAGTTACCTTATTTATAGGCAATTCAAATTCTCCTTACAAAGAATTTATAGCGTCACATAAAAAAGCTAAAATATCGGCATTCTCACTTCCAATCCTGCACTTCCTTACAAGTCACTGTCCCTAAAATCCTCATGGCCTCTCCAAGTTTCTCCAAATGCTTCTTTCAATCCTTCCGATATATTTTGTAAGCCCAGATCTTTTCTGTCTGCATAAAAGTAAGGAGCCTGTACTTGTTTCCTGGACCCTCAGTAATTTGGACTTTGACCTTGTTTAAAGTTTCCAAATATTTAACTTCTGAAAAATATGAATAATGTAACTCCTTATTTGCTGATTCTGTTCTGCTAAAAAGGTACCACATGATATGTCTATAAACTGTTGCTTATTTCTAAAACAGGAGCATAAATACTGGTGTAAAAAGATGGGGCAGAAGAACAGTTAATTGACTTGTGATGATTTGAAGGAGCTAGACTCAATTGATTTACTATTCATGGAGTTGATGAACTTTACTACATTACTGGCATCATGTAGTAGAGAGTTCTTTTCGTCTGGGCTATAAATCTGATGGGTTTATAGCAGTTTTTACTAATGTGTGCCCCAGGGCCAGACTAACATGTGCCCCAGGGCCAGATTCGGCAGAATCACCTAAGCTTTTTCAAATGGCTGATTCCTGTGTTCACCTGATTCTGATCACATCAGGGTTTCCCAGGGGCCTTGGGATTTGCATTTTTAATAGCCAGTTCTGGTTATTCTTCTCACATTTAAATGCTTGAGAGTCACTGGTTTATAACAAGATGTATATTCTAACCCGGATCTCCTTGTTGAACTTGGCCGTCTGTTTATAGAACCAGCTATTAGTTCTTTCCTTTGAATGTTCTAGTATTTCATATTCTTTGGATGCTCTACCCAATATATCTGTGTCTTCTTTTCCTTGTCTTGATAGCCAAGAGCCTAGAGGCTCCTGAGACTCTGTCCATACCCAATTCATCAATAAGTGATTCTATGTCCAGCTGAAGATTCTTCTGTCTACCCCCTCCTCTCCATGCTCACCTTCCCTCAGCGTGCCAAGTTGCAGAGACTTTTTGTAAGAAGCGATATGACCCAGTAGAGTGTATCACATCCCTTTTTGAGCCCTCAAGTGTTACTATAAGGGGGGGACCATGGAAGCAGTCTGCCATACATATGCAGACAAGGAGGGTTTCATTTTGGGCTATCGTTTGTAGAAAGTTGAAAAACAGTGATAAAACTGTTGGTCTGCTTTAACTGTCACGATTGAACAGTGTTGGTAATAAAATACTCCTCATCACTGAATTTTCCTCACCAATCTTAGCCTATTGTTGGTCCAACTATACTTTGTATATATTTTATTATCTTCATGCATGCCATTTTGTGTTATAATTGTTTACACATCTTCCCTTTCCCTAAACCCTGAGCTCTTTATGTATTATCTGTCTTGCGGCAACTAACAAAACACTCTCCATGCATTATAGATGCTTAAGAAATGCAAATCTCACATACTGGAATAAGTGGATTATTACTACATTACGTACAAGGCATGGATCAAACTGGAAGACTTGGTATGCACATCTGCATACTGATTCCCACAGAAATGTCTGTAAATTGTGATACAATAATACGTGACTATGGAAAACAAGGAGATGTCATTAGTGGATTAGGTAATTTAAAGAATAATTGAATGAAGAAGTCAAACAGGTGTGACTATTGAATAAGCCACTCCCCTAACGCTGGCTGGAAAACACATCAAATACGTTAATAACATATAGACACACAGTCCCCTACCAATGGGTAACCATGATAACCAGAATCAAAATGAGGAAACACACACACACAAATTACTAATATTTAAGGAAAATGAACACTGTTTTATAGAAGCACTAAGCAATAGAAGTAATGATCATTATTAATGATCAATACAATAAGGATAGTATAGAAAATGTAAAATAAATATAACTAATATACTCAGATGAAGAAGAAAGGATATTTCATTCTGTAAGAAAGAATAGTTTCTCTATTAAAAAGGGGCAATTAAAATCTAAACAGCATCATCATGGGTACAAAGAAAAACTCATGTGATGCATTCAGCAGCAGAATGGACACAGCAGAAGAATGAATTGTTGAACAGAAATATTGAGCCAGAGGATTATCTCAGCATTTAGCGTTAAATGTTAAAAGAAAACTTTGAAAAGTGGCTTAAAAGGAGATTAAATAGATCTATAATTCAGAATATATTTTTTAATAAGAGAGCACGATAAAATCTGTCTACCATGGAAATTAAAAACCAGACTTCCAACTAACTACTAGTTCAGAAAGTGCTATACATAATAATGTGTTGTGGCCAAAGTGTTATTCAAGGAAATTCTTTTACTAGAAATCACGATATTATTGTGTTTGAGAAATCTTGGAGAAAATATTTAATCATTCAACTCAAGAAATTAGAGGGAAATAAACCTAAAGCACTAGAAATCAATTGCTAAATTAAAATAAGAAGTTAGTGAAATTTAACTTAACAATTTGATAAACATTTAACATTTAAGAGCTGAATGCTATCTTAAAGGATGAGTAACACACAAGAAACATTAACAAGTATTGTAAAAAAACAAAACAAAACACCAGGAGACACAATAAAAGTACTGAGAAACAAACAAACAAAAAAAGCACAATTATAACCATGAAAGATACAAAATTTTAAAAATATCAATTTTTAAATTTTAAAAAGATATAACATTTTAAACTGAAAATGTAGAAATGATTTCTAAGGAGGCACCAGGCTCAGATGATTTTACTAAAAAGGCTTCTACATTTTAAAGAAAGAGATCATTTTCATATTAATAAATTTTTCTGGAGCAGAGAAAGCATGGAAGCCTTTTCTAAATTTTTTCTTTTAATGTTTTTACTTATTTCTGAGAGAGAGAGAGAGAGAGAAACAGCGTGAGCAGGGGAGGGTCAGAGAGAGAGAGGGAGACACAGAATCTGAAGCAGACTCCAGGCTCTAAGCCAGCTGTCAGCACAGAGCCCAACACAGGGCTCGAACCCACGAACCATGAGATCATGACCTGAGCCGAAGTCAGACGCTCAACTGACTGAGCCCCCCAGGCGCCCCATGGAAGCCTTTTCTAAATCCTTCTGCCACCCTAGCATAATTCTAATACCCCAAATGTACCAGAATTTTACATATAACTTAATCATAGGCCTACCTTACTTAAAAATTGAAGTCAACATCCTGAATATAGTATGAGTAAGTTGAAACCAACAATGTGTTAATTGAATGATACCTTTCTAGGCCAGGAATGCAAAGACAGATCCACGGCATAAAAATCAAAACATAAAATTTGGTTACTGTATTAACATATCAAATTAGAAAAAAATTATGTGACTGCTTCCATGGATGAAAAAGCATCTGATGAATTTCAATTCCCAATCCTCACATTTATAAAAAAAAGTTGACTTATTTTTGAGAGAGAGAGACAGAGAGAGAGCAAGTGGGGGAGGGGCAGAGAGAGAGAGAGGGAGACAGAGAATCTGAAGCAGGCTCCAGGCTCTGAGCTGTCAGCACTGAGCCCGATGCAGGGCTCGAACTCGGAAACAGCAAAATCATGACCTGAGCTGAAGTCAGATGCCTAACCGACAGAGGCACCTGAAGTCTCCTGTATCTGATATTAATATTGTCACCCCAGCCTACTTATGCTTATTCTTGGCAGGGTGTATTTCTTCCATCCATTTACTTTCCACTTTTTTCTGTTTTCATATATATATAGTGTGTCTCTCATATGTCTCTCAAGCATATAGTTGGGTCATATTTATTTTATCCATTCTGACTTTTTAATTTGAACGTGTAGATAATGTATATTTGATATAATTATTGACATGGGTGGATACTGATATATCATTTTGCTATTTGTTTCCTATTTGCTCCAAGTGTCTTTTGATTTTCTTTCATTTTGCTTTCTGCTTTCAGTACTTTCTAGGAATTGTAGTGTGCATTTTCAATGTATCAAAATTGATTTAGAGTTAGTGTTGCACTTTTTCACTTAAAATATAAGAAAAATGGGGCCCCTGGCTAAGTCAGTTGAGTGTCTGACTCCTGATTTAGGCTCAGATCATGTTCCCACGGTTGTGGGATCAAGCCCTGCCTTAAGCTCTGTGCTGAGCTTGGAGTCTGCCTAGATTCTCTCTCTGTACCTCTGCCCTTTTCCCCCACCCACACACACTCTCTCTAAAATTAAAAAAATAAAATAAAATAGAGCAGATTATAATTGCCCCAGCAGGAGGGACCATGCTTTAAAAAATAAGTAAATAAAATAAAAATAAAATAAAATCTAAGAAACTTATATTTTATAGTGTAGTCCCATTTCATTTTTCTTTCTTCTTGCTATTGTCATCATATGTTGTTTAAAATATTAATAGAATGAAAAAATACTACCTTTTATATCTATCTATATGTTTCTTCCTATAGACCCTTGTTTCCATCTGGCATTATTTTTCTTTAACTTCCTATGGTGTTTTGGTTTTTAAGTTTTTAAATTTATTTTTGAGAGAGAGAGAGAGAAAGAGAGAGAGAGTGAGCACAAGTGGTGGAGGGGCAGAGAGAGAAGGAGATAGGGAATCTGAAGCAGGCTCCAGACTCTGAGCTGTCAGCACAGGACCTGACTCAGGGCTTGAACCCATGAACCATGAGATCATGAGCTGAGCTGAAGTTGGACACTTAGCCAAAATTTAGGGAGGAGAGATTTGCTGCCTACAATACTCTTCTGTCCTGGAAATACCCCTGACTTCCTCTGATAAAATTTTCCTTCACTTTCTCAGAGGCCTTCATTCAGCAATGAATACTTTTGGTTTGTTAATCCAAAGTGATGTTGCTCTTTCCCAGAGGAGGGCCTGTTCTGTGTATATCCCGTTTGTCACATGGCACTACTTATGACATACTCCGTGGTGACCCATTATGTCTGTCTACACAAAGAGCACATGGCAGCTAATTTCACTGAGGGGAAAAAATAAGATACATGATGGGTCACCTGACTTCCACAGCATAAATGCATTCTTTTTGAATGCATAAGTGTCTACTTTCAGACCATTTTTAGAGAGTACGGGGATATAAAGGAGGGAGGAAAACTCTTGGATATCTGGAGTGAAGGTGAGTACCGTGGGAGAAAAAAAAAGTAGTCTCAGGAAGAAGTTCTCCTTACCCACTTAATACATTGTTTTCAATACTCATTTTAAATATCAGTAAGTAGAATGTCAGGTGTGAAGCGTAAGTCTTTTATAATGTGACGATATTTCATTTTATCTCACTTGAGTACTCTGAGGCTTGTTTTATTTCACCTGGATAAATTTCAGAGCCTTTCCCCTCCCCCTTTTTAATACTCAGCCTAACTAGGACGAGCTATTGATTGCAAAGTGTAAAATGATTCTGATTAACTTTACAGTGCTGCAGCTGCAGCTTATTTAAGAAACATTTAACCTTAGGAACCCATAGTTCAAGTCTCTATCTGCACCAACCAATTTTCATTTTGTCTCTCGCTCGTCAATAATCTCTCTATTTTCTTTAACTTGCTCTTCCTAGCCAGTGATGTATTTAGTTACTGTCACTGACAAGCACAGTCTAAATCATGACACAGGTAAGCAAAGTGACTTAGGTGGTGGCTTGTGGCCTTTGACACAATAGACAAAAGAGCTGGTCCAACTTTTGCTTCTTAGCACAAACAGATGACCAAAATTCTCATATGCCTTTCAACAAATTTCATCTCATGATTCTTGGCATTTTGCTTTTCTCAGATTAACCAGCAAATGACTCAAGAATAAAATGAATTCTAAGTGTTAGGTTTAATTATCTGCACCTCACTTCTCTCCTGGATTTTGTTTCCTTGATATCTGGTGGCTTTGGCAGACTTGAACTTCAAGTTTTGTCTTCACTGAGCTAATGAGATGGCCTGAAAATACTCTCCATGTCTTATCAAGTACCCCTTGCTTTCTTATCCAGCCCATTTCCTCATGCTAGGGCCTTACAGATGCCCTAGGAAACATCAGGAGGCAGAAATTTGAGTTAGCTTTAGCTACTTTCTCTTCTTTCTACAACCTGAGCCCGTCGATTTTTTTTTACTGTCACAGTAGCTCTTTGATGCCTACAAGTAGATGTTTTGTATTTTATGGGACTTTCAATTTTTTTCCTCCAGGAACATTGTTATACCATAAGCTATAGCATCAACAAACAGAAATTTTCTGATCAACCGTTTAACATATGATTTATTAGTCAAGATTGTTTGATAATATTTATTCCCATTGTAGTATTTTAGATATGATTGTTTTTAATTTTATCCACCTAGATTGTTTGAAAAAGGAAACCAGAATTTTCGAATTTGTTTTAAAAAAGTTTTTAATGTTTATTTATTTTTCAGAGTGGGAGTGGAGGAGGGGCAGACAGACCGGGAGACAGAGTCTGAAGCAGGCTCCAGGCTCCAAGCTGTCAGCACAGAGCCCAATGCTGGGCTCAAACTCATGAACCACGAGAACATGACCTGAGTCGAAGTTGGACATCTCCGACTGAGCCACCCAGGCACCCCATAGAATTTGGGGGTTTTTTGGGTGAAATTCTCCATCTTTGATTTCAGGCCAAAAGGGGGCATTCTGGAATTAAAAAATAAAGTATGTCAATTCATTATGTTGTTTTGTGTGTGTGTATTCCATTGTTTATAAATATGATGAGTGTGTATGTATGCATACATATATAAATTTGGGAAATCAATCCAGAATTGATTTCTTTCAGATAGAGATAACATTGGGGCAGCTACTATTCTCTAAGCAGAAGAAATAATAAGCTTGGTTTTCATTTTTAATTTATTTTCATATAATTTTATGCCTTTTTAATGTTTGCTTATTCTGTCATTAAATTCTTAGGTTTTACAGATTAGCGGTATATTCTCTGTAGTGCATACATTTTATAGCTTTTCTGTAGCTACTCATTAACATTCATAATACTTATAATTAGGAAGGTGTTAGGAGGCTTTTTCAATAAGAAAGAGACCAAACTGAAAAATGTGTGGGAATAAGAAAGGAGATACTGACAATTGGGTGAAATGAATCACTTAGGAAGGAGAGCAAAACTGTTTTTCCAAAATAAAAAATGGTCATAAAAGACCATAGGTCTGGAAGGTATGAAATTAATATTGTCAAAGAAATTCTGGGTTCTCCACATTTTAAAATGTCTGAGAAAACAGGTGTTGTTGATAAAAGCACTGTAGAGGTCATTTTGTGTGGGTTAATTGGTTTCTTAGCTACTGACATGTTTATTTAAAAGGATGCTAAAAGTCATGTAAGAGTATGTTGAATAGAAGAAAGTAACTTCTGTTTAATTAAGTTGTTTTTATTTTGAGAGAGAGAGAGAATCCCATGTAGACTGCATACTTAGCGTGGAGCCCGCAGGACCCAAGGCGGGGCTCGATCCCTTGACATTGGGATCACAACCTGAGCTGAAATCAAGAATCAGATGCTCAACTGACTGACCTACCCAGGCGCCCTGAAAGTACCTTATTTTAAAAAGAATGGTTTTTGTGTAATAGTTTGTAGCGTAGTGAAATTCTAAGTCTCTCCTTTAATAAATATAGTAAGCAAAACTATTTTAAAACTTGTGTATGATATCTCTGTTTGAGTAGCATCCCTTATAGGTCATTAGATCTGTATCTATATTTTCTCTGTTTCTCTCAATTTTCAATCACACCGTCTTGTCTTCTCATATATTGTTAGTTTCGATTGAATACTAGACATTGTACATAACAAATTGAAGAGAGAAATTGAGGAAGATAAATTATCTTCCTTCTTCTGAAAATTACACTTGTTTCTAGGGGTACTAGCCATTCCAGGTCATATTCATCCATTCAAGAATTGAGATAATCCCCAAATAGGTTTAGACCTTCTGGTTTACCCTTTCCTGTAGGGAGTATGTGGCCTTCAGAATCCTAATTGAAAGCTGGGAAGGGTTTCTATGAGCTTATTTCCTTCATTGCTGAGCCCCCTAGTTTTAATTCGTATCTCCATATACTTGTGAGAGTTTGGTCACCCAGCTTAACGACAGCTTTTTAGTCAACTTTTCTGCAACTAGAAGATACTCTTTGAAGAAAAGCAATCTCAATGTTAATTTCAACTTTAAAGATTTTTTTTTCTTTTCTTGGATCTTGACACCATAGTTTTTCAATGAGCTATTAATCCCCCATTGCATTCAAATATTTTTTAAAAAATATTTTGTCCAGATTTTCAAGTAGGAGATATGATATGAAAAACCTAGAGTATCATTACTACATTAGAATGCCCTAAGAATAGTTTAAATATGAATAAAAGTTATTTTTTCCTGCCACCCCAAAATGTGGAACTAGATTTAACTCAAACCATTCACTGAAGAGGACTATCTGGATTATATTCTATTCACTTTGTTACATCAGACTTAAAAAATTAGTTGTAAGGGCACCTGGGTGGCTCAGTCGGTTAAGTGTCTGACTTTGGCTCAGGTCATGATCTTGAGGTTCCTGAGTTTGAGGCCCGCATTGGGCTCTGTGCTGACAGCTCAGACCCTGGAGCCTGCTTCATATACTGTGTCTCCCTCTCTCTCTCTGCTCCTTCCCCTCTCACACTCTGTCTCTCTCTCTCTCTCTTTCAAAAATAAATAAACTTAAAAAAATGGGAAACTAATGAAAGAAGATAATGAAAAACACATGAGGACTAAAACACAGCTTGCTGCCAAAAAACTAAAACTCTGAGGTTCCCATTCCAAAAGTCAAAGCTTCTGTGAATGAACAGCATGCAGTGCTTTCTCTTTTTAAATTTTTGTAAAGTTTTTACTTATTTTTGAAAGAGAGAGACAGATACAGCATTAGTAGGGGAGGGGCAGAGAGAGAGGGAGACACAGAATCCAAAGCAGCCTGCAGACTCCAGACTCCAAACTGTCAGCACAGAGCCCGATACAAGGCTCAAACTCACGAACGGTGAGATCATGACCTGAGCCGAAGTCCGACACTTAACCCACTGAGCCACACAGGTGCCCTGCATGTGGCACTCTTTAAGGACTGCAGTGTCTTAGGCAAAATGTGTTTTTGAGCCTTGGGGCTTTATGGACTTTACACACAGGCACATTCAATACGTATGTGTATTAAATATATAAAATAAGTTATATGATATATATTTATAATTAATTAGCATTCTACATCATCTTTCTTACATATGTTTGTACTCACACAAACACATAGTGTATGAAGACAAATATTATACACATATGAGATTTGATACCCAAACTTGACTCTTGACTGTCCCCTCAATTCACTGCACTTCAATTTCTTCAATTTCATTGCATTCATGTTTTCTTTTCGTCTTTTGATTTTCTCAGAATCCCATATTTTGTTATTTGTCTTGTTCGTACTTTGGTGCACAATCCTGCCCTACAATGTGTTGGAACAAGGCTGGGTGAAGCTGTACTTTCAGTTTTTTCTTTAACTGGGAAAAGTCACTTGAGTCTCATGATTTGTCTTCACGTCGCAAGACTTTTTTGAATTTCTATCAATTTTAGGCTGACAGCTTAAGAGGGTACAAGATTATCCTGTAGAAGTTCTCTTATTAGAAATAATTATTCTGGATATTTGACCAGTAGTGTAGAAATTTCATTTAAAGTATGATTCATACATTACCATATATGTATATATACACACATTTGATACAATGTACACATATATCTTACACATTTTATTTTATTGTGAAATATATATATGTAGAGTTTGGGCCAATCAATACACTTGAGTTCTTATTTGGCATTAATCAAACTTCTTTTATTACAGTAAGTGGAATTCGGCATCATCAGTTATGATGTTCTATTACATCTATTGAGTAAATATTCCAATAACTCATTGCACATATTTTTTACATTTGGCTTATTTAAAGATTAATGAGAATTTAAAGATAGTTGCAGGGCAATTTAAAAGGGGAAAGCTTACAATTTTTTCCTCACACTTAATGCTATAGCATTTTTTTTTTTAGTAACTCATTTTTACTGAGTTTTTAGTAAGAATTCAACTTAGTTTTCAGGGAAATGAGAATTCTTTTAATGTCCTCATATTTCATCTTTTAAAAAAACTTGCTTAAATCATTTTGGGAATGAGCACAAGTGTTCCTTATTAAGCACGCACATCAACAAGTTATAGCAGACGTGGGTAAATGCGCTGAAGGGATCTCATGGCCACCAGCATTGGCCACACCCCGGACCTCCATCCACACGTGCTACCCAAGGGGTGCAGTCTCCTTGTAAATAAGTGGAGGGTCAGTTAAAAGGAGTTTCATTTTGCTGTAATGAATCCCTTTCTCCATCCATTAAATCTCCAAAATAGGACTGGGGGAGATATCTGGTATTAGAAAAATGCCTTCTCCTACTGGCCCTGTGCTATGGAATGCTAATTTTTTAATGTTTTATTTATTTCAGAGAGAGAGAGAGAGAGTGAGAGAGAAAAAGAGAGAGCATGAGCAGGGGGTGGTCAGAGAGAGAGGGAAACACCGAATCCGAAACAGGCTCCAGGCTCTGAGCTAGCTGTCAGCACAGAGCCTGACGCGGGGCTCGAACCCACGAACTGTGAGATAATGACCTGAGCCGAGTCTGACGCTCAACTGACTGAGACACCCAGGCACCCCTATGGAATGCTATTTTAATCAAGGATGGCTACAAAATAGTTTCCAGATTTTTACCTAAATAATTTTTGTAAGTCTTTTCATTTAGTTTAGTTCTCTAGAAATTGCTGAAATTGTTGGTGCTATTCCTAGAAATTGCTATGCCTTTTACATTTTCTGTTTCAACACTGTGTCTGCATTGCAGGTGATTCTCTGGCTACCCAAGAAATTTAATCTCTTATTGTATTACTATACTATACTAAAATATTGCGGTATACTAAAAGACTATATTATGTTATTTTTCTTATTAGGAATTTTATAATTCAAAGTGGTCTCTAAAAAAATAATCTTTTTGACTAAATTGGCCAGTTAACTTTAGCAATAAATTGATAGAATTTTTTTCTCCCCCAACCTCTTGTCTGGTAATTCAAAATTTCAAACCAATCCATTGTTATGACCTCACCTACACACCACCTAAGCAGGTTTATTTTATAGTCTGCATGGTGTCTGACTCATATAAACACACCTAGTACTCATTTGCAAATTCTCACACTCAATACTAAATTAAAGTATGCTTTTGATAAATACATCTTATCAACCCATAAATCTCCTACATGACTGTAACAAGAACTGGAGTGTCTTAAAACCATTGTCACACGATCATGAACTTCACTACTTTCTCCCAGCCCATTTCCTGCCTGCGGGCAAAAATGTAAACACATTAAAATACAATTCCCCAAGCTTCCCTTGCGTCTTTGGGTTCCAGAGTCAGGTGTGATTGAAATAAGCCCTGGGTGACCTGTTGTTAACACCGTTTTAAGAAAGCCACGAAAATCACAGTGACTTAAAAACAAAACTCATGAATTCGTTTAAAAGCTCACATAAATCTGAAACATGAGGTTTAACTTGAAGGTCACATGAAGCATTAGAATTGGAAACGCTGGGGTCTCTTAGCATGGTAGTTATTCCAGTTCTGTCCGTTAGCTTCTATGTACATTAGTAAAATCTTAAGATTCTTCAAGAAATGATGGGTGAACATTTTGTGGCTTTGCATCTCTGATATGTGACTTTTTCTATTTTGGTCCTAAATACTGATTCTATTATTGATTGAGGGTTTGAGAGAGTTTGTTCATTGAACAGACTACTCTTACAGAGGGAGAGTAGTCTTGGTGGGCACCCCCTTTCAGTACTACGCTTTCTCTTCAACATCCACCTGCTGGGTATGCGCTAGGGAACATCTGTGCCCAACCAAACGTGCCCTCAGTTACCTGCCACTAGGAGCCTCCAACTGATAATCCCAAATCCTGTGATGACAAAGGTCCATGGCCATCCATGGCAAAATGCAATAAAATATTGCTCCTTTGTTGTTTGCCCAGTGTTGAAAATATCACAAAACATAATGGTTTTGCCAGATATAGGGTAGGCTTTTACAACAAATTGTTATTTCAGTTTTTAATCCCTTCTACCATGCCTCTTGTTGAGTCAGAAGGCAATGTGGGTATCAGACATCATTCAGAGGACCAAAAACCTTGTTAGTGAGTCAGTTCATAGTCTTTCACTCCACGACTTTTCTCCCAGGAGGCTCTAAATTTTGCTTTTATAACTAGATTTTTATGGTATCCCATCTCATCCCTCCGTTCCATAAACTGAGGTTTTTGGTTTTGTTTCATTTTATGTATGTCTATATGTATTTTTCCAGCTTTGTTGAAATCTAATTGACGTGTAACATTATATAAATTGGGTGGGTGCCAGGGACTAGGAAGTGGGGGAAACGGGGAGATGTTGGTCAAAGGGCACAAACATCCAGTTATATGGTGAATAAGTTCTAGGGATAGAATGTATAGCATGGTGACTATAGTTAACAAGACGGTACTATGCACTTGAAAGCTGTTAAGACAATAGATCTTAAATGTTCCCACCACACACAAAAGCAGTGGTAATTTTGCGAGGTGATAGATGTAGTAACTAACCTTTTGTATTTATGGGTTTTTTTTTGTTATTTCAATTCTCCATTCCATTCTCATTTGGCATGAGTGTTTTATTCTCAAGAAATAGAGTTAGCTTTTCTGCAAAGAGATTTCAATTGTAAAAGTGTCCCCGGCTCACCGGACGTATCTTTGTTTATCTGAACCTGGCAGTGAACTGGGTTTGCATTCTTTCATGAAAAGCTCCTCAGCCTCTACTCCAAAGTGCTTATGGACAGCTTGGCCAACTGTTTGCTAGACATGGCAAACCATATGCAACTACTACTAAGACTCAAATCTGGACACTTGCCTGCTTTGCCATACTTCCAATAGGCATATAGGTTATGCATTATAACCTAGTTTTGACAGTTGAGCGATTTGGCTGTAAAGAGTTTAAGGAACTTGGGTCTCTTACATCCAATGAACAATACTGAAGGTCCCGAAGCCAGGCTCTTATCTACTTAAAACTGGGATATGATATACATATCATAGCACTGCCTGGGGAAATTTATCTTAGTAGAAGATTCATTCAACTATGTATTAACTCATGCCTCCATGCATTTATTCAGCCATTACTTATTACACACCTATACTGTATTCAAAGTGTCTATCAATTCTTACTATTGTCTTTATTGTTTATGGTAATTCAGGAAATATACTAATAAAATAATTAGACCATTTCCCATTAGTTCAGTGTCCAGGCCGGTTCTCTGAACATCTCTTCTGAGAGAGCCAAGGTTTGTGAATACGTGGAATTGTCTATTACAAATGAATGTTTGGGGTGCCTGATGGCTCAGCTGGTTAAGCATCCAACTCCTGATTTTGGCTCAGGTGATCTCACAGTTTGTGAGTTTGAGCCCCACATTGGGCTCTGAGCTAACAGAATAGAGCCTGCTTGGGATTTTCTCTTCCCCTCTCTGCCCCTCCCCCACTTGCACTCATGCTGTCTCTCATTCTCTCTCTCAAAAGTAAATAAATAAACCTTAAAAAGAAAAGAAACGAATGCTAACCTTATACCTGGCTCAAGTCAGCATTTCAAAGTGGGACATCTATTTACATGGCATAAAATAGGTAATTGTATTCCACTTAGAATTGGAATGATTTCTTTCTTTCTTATACTGAAATAACAGATTGTGAGCTAAAGATGCTTAATAAATGATAATATAATATATGAAAAGGAAAACTGACTGGTAAGCCCAGTTTCCTGGGTCTTGTAATAATTTAAAAAATGTTATATCATTGGTATAATGGTTTTTCTTTCCTTTTCTCTCCCTTCCTTCCTTCCTTTCTTTCTTCCTCCCTTTCCTTCTTTCCTTCTTTCTCCTTTCTTGAACAAGAAAAACAAGATTGACAGTGAGAATTACCATATACAATGTTTTGTTGTTGTTAGATTTCAAGCTTATAACTACATAAAAGATGGCATTATTTTGCATCAAATGCGTCCCCAAATAAATCTAGGATTTTCCACAGAGCTTTGTTCTCAGGAAACCATCACCATATCTCATCGTAGAAATATTTCCATGTGTAATTAATTTAAATATAACATAAAAGAAGCAGACTTAAGATGGAAAAAAAAAAATAAGCCTTCTACCCAAACATACTTGACCACAAACCAAAGGCATATTTTGGGTTTGGTCTTGTTTTGATGATCACAGGATTTATCTTTATTTGCATTTTACTTGGGTTATTTTCAATGCCTGGGGAGACATGATGTACATTGTAAAATAATGCAATAAAATAATTGGACAGATTTCCCTTGTCTCTGGTCATATTTATGCTTGTATACACAGCCACATTGAAAGGCTGGGAAGGCAGCAATCTCAGCTGTAAATTGTTATGCTAACAGTGTCGGCTCAGCACTGAGCTCTCATGCTGAGAAGCAGACTGGGTGTTCCAAAGGGATGGATTGCCCCAGAGTCAGTGGAGAAGACAGTGCAGCTCATAAAGGGAACGTCTGTTGGGCTTAAAAGCAAAAGGCCTATGAAACAAAACAAACCATCATCTAATCCTGTGCCAAGTAGAAGTTTTATAAAAAGCACAAAATTAGCGACAGACTGAGGGACCTTCTTCCGGTCTAGAATCAGGGAACAAACACAGTCATCCTCATTCTACCACTTCTCAAATGAACTTGGTTGCTTACATTTGTTCTGACCTCTGATGTGAGAAGTGAGATGTAAAAACTGGTGATTTCAACTCCAGACACTTGGTCAAGTGAAATGTAATAGCTTTGGTATCAGAATGTTAGTCAGAAGCACGTTTGATATGATTTAAGAGTCAGAGTTTGGAATTCAGGACCTCAAATTAGAGCAGATGATTTTGAAGATAGCATTGTACTTGAAATTGTACATCAGAATCTGAAGTAGGGCCTTATTCACTTTTAGAGGGAGGCAGGAGACTCTCATCTTCCTAAGTTCTCTATACAAATTATGAAGGAACCCTGAAATCAAGTAGGGATACTCCCTACTACATCTGCCTGATGGCAAACAAAGTTGACCTGATTTTGCTCTCCATGAGAAGTGGCTATAAGAGCTTTCATCAAGAGCTCAAAGGGCAACATTGATTTTGAGGAAGTGCCCTAGATTTAGGGTCAAAAGGCCCAAGTCTGAATACTAGCTCCTTTCCTTGCCATTTTGGATATCATTTTTTAATCTCTTTATCTCTTCTGGTTTTCTTTTACCAAAGATTATGGGAACATTGTCTGTCATCCCTACCTGAGAACAATGAGATGTTCTGTAAACTCTTGCCAAGGATTATCTTTATTTTAAAGCTGAAATCAGGTCTCAGTAATAATCCTTAAAAAGCTCTTGGGTTTTTTTTGCAGTTGAGTTGGAAGTGTGTTTGGGGGACCTCTGTGTCTTCCACCATTGCAGTGTTTTAAGCCACTGGAATGGGAAAGTAGCTAGAGATATGGCATGAGAAGCTTTTATGAGCCAGTCCTGGAAGATACATGTTACCCTTTCTGTTCAATTCCCATTGACTAGAACTCTGGCTCACAGTCACAGGTCTCTGCAAAGATGATTGGAGAATTTAGTTGATACTTGTGCCTGGGGAAAGATGAGTTGGAATTGATGAGCAGCTAGCCAGTGTCTACTAAAATTTAGGGTCAGAACAACTTACATACTAGCTGGTCTATACTACAGTCATGGTAATTATTTTGATTAAAAGATCCCTTAATGAGTATAGAAAGACCAAACTTTTTACAAATCCCCAGAGATCAGTGAGAAAAGCTTGTGTTCAGGAGTTGTGACAGTGTGGTGCTTGTGAGAGGCAGGGTGACACTGATTCAGACATGCCATCTTTCCCCTCCATCTTCTCCTGGGGGCTGGCTGAGGTGGCTTGGCTCTATGCAAGAGGGAGGGCCCTGTTTCCCCAGTGGTCAACACAGGAATGCACCAATGACCTCTTGAGCTTGTTTTGGCCAGCAATACTTTCTGGAGATTGTCACTCCAGGAATGTGGTGAAGAGGCTTGTAAGAAAGCACAGCCCTGTCTGGGTGAAGTTGACTTGTTTTTTGGGGGAAAATATGAACCATAAAACCACGTAACATGGACATTGCTCTCTCATGGTCTAACTCTCAGACCAGAGAGATTTTGTGGTCAAGGGCTAGCCTCAGAAAATAAGTCTCATTCATGAATAAATGATTCTGTGGTTCCTGAAGGTATGTTAGTATAAGGACTCATGATGAGAGAGGACCATGAACTGAAGGAAACTGGTCCATTGGATTGGTGGTGAGCACAAGAATGAAAGGCATCCAGCCTCTGAATTAGAAACATCCCCAAGGACCACAGAATTGAATTTTAACCAAGACTTTTATAAATAAATATGACAATGTTGACTAGGGACTTATTAGCTATAGGATCCCTCAAAGCTTTATTCCTCCTAACTACCTTTTTTCTTTTCTTTTTTTTTTTTTTTAAAAGCTACATATGCAGTTGGAGAATGATTTTGTGTACTGGGAACATTTCAGATTAAATTCATTACTCACTCTTAGTTGAGTGGCTTTCACTTATCAGCATATCCTAAACTTCAGTGCAAATTGATATTCATGGAAAAGTGTATTAAAACTCCAGACCTCTGGTTCCCCAGAGCCCCCGCCAAAAATTCTGAATCACTATGTCTGGGGCAAGGCCTAGAAGTCTGGATTTTAACACCAACCTCACACCCTGTAACTCTAATGTCGCTGCTCCTCATGTTTTAGGAAATACAGGCTTAGAAATTTAACCTGACTTGCTTGTGTTGTGTAAAAACACGCACAGAATTTTTGTGAATCTTCACATAAATAAACTGTGATATGATCATGGTCAGGAGGAACATTTGCTTCTTTTCTTTCAGGAAGTCAGCAAGGGTATGATGGATTTGGATTGAATGGTGCAATAATCGATGGGCACTGTGAGAAGTAACCCGACATAACCCCCGCTACTTGGTGTCCACTGTGTTCCAGGAGCGGTACCATGCACTTGAGATTCATCACGCCTAAATCTAGCAGCAACCTGGAGAGGTGGGTGTTAGAATTCATTTCAGAGTTGAGGAAACTGTAACTCAAAGAGGTTAAATAACTTGCTAAGTAAAGTCAGACAGCTAGTAAGCAGCAGAGTCCCAATTTGGATCCTGCTGTGTTTGACCCTCCTGTCTTACCCTTTCATCTGCTCTGGATCAAACTAGAGAGCTTCAGGCTGGGATAATGGCAACCAGGCAGGAAGCAAGAAGAGGAGATGTAGGAAGAGAAGGCAGGGCTGCAGAGGAGTTTGGGAAAGACAGAAGGAGGAGGGCAACTGGCAGATGGCAAGGCGAGTCCTCTACCTTGAAGCTCTGGTGACCATAGTGGGTCAAAGAGAATAGCTCTCCAGGGTAGCTTTCATAAGGTTCTGATTCTACATTCTTTCTTTTTTTTATTTTTAAAATGTTTACTATTTATTTTTGAGACAGAGACAGAGTGTGAGTAGGGGAGGGTTAGAGAGGTTGAGAGAGAGAGAGAGAGAGAGAGAGAATCCGAAGCAGGCTCCAGGCTCTGAGCTGTCAGCACAGAGCCTGATGTGGGGCTCAAACTCACAAGCTGTGAGATCATGACCTGAGCCGAAGTCAGAGGCTCAACCGACTGAGCCTCTACCAAACTATAAGGTAGTCATTACTGTACTCATTTTATGGATGGAGAATCTGAGAATCAGTGCAATTAAGCGATTAACTGAAGAATGTAATGAATTCATGAGAGATGGGGGATTACAGTCCAAGTCTGTTTGATCTCAGAGCCCACTCTTTCCCTAACGGAATCTAGCCCCGCATTTTCCAAACTGGTTTATTCTGTGAGATTAACAGGAGATAAGATTAGAGAAAGCTTGCAATAAACGCTGGTGGTGGCAGTAAATTAGAAGCAGAAGTCAGGAAATCCATGTAACTGAGTATGTGAAGGAACAGGGATTTGAAGGAATGGGCTTTGTACTAGGGAAGGAAAAATATAGCCAAGGGAAAGAAATAGACAAGGCAAGGGAAAGATAAGGGAAGCCAAAGCAACATGAAGAGAGGAATAGAGATAATTTGTTATTTTTTGCTGTATTAACACCATCATTCTTATACATCAGAAGACTTGAAGAAGCATGACAGTAAGATTTTGGAAGGGATCGTGATAAAACCTACTTATGTATACACATGTGTATATATATTATATTATATATAGTCATAAAAGCACAATCACATTTCAGTGGTTCTTTCTAATGCCATAACCAGTGCAGAGTTAACAAACCAAATGGCAGGGTACCTGTGAATGTGCTTGTTGGGACAGGATGACATTCTGTATGTAGTGGCATCCACCCATCAATACTGAATCGAGAAAAATTTTTTTTTAATGTTTTATTTATTTCCAGGAGAGAGAGAGAGACAGCGTGAGCAGGAGAGGGTCAGAGAGAGAGGAAGTCACAGACTCTGAAACAGGCTCCAGGCTCTGAGCTGGCAGTCAGCACATAGCCCGAGGCGGGGCTCGAACCCACGAACAGCGAGACCATGACCTAAGTGAAAGTCCGACGCTTAACCGACTAAGCCACCCAGGGGCCCCGAGAAAATTATCATATTGAAATTATACCTTATTTACGTAACTTAATAATGGGGACATGAAACTGTATTTATTCTAGTCCACAGAAGCTAGAAAAGAAGTCCTTTCTTATGAAATAATTACTTTCTCAAGGCAGGAAGAGAATAGTAATTTGATGTGTGAATGATTTCCTGACATTCACAAATCAAATCCAAGGGAATTTCCAAAACCAAATACAGATTATGTTTGGCTTTCCTATCACTTTGAATGGTCTGTAACCATATTTTCTAATTAGAATTAAAAAAATCAAACGTCGATCGTAAGAGGATCTCCAGAGGCAAGATCAAATGTGATTTTTTTCCTGCACATCTTTGTTTTAGGATTGTTCGGCAATTAACACAGATTAGCAAACAAATTAAAGGAGATAATTGTTGCTGAACTGGATATGCCAAGTCTCAAATTCCTAACAAGACCAATTCATTGGCAAATATGTTGATTGCAGGGTAGACCACATTTTTAGATAAAGATGACAATTTAAATTCTATTTTGATCTGAGGTCAGCTCATAAGGGCCTCTAACTTTCATTTAGCTGAGCTTCAGCACTGAGACGACAAACTGAAATGTGCTGTCTTTTCTCCTGTTATGTGATATCTGAGACTGAGGAAGGGGAGGAAATGGGAGTTGCCTCAACTTTCCTTGGACTTTGAACAAAATAAACTTTATTTGACGTTAAGTGACTTTATTTAGTAAGCTTCACTTATTAAACTTTGACATACAACGAAATCCACAAGTTGAAAATGTTCCATTTAAGAAGGTGTGACTTAAGGTAATTTTTAGAAAAACACTTGATGTTTATTTATTTTTTGAGAGAGAGAGAGAGACAGAGTGGGGAAGGGGCAGAGAAAGAGGGAGACACAGGTTCTGAAGCAGGCTCCAGGCTCTGAGCTGTCATGATAGCACAGAGCCTGTTGGGAGGCTTGAACTCATGGAGAGAGCATGACCTGAGCCAAAGTCAGACACTTAACTGACTGAGTCACCCAGGTGCCCCTAGAAAAACATTTGAAATGAGCCTTAAGCCCTCATATCCTATTTCCATACACTGCTCCCTATGCTGTATACATACATTGTAGAACAACATGTTAGGCTGTGGGTAAAATGCATCTGTGGAGATGAGTCTTAAAAACTACCACTATTGATAGGCTTGTCTTTATAAGATAAATATTTTAAATTCTGAAACATTGATTTACAGAAATATTTTGAGCATGTCTTCCTTGTGAGATACAAAGCAAGTTTCTACCACATGCTTATGTTGGTTATCATCCTGAAGGATATTCTTAATCTTCTGAGTATTACATATATACTTATATAATGTCCCTCTATCAAACTCCCCCCCAAAAGCAAAATTACCTACTGCCATAGGAGGCAGTTTACTAAAGCCGGACAGCTGGGGACGCTGTGACCCAGTGAGGAAATGGCTCTAGAAAGTGCCCCATTTCACATCTAATGAGAGCTGCTGGGAGCTGATGTCTGAGTGGTAGATTCAAACTTCAAGTGGAGGTTTCTACTTCTCCGCCCAACTATTTACCCCTTGGAACTTTGCTGCCTCTTTACCTGACTTCCCTCCCGCGAACTCCCGCCTGGAGGCATCCTATTCTTTTCTAAGTCAGAATCTAAAAACTGCACGGAGTAGTGAATTTTCTCATCAGAGCTACAGCAGGACTTTCCTCTTTGAAGTCCACTCTGCATTATCTCTGTTGGGAAGGAGGAGAAACCTGCAGGGATATCCAAACGTCAGAGTGAAAAATACACATACGGTTTTGGGTACTCACACGCTCCCATTCTGTGGGCCCCCTTTTGCCTTACTGTCACCCACCCGCCTGAAGATTAACATTAAACAACAATTAAAATTATATGTTATTAATTAAAAGCTTAAGATTTTAAATGTACAAGGGCTTTAATGCTAACAAATGGCCTTTCTTAAAACAAGAAATAAAAGAATGTTTATAAATAGATTGTATAGGGATGTCTGGGTGGCTCAGTCTGTTGGTTAAGCCTTGGACTTTGGCTCAGGTCATGATCTCAGGGTTCATGGGTTCAAGACCCAGGTCAGGCTCTGTGCTGACAGCTCAGAGCCTGGAGCCTGCTTCGAGTTCTGTGTCTCCCTCTCTCTCTGACCCTCCCCTGCTCACACTCTGTCTCTCTCGCTCTCCAAAATAAAATATTAAAAAAAGTTGATTCTATAACCACATCTCAAATGATAGGACTGATAATTTAGTCTGACACTCACCTTGAGATATGATTGCTTCTCTTTTCATAGATATCTCTTTGAAATTGCCAAATCCCACACTGGGTCAAACACTTAGTAAGGTTTTAAATTTTTTAAAACGTTTTTCAGACACTGTTTATATCAGTCACATGTTTGTATATATACACATATGTATATGTATATATATATGACTATATGTATATATATGCCTATACGTATATATACATGCCAATATATGTATATATAGGCCTATATATATGTATATGTACATATACATATATATATATATATACACACACACACATAGGTATATATACACCACACATATATATACAGAGTGTGGGTATATACATATATATATATGAACTCTAAAGAAGAAAAAGTTTCAAAACTACTTCAGGGACAGGTTGATTAAAGTTTGAGTTAATTTTACTTTGCCTGATAGGTTTACTTACCCCCACTGGGCGCTGGCAGCAGAATCGTCATCCTGCAGCTCTGTTTCATGATCTGAAACCCTCTTCCCTTGCCAGTGTGTATGAGTGCACAGACACTCAAGAGCACGCACAAGTGTAACTGTAAGTTTGCCTCTGAGTGCATAGTCCTGAAATCTTAATATGCTACTTTTTTCCCTCCATAAACAATACAAAGAAGTTGACAGGTCTGAAAGGGGCTTATGTGAAAAGATAATTAAGAGCTTTAGAGAGTGTCAAGAGTCAATAGCTCAGCACTGTCAGCACTGCGGAGTGTTACAGGCTATAATTAGATGGCGTGGAGGTGGAAGGCATGTTTGACAGTTGATTCCTGCATGATCTCCAACGGAAAAACAAAGAGCAGCCTCCACGAGCTATCAGGCAAAGTGGGGAACAAAGGTACTGGAGTCAAACCTTTCAAGTGTCTCTCTGTTTTCCCAGGGTGCATCATTTGGTGAAGAGCTTCTCTCTGTGCTGACTGGCATCTGCATGGGACATTTGGCCTATGTTCTTCATTCTCACAATCCTCTTAGCTTTGAGCCGCAGACCTCTCCACAGCCATTTTTGCAGTGCCCGTGGGCACTACCTGCTCCACATTCCTGTACTCGCTTTGGATTCCAGAAAGTTCGAACTGATCTGACGTAGAGCTGGTTGATTGCTGGTGAGAGGACATTTTCCAAAGAGCTGTGGAAAAGTCCAGAAGAGTCTCTCCCTAAGTGGAGATGAAAAGTCAAGAGGCATTACAGGACTGGATGAAGATGCTTTAAACACTGAAAAGATTATGAGGAACAGCCAACACGATGAGGTTCAAAGCTTATAAACAAACAAAAATCTGTAAAATTTGTGTTTGAAAGTATAACAATATTCTGATTTTCTTCCATTATATATATGAATATATGAATAATATATATATATATATATATATAATGGAAGAAAATAATATATATATAATGGAAGAATCATAGCAGAGGTTTGTGCTTTAGAGCTTTTATTTGGCTGATGTTTTAGGTGTAATCAGCCTGTCTGAGTGGGTTTTTCAGTTGAGAACACTATACCTGATTTGACTAGTCAAAGTTCACCTCTCTCAAGCTAAGCAATAAACTGAGGCATATTAAAAAATTTATGAACTTATCTGAACAAAAATAAATTCGAATCGGGCAGTATCCAATCTAGCAGAAAGAAAGGAGCTCTGAGTTGCTGTGTAAAATGAAAGGCTTTTATAGGTGGGAAAGAATGGGAACAGCAGAGTTGTACTAAGTGAAAAGGTGGATTGCTTATCACAAGGTTACTTCCCCCTTGGGGAATGACAGGGGATCTATCAGGTGGATGACCTAACTAGTGTTTTGATCAGCTGATTTCTAATTGACTGGTTTACGAATCCATTTCATCTTTCCACTGAAATGGTAATTAAGTCTCAGTCTGGGGATGCTGGGCTTAGCATGGGGACTTCATTTCGGGCCTGTTGTCCAGTTTTCCTCAACAGATGTCAAACACTGTCCATATTATTGAGCTAATCTGCAAATTTCTAGGTAAACACTCTGGGCCAAAACTGATCTTAGAAGTTTCTTATTTTATGACATTATCAGATGAAGGATTAATATCCAAAATCTGTAAGGAACTCACCAAACTCCACACCTGAAAAACAACCCAGTGAAGAAATGGGCAGAAGATATGAACAGACACTTCTCCAAAGAGGACATCCAGATGGCCAACAGACACATGAGACGATGCTCAGCATCTCTCCTCATCAGGGAAATAAAAGTCAAAACCACACTGAGATACCACCTCACGCCAGTCAGAGTGGCTAAAATGAGCAAATCAGAGAACTCTAGATGCTGGCGAGGATGTGGAGAAATGGGCACCCTCCTACACTGTTGGTGGGAATGTAAACTGGTACAGCCCCTCTGGAAAACAGTGTGGAGGTTCCTCAGGAAACTAACAATAGAACTCCCTTATGACCCAGCAATAGCACTGCTAGGAATTTACCCAAGGGATACAGAAATGCTGAGGCATAGGAGCACATGTACCCCAATGTTCATAGCAGCACTCTCAAAATAGCCAAAACATGGAAAGAGCCTAAGTGTCCATCAACGGATGAATGGATCAAGAAGATGTGGTTTATCTATACGATGGAATACTACATGGCAGTGAGAAAGAATGAAATCTGGCCATGTGTAGCAACATGGATGGACCTTGAGGGTGTTATGCTGAGGGAAATAAGTCAAGAGAAAGACAAATACCATATGTTTGCACTTATAGGAGGATTAGGAGGAATTTAGTGGAGGACCGTGGGGGAGAAGAAGTGGGGAAATGGTGGAGGAGAGGGAGAGAGGCAAACCATGAGAGACTCTTGAATGCTGAGAAAAAACTGAGGACTGATGGGTGTGGGGGGGAGGGGGAAGATGGGCAGGGAGGAGGGCACTTGTGGGGATGAGCACTGGGTGTTATATGGAAACCAGCTTGACAATAAACTATTTGAAAAAAAAAGAAGTTTCTTATTTTACAGAAATTGTAACAATAGTATTTAATCAAGAAACTTGTATTTTAATTAATACTATTTAAGTAAAAGTAAATGTAATGACATAAATTATTAAATAAATAAAAAGTCAGAAAACATATCACACAATTGGCTTGGAATCAGCCTGTACAGCCTTCAAACGTAACTATTTTTTAAATGGGGTTGAGTGGTGCCTGGGTGGCTCTGCCGGTTTAGGCCCATGCTGGGCTTTTCACTGATAGCACAGAGAATACTTTGGATTCTTTGTCTCTGTCTCTCCTTCTCGTTTCCTCTCCCCCACTCATGCTCTCTCGCTCTCTCTCTTTCTATCATTCAAAACTAAATAAACATTAAAAAATCTTTTTAAATAAATAGGGTTGAAAAATGTATTTCTTACCTCTAAGAATGCTGTGATCAAGGAACCATCCCATTCAGTCCTGCTAATTTTTTAACATTTCCTTAAATCCTGTTAAAATAAAATTTACAAAATACTGTAGATGAAGTTGAAATCCCCATCCATCTTGTTCCCTTCTCCTGTTGCAAAAACATTTACTTTCATAAATTTTAAATAATACATATACATTTTTATCTGTATATCTGGAAAGTAACAGTATTGTTATTGTGTTACTGTGTTTTGAAAGTTCATAAATGGTGTCAAATAAAATATGCCATTCCATAATTTGTCTTTTAAAAATTTAATGCTCTGGGTTTTTTGGGGATTTTTTTGTTTTTGTTTTTTTGTTTTTGTTTTTGAGAGCTATCCATGTTGGTAAAATGATAGGCCACCCTTGATTCCCATTTAGGTCATTTTCAGTTTTCCTCTTTAAAACACAAAACCTGTATGAACATTCCTGTATGATGGAGAATCTCCCCAAATATTTGTAGACTATTAACTATACTCATTTGGGCCAGTTTTCCATGTTGATGGAGGACTTTGAGCTTTTTGGTTCTTAGAGGAAAAAAGAGAAGAAATAGAAACAGTAGATGATGTAAATAGATGCCATCAATAAAAAGCACCTGAATTCAGATCTGTTGCAATTAAATATCGTATCACTTTCTTATTTGGTTTTCCATTTGGGTTACTTTTCTGAAATGATACATTTTACCAATGATTCTCAACCATCTCTATCAAGCTTCTGGAGCTCAAGAGCCAGATAGAGGCTGCAGAATTTCAGCAGTCACCCTGTGTACAAGTCCTGGTGCCAGGGTCCTTTCTGAAGCTAATCTTACAATCCAGTGGCCCCAGATTTCTCCTCAACTGGCCTGAGAATCCAATACGTTTTTTACTTGTGTTTTTTTTGTTGTTGTTGTTGGGTGTGTGTGTTTGTGTGTGTGTGTGTGTGTGTGTGTGTGTAAAGGGAGAAGGGATGAGGATGAACTCAGGCACATTTAGGAAGGAAGCAAACATGTTAAAAATGAATGGGATATGCCAGCTTTTGTGACCCTCTCTTCTTGCTCCCAATCAGACTTGAAAAGAGGTGTGTTAAAATGTTCACTGGTTGCTAAGGGCTGTTTGCCATTGCTTACTCTTTCTTCATTTTCTCTCATTAAAATCTAATAATCAGTGTGATAAAACAGCTGAACTCAGACTATAATCAGATCTTCAGTGCAAGATGTTTTAATCCCCTTCGAAAGAAGCTCCTGGATTTAGAGCTGACTCAGGACCGCATTGTATCTCACAGGGTTGTTACATTACAGTCTGAATTAAGGCCTTAACCTGGGGTCCCACAAAGCTCTCCCCCTCCAGTCTACTTTTCTTATGGTCCCCACACTCATTCTTCTGATACTCAGATCTTGTCCTGCCATTCAATGCTTAGAAATATCATCATTGTCTAGTTTCTCTCATACCAGTCACCACGGATGCAGTCTGAAGTCCATAGTGTGGCAACCGTAGACCTGCACAGTCCAGTCCAACCTGCCTTTCCAGGTTCATTGTCGCTAATTCTTACTCCTGTAATTAGTATTCTGCTTGAACAGTCATGCCTTCCTTTTTCACAGCTCTTTGCCTTTGATGTAACTGTTGCTGAAAATCCTCAAACGACACACCTTGAAATCTCGGTCAACAAGACTTGGTCTTCCTTACTTGAACCCTCATAACACTTTATAGTCACTGTGCTCCATAAACCATTACCCACAGTTATTAACACTGACGCATGAATCTAAACCCTTCACAAAAGTCCAAACTTCCAGAAGGCTAGAAAAATATCTCGTTCCCTGTCATCTCTCCCCTGCATATTGCCATGCATGCAGTAGGTATTTATTTACTAGAGAGGAAACTGGATAAGAAAAGGAATCTTAGCTCTTTTATCATCCCTCCACCTCTTGTTCTTAGAACAGCATGTAAGTGCATATAAGTGCTCATAAATATTTTGTATTACATCAAGGGTTGGTAAATTATGATCCGTGGGCCAAAGTTAGCTCCACACCTGTTTTTAAAAAGATTTATTAGAATACAGCCATGCCCACTCCTTTACATATTGTTTATGGATGCCTTCTCTGAACAACGAAGTTGATGAGCTGCAGTAGAGACTGTATGGCCCACAAAGCCAGAAATATTTACTATCTGGCCCTTCATAGAAAAAGTTCACTGACCGAATAAATGAAAATGGGCTGTACAGCAGAGAGATGCAGAGAGCAGCACAAATTGTCTCTAAAAATATTGAATTTAGTTATTGCTTAGATTTGTCATTTCAAGAGATTGTCCTATCCTCAATTTCCATCCACATGAGTATAGACATATGCATTTATCGTCTGCTTTCTTGCCATTATTTGCTGGTGAGTGATTAAAGCTAGCTGAGACTGGATGTTTGGGGTATACACGCATGTGCACATGCACACACACCCATACATACGTATATGCATATATGTGTGTATAGTGTATATATTTGTTAATTGTAGGCATCACATTAGAAAATCTCAGAAGCATAAATAAGAATTATCACGCCCTAACCACACAGCCCAGTGTTTTAAAAATCACATGGATAGTTTTAGCTGATTGATTTTCAGAGTTCAGTCAAGAAATTTCAGGTTTGTATACATATATTCATTACTAGCTGAACATCCAAGAATGACCAGCATATAATTGCATGGTGACGATATTCTAATTCCATTAGAAACAGTGGTCTTATTATATGCTAACTTGTATTTACCCTGAAACTCCATCACCTGATGAATATGCAATTAACCTACTTATTACCACAGAAAACATCTCCTTAGAAATACAACACATCCACATAATTTTTAATCTGATTTTCAAAGGCTTTCTGTGGGAGAAAATAATTTTTTCCCAATAAGATATATTATTGGAAACACAACTGTATGTAGCCAACTCGCTACATCATCTGATTTATTTTAATTAGAGGTTAGCTGCTGAATGTGATTACAGTTATAATTATTACAATACCAGTCATCCACATTTCCATTAGCATTCCACTTGATAGTTAGCAATAAGCAGAAATAAAATATTAGGACTTTTAAGAGAAGAGATTACCAATTAGTACAATTCTCCACTGGCACAAGATAATTATTAATTATGATCATCATGGTAATTATTCACCAAGTTAAATTTCACAGGGCTACCTGTGTGCAGGTTCCCTCTGCACTGCATTCTGACATCAGCAGCCTTCTTATCTACTCAGGAAATCCTGAAGCAATATTTGTATTAAATACACAGTTGACTGAACACCAAATGGAAAAGCAGCTGTGAAGGCACAGAACAGATCTCCATTTCATTAAAGGATCCCTTCTCTTTGTAGGCCATCGCAGGGGGGAGTATGTAAAACCATATACCTTAAGAAAGACACCTCTATTCACATAAATGTTGGTTGATCACACAGGATAAAATTGAACCCACATTAGCCTTCCCAGCACAAGGAATTTCCTCCTGAAATGGCCATTCATAGCCACACTGGCACTATTCATTGCAAATAGAAGCCAACAAACAAACACCACTGGAGGATGGTTGATCACTCAAGGACTCATACTATAGAGATAAGTTAGAAAGATGTCTACAGGCATTGTGGTTTTCAACCTGCACCCACCTCACTACAGCAGTGCTTAACTACGAAGCCATTATTTAACAGTATGTATGATTCTTCTACATAAATGTCTTTATACAAAACCACCGTACTCTGCCAGGTACCTGATGTGAAACAAGTTTGAGGGGGTTCAAAGGAAATACCAAATGGGACTCAGGAAGAAAGACAATTTGCTGGAGTGGACAACACTGGGCTGGGATTCCGATGAGAGTCAATACTGGTCTTGATCCTGAACGTACATGGGTACCCTCTTTAGGCGAGTTATTGAACTTCTCACAGCCTCAGCTTCTTTATTTGCATCTGGAGACAATATCTCTTCTGCCTTACTTGGGAGCGTGCTAGTATAATCAAATGTGATGGTATATGAAATAATATTTATGAGCTATAAACTGTTATACAAATATATGGCAAATTTAAATAATTCAAAGGAAGCACATTTAACTAGACTCTTGCATATTTCTTAAAAAAATAATTTAAGAGTATTCTATATCACCAAGCCTATGCTTTTACTCAGCAAAGGGAAAAGGCTGGCCTTACCAGAAATGGAATTTAGGTAAGAAATTAGAGTTTCACTAGTCTCTGGATCGGGAAATGTTGAAACAAATTATAAAGCCAGGTTTCATTACCTCACTTTTTGTGTGCTTAAAAGGAAAACGTGAAGGGCTGACGCTCTGGAAATGAAGGGTAGATGGGCTGGGCGAGTTGGTAGTTGAGGGAGCAGAGAACAACCTCTGAGAATCTCTTTCATATATGAAATCACATGCCCTGTGCTCCCAGGCTGCACCTCCTTACCATGGATGCCTCTCTAGTAACTGCATCAGTCAACTCGTGCTGAGTCCAAATGGGGGAAAAATAAAGTAAATTCCAAACGACTCTTTTTCATTGCTGTTCATGTTTGCTGCCAATGTTTGCTTCCATGCTTGAAAACATGGGCAAAAATTTGTCCCTGTGAAGAGCTCTATTTCTCATGTTTAAATAGTAGGTGCCCTAAAGGGGATGGAGAAGAGGGACGGGACAGCCAGTATCTGACAGAGGGAGGGACAGCACATTTGCTCGACAAAACAAAAAATGTTTACAATAAAAAGAAAGCAGCTAACATGGAATTTTGTTATTGCTTACCTGTATTTCTTAAATTGGATCAGAAACAAAGAGAGACAGATATGACTCAAATTGCCTTTGGACATTTATCATTTTAAGTGTTTGGAAAGCCCAGCATGTAAAATATCAGTGCTATTAAAGATTTACGGATATAAGAGTCATTTTCTTGTTAACTTAACTCTGTTACGATTTTTAAAAAATGCCTATCTTCTATTCTAGGCCCAATTTCTGAAACATCTGTCAAGAAGAAAATGCTATAATATATGAAATCTTTGCCCTATGAACTGATTATTTTTAGCAGCTTTTATGAGCATAATAACAGTAATTTTAGGAGCTAATTTACCTAAAATCATTTTCTTCCAAAACCTGAAAGCCCCCTAAATCAGAAGGTTCCCTTTGTCTAAAAAGTTTAATCAAAATAAATGTTTCTAGTTAGTTCTAAGAGGAAAAATTAGGGTTTCTTAATGCTCAAATATTTAGTAAGCTCTCAAGGAGGTGTAGGGGGAAGCAATCTGCCTGTCATAGGAGAGAGAAAAAATTAAAGAGCAGGATTTTTAAATTGTACCTCTTGACATTAATAAATAACAAGAGAGAGCTAGTACCATCTTTAACATGCGTGCGTACAACACAATAAGCAAATCTGACTCATCTGCCAGCCTGATTGCTTTGTTTAGAATTCCACTGTCAGAGGTAAAGTGAGGGTGAGGGGATTTATGTAAATTAGGCCCTTCCAAGCTGGAGAAAAGTTGGATTACTTGAATTTAAAAAAAAAAAAAAACTTTTCCAAGTTAAGAAAGTTAACCGTGTTTTTCTTCCCACATCAGTTCTGAAGAAGAGTGACTTTTAAGTTCTCAGAATCAAGTTAAAAATACGATCTGGAAACCACGGCTATGGATTTCCACAGATTTTTCCAAGCTTGGAAGGTAACCGATCTATATCTTCTTGCCTTTCTGGTCTTCCCCTGTGTGGGTGTTGGGAGGGGGAGGGGTGGGGGAGAGGAGGAAGGGGGGAGTGGATATTTGCATGAGACATTTGGTCCTGGTTTCTGTATGAGCTGAGTGGAATCAATGAGATTAAGCTAAGAAAGAAACAGTTGTTTGAAGATTATATGAAGTGATGGCAGCTCCAATTTGTTTATATTCAATCAGAATTCCTAGGAAGGCAACAAGAAAGACCTTCTGAGGCCTGGAAACCTCCTCTAGTACCCTAACACTGTGGACATTTTTGTTGGTTTGTTTCAGAGGGAAGTAGGGGCTGGCACCTGATTCCCCGACCTTGGGAATAACTGACCCTGGGTAGTTCACATTCCAGCTGTCTGCGCTCAAATGGTGAGTTCAAGTTACTTAGAGAATTCTAGGTGCTGTTGAAGAGAGGGGAATGTTGCCGAGTTGGCCACAGAATAGGAAGTGATAAATTTAAATCCACACCAGTTACTGAGGAATTGGAGAGGATGCTCTTCTGGGGAAGCTTGGTGTTTGGCAATGGCTGGAGCATGACTGTGTGGAGAAGAGGGTCCCTTCACGCGCCACCAGCCTTCCTCCCTTCCTAGCTCCAGGCTAATCCCAACCAGCCCTGCACTGACCAGCTATGGGACTTGGAAGTCACATGAGAATGCTCTAACCCTCATAGCAAGCGAGGGAGAAGGCAAGAAGGGGAGAAGACAGGCCTGGAGAATTCCATTCCCCTCTGGAACAGTGGCCAGCGTAAAGGCTAGTGACAGTGCCCTGAGCCTGTGGTTCTCAGGCTTGGTGGAGAATGAGGATGGCTGCCATCCACTTGGGGTTCCAGGAATACTGGCTTATTTCCCTCATCTTGGAAACACTAAGCGACATGGGGGTTCCCAGCCTCTGTCTGAGGTGGAACATGTCAATCTTTGTCCCAAAGGAGACCAAGAACCATACAGGCTTGTGATCTCCATGACTTCTGAGCAGATGCTCTATGAGCCTACAGACAAAAGCATCTCCCAGCATGCACACATTTGCTGCTACGTAAAATACTAACAGCTTGAGTGAATTCCTGTAGTAATAAAACACCAAATCATTAAATGTTTTCTTTATTGTTTTTAACATGACTTATTTGAACGTGACTTATTATCATTTTATTATTTTTTATTTTTTAAACGAGGGAGTAGAATTCAGCCAGGCTGTGTACTGAATCCTCTACCTGGACGGCTAACTGAACATCAGTTACAATTTTTCATCCAGAGCTGTGTGAGAGCTAGCTTTGAGCTGACGGTTGGAGAGGTGGTATTGGGTAAGACAAACGCAGCTCCCCCAAAGAATGCTAAATTGGGGGACAGTAGTTTTGAGCTGGCTGCAAAACACTGATGTGTCAACCATGCCATGATTGTGGAGCCAATGACCCAAATGAAACTCATTTGGAAATGGAAAATACATCTGTTCAATGAACTAAAAAGCACCATCAAACCCACTTAAACTGTGTTCTAGCCATTTTTCTGTGTATGTCGTCTAAGTTATTTCATTTTCACTCATTTTTGAACAGCGGTGGGATTAAGCACAGGTTCCACATTCTGTAGATTTGTATTGGCTGGTCAGTTGTAAAAAATCTAAAAATTCTTAGGGCAAAATTTTAAAAATTATGAAGATTATAAAGAAGGTTTCTTCCCAATCATATTTACTTGTTTCATAATTATGAAATGGTATTTGACGAATGTTTTACAAGTACTACCTAACGTTGTTCATTAGCTTTGAATAGACGTTAAGAGGCAATTCTTGTGAGTGGAAATCTTTCAAAAACCTCTGCTCTATACAGGGTCAAATTAGCTTTATCTGAAATGTGACTCAAAGACACCCCATTCTCATTTTTGTCATCTTCCAATATATCTGCCGGAACTGTCATGTTAGTTACCAAATCTCAAAGTGCGTTCTTTCAAAGAGTCCTCCCAGGGGCAAGTATGGCCCTGAAGCGTATTAAGCCTTAGGGGAGCAGTCTGCTTTTAATGATGATAAGGCTTGTCACACAAGCAAACGATCTACCATATGGACTCTCTTAGTACCAATGGGAGCAAGAAAAGTTTTTTATGTCCTTTTTATTCATTGTAACAGACATTACAAGACACAACAAACAATATTAGAAAGACTTATGCAATAAACTGAGAATTTTTAGGTGGAGGATGATCAGGCATAAGAACATTAAAAAAAAAAAAAGACAACACTATTTGACCCATGTGTTCTCATTATGTTTCAGTTGCCAGAAACTCTCAAATAAGATTTAACTCTCCCTTTTCCGGTTTTAATATATATATATATATAATGTATTTTAATATATATATAATATATGAGTTTATATTTTAAAAACACCGATTTTCCCATTCCTCGCCAATGTTTTTGATATTTTGATATTGTTTCATTTTTAATGGTACTCATATACATGTATTATTTAGTGTAATCCCATCATATCAGTTTTGATAACAAACCGGGTGCGAGCCATAAATGACCCATCTTAGCAAAGTCGTCATGTAGTTTATGCAATTCACGCTGATGAAGAGAACACTAAAAAGTAAATTTACGTGATTTTTCTTTGCATAATTTAAAGTCTCTCTGCCAACATTGTTGAAACATACACTCCCTCATTTTACGACACCATTTTAAAACACAAGCAATATAGAAATTAATAGATAACTTTCATACTAGGCTTATGATACAATAGTTTAGAATGGTGGATGAAAGAAAGCCAAGTCTTCACTTTGGGAGAAAATATCTACGCTTAACAATGCATCAGTAAAATATTTTAAGACTCTAAACTCCGGGGAGACTTCCAAACAGAGTGGATTTCAGGAACTCCAGTTTCAACAACCTATAGCACTGTTGCCCATCTCAATTGTCTCTTAAAAATTTGTGAAGCCCTTATAATATCATAATATATTTTGGAGGTACCGCCACTAATGTCCTCTTTGGTAAACATTCTAACTTTGTAATATGCCAACTTTTTTCTCACCTTTGTATCTTACCTATTTTTTTTTCCCAGAATGCATGCTTGCAGGCCACTAAATCTCCTGGCACCACATAACAGCAATACATAAAAGGCAGATCCCATCTGGAGGCGAATAAATTATAAAACCGGAAAACGAATGACACGTATGAGAAAGGACACACCACTTTTCAGATGACTTGTATGCACATGTATTTGTTGGGCGGGGTGTGTGTACTGAAGCAGGACAGGATCCTCCTGTTAACAGATCTCAGAAAGCTCTGGGAGGCCATGGGGCCAGGCATTGATGGGGGTCTTTTCAGTCTCTCACTTTACAGCTACTTAACCAGTTGGTAGCTTATTTCTAGGTTCGGTTCTGAAATTTGATCTCGGGCAAATATTAAACTCACATGCTTCTGTTCCTCACAATTATTTAAATCATATCACTTGTATTCATTGCAGTGGGAGGGAAAAATTCTCTGACAAAAGTTCTCATCTCTTCCTCCTACAGATGTGGCCAAAAATACTGTGGATCTTCACTGCTGACATGTTCCCCAGCTCTGGTGTCTAGACTAATGTTTCTCAACTTTGAATTCGCAAATGAGTTGCCTCGGGATCTTTGTTAGCATGGAGACTCTCACTCAGGATATCTGATTGAGGCCGAGGATTCTGCATTCCTGGCAAGCTGGTGATGCCAGTGCTCTTTGCACTGCACTCAGGATAGCAACTGAGTAGATTAGACGCCATTATAAATGTTGTCCGTGGTTGCTTTGAGATTTTCCATATAAAGTATGCTGGAACGGGTCTAAGGCTTTCGGTAGATTTAATTCCACGTGATAACGTAACGGTATAAAAATGCAAAATTTGATGAGCAGTGGGAGTACTTCAATCTTGATAGAACTCACCTGTGATGTGAGAAGCATGTGCAAGAATGAATTTTAAGGCCCCTAAACTTCAAAATAATTTGAGTCTATCACTCTAGTCCATGTACTATATATAGTTATAAGGATAAATGCATTTTTTCCCTTCTTCCCCAATTTTAGCTCCAGGTTCACTGTCAGGTTCCCCAACGCCACCTTTATCTTAGTCTGGCTGATCTTTTTAATCCACCCAAATGGTCCCAGCTCCTTGACTTCTGTAACAATGCTGTCTTCCATTCTGTGTCAGCCTATTCCTTCATCATTTAAGGCTCAATCATTTTCTCTAGCCACCCCCTCCCGTTTTCTACCGCCAAATCCTGCAGTCTCAGCGAAACTACTCTGCATTCCATCCCACATTTCTTGCTCTCATTTGCCTCCTTGTCAGGTTGAACTCAACTGTTAACCATAAGACCGCTCCCTTGCCCCTCTCCTGTTCATTATGCCTGCTTGGTGCAACCACATTTTGGAGGCAAAACTTCTCAAAAATATGCAAGTCCTGACGCCAGCCATCTGTGAATGTCTTCTTATATGACAAAAGAGGCTTTGCAGACATGATGGAGTGAAAGCTCTCGAGATGGGAAGATCATTGTGTGTGGTATGAGTGAACCCTAAATGCAATTATGAGTATTTCTACCCTCAGAGGACAGAGGAAGCAGGAGATCTGGCAGAGAAGGTTGAGGACTGGATGATAATGGGAGCAGAAAGGCATTTGAAGGTGCTAGGCTGTTGGTTTAAAAGATGGAGGAGGGGGTCAGAAGCCAAGAAATACCTCTCTCAAATCTGGAAAAAGCCAGGAAACAGATCCTCCACTAGAGGCTCCAGACAGAGAGTGGCCTTGCTGACACTTTGACCTGGATCCAGTGAAACTGCCTTCCAGCTTCTGGCCTGTAAAACTATAAGAGAATCATCTGTGTTGTCTAAGCCACTAAGTCAGTGACAACTTGTTACAGGATCCATAGAAAAGATTACATTGCTCAAATCAGTTCCCTGCCTACACTGTGCTTACACTGACACAGCTAAATGTGGTGAGGGACAATCACATGGTTATGTCCTTGAGTGAGCCTTCAACTCTGCCCTGAAATCCTATTATCTTAACCTGGCCTGCTCATACTCTTCCATTATTTTAGGGGATATTTCATACCTCCTTTCTCCTCAACTTTCCACTGCTTCTAATCTCTTCTTTCAGCTGAGGAATTATTTCACTGAAAGCAAAACCAAAAAAACCAAAATCAATTAGAAACAAAGTTGAAGACCTTCAGTAAGCTTCCATCACCTTTCTGTGTCTCTGACCATTCACCAGGTTTCCCCTTGACTATAAATGAATTGTTTATACACACACATCCCAAGCTAAGGCCAACACATTCATTTTTATGCCAAATGTCATCCTTACTGCCTATTTTCCCTCTTCTGTACTAAACAATTTTTATCTTTTGACTTACTCATAGCCAACAGCCTGAAAATCCCATTACTCTTCCCACTCCAACTATAGCTCTATTTATTGCCTCCTTTTTACCATAAAATATTCCCCAAAGTATCCACCCTTGCCATCTTTACTTCTCCTTTCATTGTCTTTTAAGCCTACTAAACTGGATTTTTACTCTGTCATTTAGTAAACATCTCTTGTAAAGGTTACCAATGGTTTTGATAACTCTGACCACAAAGGTAAATGTTCCTGCTTGCTTGTCTTACAGCAACTTTCTTGTCTTATAGCAACTTTGACACAATTGATCACTTTCTGCTCTGTCAAGCACTTTCTTCACTAGGCTTTCAGCATGAACACTGCTGGTTTTTCTTCTGTCTCATCAAACTCTCTCCCTGACCTCTTAGCCTTGGTTTGCCCCAGAGTGAAGTCCTTGAATCTCACTCCTCTATCAACACTCACTCTTATGGTCTCTTCCAATCTCACAGCTTTAGTACCATCCCTGTAATGATGAATCCCAAACTTTAGAACTTCTCTCTAATCCTGAGACTTGTATATTTAACTGCTTGCTCATAATCCCTACTTAGATACACAATGAACCCCTCAAATTTAACAAATCTATTGAGAGACTTAGTCTTTCTCACAAAAATCTGCTCCTTCTACGTTCTGTCCTATCCCGATTGATGGTTGACTCAGTCTGCCCTTCTTAGACCAAAATCATGGAGCCATTCTTGACCTCTCTTTTTTTCACATTTCGCATTCACTGCACCAGCAGCTCTGCCAGCTCAATCCTCAGATTTCTTCCCTAGTCTGTGGTCACTTCTCACCATGTTCACTTCTACTGTAGTCATTCCCACCAAAAGATGTCACTTAGGTTATGGTTACATTCCCAGCTTCTTCCCATTCCCAAAGTTTATTCTTGACACATTGACCAGAGTGATATTTTTAAGAACCTGATACAGACCATGTCACTCCTCTGCTTGAAATCTTGATTCTGACTGTATTGATCCCAGGTTAGCCAAATTACTGTCCCTTGAACACCCCTGACACACTCAAACTTCAGGATCTTGCACATGTCCTTTCCTGTACACTTTTCCTCAGATATCCAAGGAATTCACTCTCTTGTGTCCTTCAGAAATACTACTTTCTTAGTGAGTCTTCTCTAGGTCACTAGAGATAGTCTGTATATCTATTTTCACTTTTTTTTATTGGTTTAGTGTCCCTTTCTGCTTCCTAAAACACAAATCTCTTGAGATCAGAGGATTTTGTCTATTTTGTTTGCTGCAATATCCCCCACTGAGTAGAAGAGTACCGATTTACAATAGACACTCAATGAATAATTTTTTGAGTGAATGGATAAATGAGCAAATGAATGAATGAAAAAATGAACGAATGAGTGAAATAAGTTACAACAACTGCCCTCAGAGAAACCAATTAAGTAAATAGATGGGTCCCATGAGAGTAGAAGAAGACAAGCTAGAAATGTGTGCTGAGTGTGCTCGGGGGTGACAGTAAAGAGGTCAGGTGATATTTCACTTAGATTACACTGAAGAGTCTGAGCTATTTCATGACAGTGTGCCATTGGTTATTTTCTGCATTCCCCTTGATCTATGTGAATGCGGAAACTTCTTTTTCCCTTGTGAAATCCAATCCAGGACTGAAGAGAAGATGAATGCCAATATTTCATTTTTAGAAAAGAGTGGCTTTTGTAAAATTCCAAATATTATTGCCATATAAAGACAGTCATTGTTTTCTTTGTGTGTGTGTGTGTGTGTGTGTGTGTGTGTGTTTCTTGGGGTTTTAACAATGGTGGGCAGTATTTAGAAGAGAAAGTACCAAACTTAGCATCTTAGATATTCACTCTTTCCTCCACATCCCTCCCTCCCCACACTTTTTAATATTGAAAAATTTTGAAACTACACAAAAGTTGAAAAAAAAATAGTTCAGTTAATAGTCACATCGCCTTTATCCAGATTCATCAATGTTAATATTTAGCCATATTTGCTTATGTATATATTTATCCCTGTATGTACACTTGAGTCTCTGCATATATTTTTCCCTGAACCATATGAAAGTGAGTCATAAACAAAACATTTCATCCCTTCCTATTTAATATATGTCTACTAAGAATAAAGACATTTATTAGCCACAGTACAACTTGCAAACAAAAAAATTATTGATTCAACAATATTGTTTAATGTACAACTTTTCCTAGTTTCCATTTGCCTGAAGAAAAAATATCATTTATAGCTACTCATTTCTAACCCAGTAATGAATCAAGTTTTACTCACTGCATTGATGACTATTTGTCTTTAGTCCATTTTAATCTGGAACATCATTCACCCCATAATTTTTATTTATTTGTTTTCTACAGCATTAACTTTTCAAAAGAGTCCAGGTAAATTGCACCATGGAACGTCCCAGATTGTAGTTGTTTCCTCATATTCAGATTTAAATGTTTTTGGTAAGAACAACTTTTGGGTCCCCTGTGTACTTCTCCCTGCTCCCCAGGGCACTTCTTACTGCTTTACTTCACAGAGACATATGACCTCATGTTGTCTTATTATTGATGTCACTAAGTTTTATCACTTGGTTAAGGTAGTGACTGCCATATCTCTTTCTTGTAATAATATATTTTTATCTTTGAAATGAATAAGTAGTCTCTGAAATAAAAGTATTACTCTTGAAAAAAAAAGTATTTCTGTAATATCTTTTCTGTACATTGGTAATAGTAAATGTACAACCCTACAAACTGGAAGTAGCATGATGGTTATGTGAGTTGAGAAATGGGGACACTTCGTGATGCTGTGTATCTAGGTCTTAGGTTGTTCAACTGTTTTTTTGGGCTTTTAAAAAAAGTTTATTTATTTTGAGAGGGAGAGAGAGAGTGAGCTGGGGAGAGACAGAGAGAGAATCCTAAGCAGGCTATGAGCCATGAGCACAGAGCCTGATGTGGGCCTCGATTTCATGGGCTGCACGATCATGAGCTGAGCCAAAATCAAGTAAGATGCTTAACCAATGAAGCCACTCAGGCGCCCTTCAACTATTTTATTATTGTAAGAATCTTTATGCCCTAGCCAACCTGGTAGGAACCCAGGCTTGAAAAAAACAATTAGGGCAATCTGAGAGGCGAGACACGATGATGTCCCCCTGACTCTCAGAGACATCCGTGTGAGACCTCTTGAGTTTAGAATAAAAGTATGACTTATCCATCCATGCCCTACTTATCCTGGGCCAATGAGTGGCTTCAGAGGGGCTATCATAAAAAGTTTCACCTTAACCAGAGCCAGCATAGTCAGAGCTTAGTGTACAGAAGAAAATGATTTTGTTTATCTTATTTCATTGATATTAGAAAGCTGGATTTTTAGGAATTACTCTTTTTAGAAAATATACAACAACATTATAAGAAAATAAATCATCCATAATAACATTACCTGGTTTCAAAGGCACTAATGTTCTTGTGTGGTCATTGTCGTCACATTAAAACACACACACACACACACACACACACACACACACACATACACGGTGTAGGAAGATCTGACTGTGTGACCCTAGCAAGCTCTGGGTTTGTATGATTATTTATTTCATCTAAAAAGCAGAAATAATGACAGTTATGTCACAGGGCCATTATAAACAAATTAAATGAGACAATGTGCTTAGTGAGCCTAGTACAGGGTTTGAGTATGTGCTAATAAGTGCTCAGTGAATGTGTTTCATTAGTATTGTAGTTTTTTGTTTTGTTTTGTTTTGTTTTGTTTTTTTCTGGGTTCAAATTTTAATCATCCTACTAACTGGTGGATTTTTAGTAATTTTCTTAACATTTCTTAGCCTCAGTTCTTTACTTATTTATTTTTTATTTTTTTACAATAGTTTATTGTCAAGTTAGTTTCCATATAACACCCAGTGCTCATCCCCACAAGCGCCTTCCTCCATGCCCATCACCTCCCTCCTCCCCGACACCCATCAGTCCTCAGTTTTTTCTCAGCATTCAAGAGTCTCTCATGGTTTGCCACTCTCCCTCTCCCCAACTATTTCCCTTCTTCTCCCCCACAGTCCTCCGTTAAGTTCCTCCTAATCCTCCTATACGTGCAAACATATGGTATTTGTCCTTCTCTGATAATATTGCAGTTTTTATTATGCAAACGTACACTCATTTTTACAAAGCTGTAAAACAATGAACATGTAATTCTGAGGAGATGGAATCTTTCCCCTATTTCAAATATAGGCTTACGTTAGTTGTCAGAAAAGTAAATCTGGCATTTTCCTCACCTTAACCTGGCTAATTGATTAGGTGATGTGATTTTTAAAACAAATTTCAAAACAAATTTGCATCATCGTTCATGTAATTTACACATGGCCACACGCATCATTCTGTGTTCTCCTCTTTACTGTGTGATTATTTTTTTTTTAATATTTTTTATTTATTTCTAGGAGAGAGAGAGAGAGAGCGCGTGAGCAGAGGAGGGCCAGAGAGAGAGGGAGCCACAGACTGAAACAGGCTCCAGGCTCTGAGCTGGCAGTCAGCACAGAGGCCGACGCGGGGCTCGAACCCACGAACCGCGAGATCATGACCTAAGCGAAAGTCGGACGCTTAACCGACTAAGCCACCCAGGCGCCCCTTTACTGTGTGATTATTGAGGGCTATTTTTTTTCACCTGTGGAAATATCAAGAGAACTAATTCTGTTTTAGAAAAAATAAGCTCCTAAGAGTTCCTAATTTTCTAAACAAATAGAAAGTTGCTATTTATTTCTTAGAAAATACAATAAGGAATCAAAACAAACCTGGACTGTGTTCAAAGTTGGACAGTGTTAATATCTGTGTTCAAATAGGATTGGTATTTTGGGTTCTCTAAATAGTGACTAGCCTTCCAAGCAAAACAGTGCTTAGGGACCTTTGATGGGTTTGAAAGTATGTATTTTAAATGGCTTCCAGTAAAAAAATATGAATCCAGGGTGTATTTTATCTGAATTAGTCTTTTGGAAGTGATCACATGATATGCAGATGAGGGAGAAGATACAGGCAGAGGGGACGAAGGGCCTGTGAGCCAGAGTTGCCTGCACCCTGAGCCAGAGATACAGGAAGTGAGTCTTCTGTTGGGCTCATAGAACTGGATGAAAAAAACAAACAGAACACATTGCCTTTTTCACCTACACTTTCTGTTCCATGCTGTTCTTTGCAGACCGATGCTTAAGAATATCAGGGCATAAGCATATTAAGATATGGACATCAATACTGACATCCCAGTATTGTTTTTTCCACCAGATAGCAAAAGCCTGATGACATTATTGGTGCGGCTGCACCTAGAATGTGTTCAGCCTTATCTCCTGAAGTCATCAGAAAGTGTCTGTACTCTTTGAGTAGTTATTCTTTGAAGTAGGTCTATTAGGGAAGAAGCATATAAGTAATTCCCACTACAATCTTGCAGATCAGTTGCTAATGAAAATATTGTTGCTATAATCTGCATGTGTACCTAGTAATGCCTAGAAAGTCATTGGTTTGAGAGCTCCAGAAGCATCTTCTGACAGCTACTGAGATATTCAAATGAATATGCATGGGGTATTATTAATATGATTGATAACGATGGTAATTTTTTTAATCAAAAGTGTTTTCCTAGCCCACATACTTGCAATTAAAGTAGGAAATTTCATGTGTGGGAAATGGTAGGACTTCAGATTTTATAGCAATCAGGATCATTACTGTGACTACCTTGGGATTTGTAGGAATATGTATGATGTTCATATTTGGAGGTACTGCGAAAATATTAAAGGAGATGGTGCAGTCATCCCCTAGGTGGAACGTAACTTGGAAATTTGGAGTATAGTTTTGAAAGTCTGTTTGGTTTCGCTAGTGCTGGGTGGTTTGGGGTCTGAGGCTATCCAGACAACCTCCAGCAGGCCAAGTAGTCAAATGTGGGACATGATATCAAGTAGCTTTTGCTAAATAACAGACCACCTCAAAACTTAAACTCTTATGACAACGATATCCAGTTATTTGGCTTGAGATTTGTGGGTCAGCAATGTAGGCTAGGTTCCCCTGGGTGGTTCTTCTGCTCGTGGAACAGGATCTCCAGTTATATCCATGTCAGCTGCTGGGTTAGCCAAGGTTGGCTCCCAGGATGGTTTTTAGCTGTGACAGTTAACTTCACAGTTTCCCATTTTTTAAATGTTTATTTATTTATTTCTGAGATGGGGAGTGTAGGGACAGAGAGAGAGGGAGACAGAAAATCTCAAGCAGGCTACGCACTGTCAATGCAGAGCCCAACACGGGACTCAAACTCATGAACCCATGAGATCATGACCTGAGAGGAGATCAAGAGCTAGGCACTTAACAGACTGAGCCATTCAGGTGCCCCTCCATCGTTTCCCATTCTATAGCAGAGAAGCTTGGGTTTGTTTACAAGGTAGCTGGACATTTCCAAGACAGCGTAAGTTATTTTAAGGCCTGGGCTCAGAATTGGCACAAATAACTTGCCATATGTAATTTGCCAAAGAAAATCATAAGGTCAGCCCAGATTCAAGGGGTGTGGAACTAGACTCCACCTCAAGATGGAAGACACTGCAAAGTCACATATTCTATGATATAGGGAGGGGAATATTATGCCTATTATTGCAAACCTCCTTCAGGTGAATGAGATTAGTTTGGTGGGTGATATCTCGGCTCTTTGTAGGTCTACTAATAAGACAAACATATTCTTTTTTTTTTTTTTTTAATTTTTTTTTAAATGTTTTTTATTTATTTCTAGGAGAGAGAGAGAGACAGCGTGAGCAGGGGAGGGTCAGAGAGAGAGGGAGTCACAGACTGAAACAGGCTCCAGGCTCTGAGCTGGCAGTCAGCACAGAGCCCGACGCGGGGCTCGAACCCACGAACCGGGAGATCATGACCCGAGCGAAAGTCGGACGCTTAACCGACTACGCCACCCGGGCGCCCCAAGACAAACATATTCTTGAGCTAACTTTCTCCTCAGGATCTTCCAGGTATAAGGAAATACCCATGGTCCAATATCATTCTTGTGCAAAAGCCATTCGTGGGTGTCAAAGTCTTATCCTTTGAGTCAGTATAAAATAATTCCATGGGTTAGATACTTGGAATAACCAAGAGTTTTAAATTGGGTCAGGAATTGAAAGAGGCAAAATAAGTAGTTAAGTTATAGCTGAACCTAGCTAGTGTTCTTGGCCAATGGGGGGTGAATATGGGCAGTTGTAGTATATTCAGAAATAAGAGTTAAGCTGGATACTGCCATGCATGATTCTCCTCTGAATCTGCAAAAAAAAAAAAAAAGTTTCATGCTCATTTTTTATATTTAATTTTGCCTGTAAGCCAACTAAAATAAATAGCAGTGAAGTGTAATGTTTTGAAATAATCCCATAGTTTTCAAGTGCTCTTGAAGTAGAAAGCAACAGGGCTCTATGTGCTATTCTCTACTGACTTAACACTTACTGTTTATGCTGCCTAGAATGGCTCTTTTTAATTGATACTTGGCTTGATATCCTTTTAAATTATTAAAGATTGAAGGTGCTCATTAAATGAGAGATTAAAAGAAATGGTAGACACAGCTAATTATTAAAGGCCCAAGAAGAGACATGAAATGCATTTTATCTAAGACTTTAGTGGATTCTTAAAGTAAATGAATGGTATAGTGATAAACCAGTTGAAGTTCATCAATTGAGCAAAACTATAAGGAAGCTCTCTGAGTCTAGATTTGAAGGGCTTATAAGTAATCATGGTTAGAGATGCACAGCTTCTCCTAATTTCTTTAATTTTAGACTCTTGAGCTGCTAATTGGTCAGGAAATTTGACCCCACCTCTAGAGCTAATTATGAGTGGAGGAAAGCTGCGTCTTTGTGGGGAAGGTCTGCATCGCTAAACCTTAGCGGGTCAGAAGTTGGCATAAATTCTTTTGTGGCACATTGTGATTTAAAGGTGGTCGTGAATCATTCTGGAGGCAAAGCTCTGAGGAGGCATATTTTCAACTTCCTCACTTCCTGAACTTTTCAACCTCTCAACTGCTTTAACTTCCAAATCATGGGCCATGTATTATTTTTGCCTGCTTACTAAGAGGGAACATTGGTTGTTGACACAGCCACCGTTGGCCAGTGAGATTAGTAACATGATACGGAGATTTTCACCACTTAAAAGTCACTGGTTCAACATGGCTCAGATAGGTAATGACTTACAGTTATTCTGACCTGACAGCTGTTTAGAGGCCCATTTGAAGTGAACTATTTCTCAGTTTGCCTCCAGACAGGGGACATGTTGCTTCTCTGGATTGCAAAATGTCATCTCTGTTGGAATCTCACATAGCAGTGAGGCACAGGGTTGAGTCATCATCATGAAGGCTAAAATAACATGTTCCCTAGAATTAGGAACATTTGGCTGGCTTTTGTGTAAAGGTTTTGAGTCCTGTGGAAAAATAATATCGAGTTAGTTCCTCCCCAGAGTCAAACTCACTCTACTTACAAGTTTAATGCCATTAACTAGTTCAAGGCACCAGGGCAACATTTAACAGATTACTAACAATCGATGAGAGCTTCAGATAAGATATGTTTAATGTCCCTTTTTTGCCCTTCAACAATTAGCCATGTCTACCGTGCTTCCTAATCACTTATGTAATGAACATCTCTGATTGGAAATAAGTGCCTGCCAGCCACTTAAGGAGTAATTGAGGCACCAGGAAGATAGGGTTCAGAGAGTTTAAATCAACAGGGATTCTGTCATTTCCAGCTTCACAGAGAAGGCACATCATTCAAAGACAGTGGCTGAAGCAGACTGCAAAGGGAAGGGAAGACTGGAATGTCAATTAGAGAAATGGAATTGGATACACTGGTGAATAATAAAACTTTATTTAAAAAGTGGTGCACATTTAAAGTGGTTGTGACGGGCAGACATACCTTTAACAGCAGTGTTTCAAGGCGTCTTCCTCTAATTATGTGCCTGAATATACATCAAGGGCTCCGATAATCCTTTCCATGGCATAACCTTCCTTTTTCACCAATCAGTGGTTGTCATTACATCCTACATATGCCTATTGCAGAAATAGTAACTTATTTCTGATTTTATATTACGCATTGTGTGATGTTAGTGCATAGGATGCAAAGATTTTTATCCGTGGTGTCAATTCGTTACATCAAACTTTTCCAAATCTTAAGGGTCCAATCTGCTATTGTGGATCTGCTATCACATATGGGTGTTACCTTCACAGCTAATCTGCACTTCTTTCGAAGGCTGCACACATTTTTTTTTTTTTTGTTACTTTTACCTTCTCAAACTGCTGAAGATCAAGTTGACTATGTGATTGGAGGCTGATGAATGAATTTTTTTAAGTCACTTTTGAGCTCTCTTGAGTGTGGCATCAAATTGTACTGCTATTATTGTTATTTGCCACACAGCCCAAAGTTTAAAGCAGGAAAGAGACTACCGTTCATCTCAGTCTGAACCCATCCTAGGACTTGAGGCACAAGCATGGAAAGCTTGTGCCCCAGTGGTTTCTGATGTGCCATGTTTGGGCAGGCCTGTCTTGAGGTTATGAGAATTAACCAACTGGTAGAAATTCTATGTTCTGGGAGCACCAGGGTGGCTCAGTCAGCTGAGCGTCCGACTTTGGCTCAGGTCATGATCTCGCTGTTCGTGGGTTCGAGCCCCGTGTCGGGCTCTGTGCTGACAGCTAGCTCAGAGCCTGGAGCCTGTTTCAGATTCTGTACCTCCCTCTCTCTCTGACCCTCCCCTGCTTATGCTCTCTCTCTCTTTCTCTCTCTCAAAAATAAATAAAACATTAAAAAAAAAAGAAATTCTATGTGCCGACCACTGTGCAAAATGAGTGCTGTAAATGTAGGCTCACAGTGAAGCCAAAGGAGCCGGGATATCCAGCCTTAGTCCCCGTTGCTATTCCCTAGAGAGCCCAGGGGACAGAACAAAGCAGAGAACGTGTCTATTTCAAGCCTTCTTTACTCAGAACCTGTGTTGCAGCAGAAATTATGTGCCAGGCTGAACTATGCAGCCCCACACACTTTGAAGCCACCCTGATCTTCTTATGCAAGGCTGTTCAATTTAGTGTTTTCTTTTCTGAATTAATGGAATGTGTTTTCAATTTCCTATCCCTGGACTTTCCTGGACTTCTATTCATCCTTCAAAACTTTTCTCATATTTTCTTTTCTTTATGATACCTTTCCCTAGTGCTCCTCAACAATCATTTACTTACTTATTTGTGTTCTGGTTAGACTTTGGATTTACCTTTACTGCTGTGTAGATGACAGTGATTTGTAAATGTGCATTTATTTCTGTTTCTCCCAGCAGTACAAGAACTATTGGAGGGTAAAGATGAGGTTTGTAATTGTCATATCAATGCTTTCTTCTCTACCCTCCTTCTTCTCAATGGTAGGGATATATACGGGGCTAGGCAATACCTACAGAGCATTGTTAAATGTACTGTGTTAGGGAAAAAAATAAGATTTCATTTGAAACTTTCAGAGGAAATATTGTTCAATCTTAATATCAGAATTATCTCATTTTCTGTTGAAAATAGTCTAGCATTTAATAAGAATTTTCAATGTGTGTATTGTAGATCAAACTGCCATAATATATAAAAGCTTCTAATTGTGATAGTATTTGAATAAACTTCACTTAAAATTAATAGAATTAATGTCAGTTTTTAAGGTGGTTGAAGAAAAGCCAAAATTATGATGGACTTGTAATTCATTAAGGTGATAGTTTAGAAGCTAGTCATATGATAAATCTATCATAAAGTAGTTTTGGAGGATGAATAACTAAACTAATTAAGTATATGCCTGGGGGTGCCTGGGGGTTCAGTCATTAAGCTATGGACTCTTGATTGAGGCTCAGGTCATAATCTCATGGTTCATGAGTTTGAGCCTCACTTGAGGCTCAGTGCCCACAGTGCAAAGCCTGCTTGGGATTCTCTCTCTCTCTCTCTCTCTGCCTCTCCTTTGCTCATGCTCACTCTTTCTCTCTGTAAATAAATAAATAAACTTAAAAAAATTTTTTAAAGGATATGCCTGGTAGAATGGGAGATTGGATATTTAGGATAAAGACCAAGAAATGGAGTGTTTCGATTGCCAGATTCATCCATGTTGTGTTAGGAAAGCAATGCATGGAGTTGGTAGGCTTGATTCCCACAAGTCTGTGGTGTATTAATGTGTCTTAATGACTTGTTGCTGTTTAAGGTGTGGTCCTCTGGGGCTTCAGCATTCGTTTACTCGTAGAAAATGCAGTCCTTAGGGTCCCACCCCAGACCTTTGCAGCAACATCTCCACTTTCTTATGTTTATTTATTTATTTGAGAGAGAGAGAGAGAGAGAGAGAGATAATGAGCAGATGAGGGGCAAAGAGAGGGAGAGGGGGAGAGAGAATCCCAGCAGGCTCCACTCTGTCAGCACAGAGCCTGATGTCAGGCTCGAACTCATGAACTGTGAGATCATGACCTGAGCCAAACTCGAGAGTTGGATTCTTAACCAATTGAGCCACCCAGGTGTCCCTAGCAGCTCCATTTTAACAACAATCCCAGGTGGTTCACATTCACATTACAACTGAGTGGCACTTGTATTAATATATGTCATTGTGATAATGCATGATTACAGGAGATTAGGTCCTTTTGAAAAAATAATTAATTGCTGTTTTCTTCCAAGAAAAGAGATGGCATACATATTTAATACAACAACTTTCTTGATGTCTTTTACTAGAGTAGCAGTAAAATATCTGAAAATCAGCTTATGTCTTCGGAATTACTTGTGAACTGACAGAGAAGCAAAAGAAAAAAAAGAAGAATACCAAGTAGTTCAGTTAAAATAGCACTTTCATTTTTCTGTCAAGAAGTGACATTTTCCAAGTTTATTTATTTTTGAGAGAGAGAGAGAGAGTGCATGTGTGAGAGTGGGGGAAGGGTGAGGGAGAAGGAGAGAGAGAATTCCAAGCAGGCTCTGCATTGTCAATGTGGGGCCCGATGTGGTGCTCAGTCCACAAACCATGAGATCATGACCTGATCTGAAATCCAGAGTTGGACGTTTAACCAACTGAGCCACCCAGGTGCCCCAAGAAGTGACTTTTGCAATCAAAAGTTTGAAAAACAGAATATTTATAAAAGCCTGCTAACATCGTTAGTTTAGTCTGTATTTAATCTGCCAGGCAGTAATACAGAGCAGCCATATTAGACTTTTGCTTTTCATAAAAAACCCTGCTCAAGGAGTATCCAGTTGTAACGGATCATCTGGGAAACTGAAGGAGTTTGACACCTGATTGACTTCCACTATGAAGCCAACGGTCCAGTTACATCCCGCTTTCCTTCTATGATAGGAGAAGATAGGATAAAATGGGCAGAGGGGGAAAGGGTAAGACCTGAGCTCCCTGGATGGGGAAAAACACTATTTTGGAACAATGCTGGGAGTGTCTGACCACAGCAAACCCCCCTCAGGCGTAAGGCTCCTCTTAAGAATGTAACAGACCCCATCTACTCTGCCTCTGGTTTCCTCTCAGGAATTTGACAGACCTAAGTATGGCCATAGACCACCCCTCCTGCACTGAAAATGAGCCAATCGGGAATGGAATACCCAGCACCTAGAGCTATCAAGCCACTAAGGGTGGGACCTGAGATGGAACAATGATGGGGAGCAGGAGGGCTGACCAGAACCTTAAAAAACCAGGACGCTTGCCTACAGTCCTTGGACGTTCCCTTTTAAATGTCCCCTCTTTAAGGAGAGCTTTCCTACGATTCTTCCTTTCTAATCACATATTCTAATAAACTTCTGCCTGACGCTCATTTTATATCCACCTCTTTATTCTTCGAAGCCGAGAGACCACAAACCCTGGGTATTGTGATAAAAAAAAAAAAAAAGTCCTGCAACACTTTTGTTGTTCTGTTATTTTCAGTAAGATTTTATTTGATGGAAGAAGTAAGTATCCATATAGTTGGAAGAAATGTGTATCCATATAGTTTTCTAGAAACAAGCCATGGACTCTGTGGAGGAACCTGGTATAGTCTACCTTCTTCTGTTTTCCCTTTCATTTTGCAGTGATTAAACCGGTGGAGTTCCGTGCGATGACTTTATCCACATTGTGGGGTGGGGGGTGACATTAGGGAGGATGATTCTAGGGCCTCTTAAGCATGGTTAATACCAACTGTTCAGGCCAAATATAAACAAGGTCGGTTTTAGAATTTCTAAGAATCAAACCCATGATTCCAAGCCTGCTTTATGCCGACTGTTTTACAACTACTTCCATTCCCTGCTGGCAGCTCAGGCAGCTTTCTCTGGAAAGTCCTCTTGGATAAATAGTTGTGTTCTACCCCCCCCCCCCACCTTTCCTCCCCTCTAAGTCAATCAAGCACACGGAACTCTTGAGGTTCAGCCGGCTACTAATGTCCACAACCGGCCCCATTTAATTGCAATAATGGGGATTTACTCTCTAGCTATTCTGAGGAATGGTTTTATCTACTGGGAAGCAGAGATCCTTTCATGCAGCAGCAAAATATTAATATCTCACTATGCCCTTTTCCTTCTCCTTGCCTCCCAGGACCTGGAGATCAGATCAACTCAAATATCTTGGAAATAGTGCTTTCTACTGGCAGTTATTTATTTCGTTCATTTTTTTTTTTAAAGTGACCTTAACTTTTTCCTTCCTCCTTGTTGTACTAACAGCCTGGGGCACAGAAAAGTACAAACCCATCCCCACATACATCGGGACATTGGCTTCTCAGGCCTTATGCGTGTCTTTTTGACTCTCTGGAAATTAATTAAGAGATGTTGTTTTCAAAGTGCTTTTTTTTCCCCCGGAGTTTCTAAAATATTTTAACAATTTTTACACATTAAAAAAAATTTTTCCCCTTTCTCTCTGTTTGTAATAAGATTAATTATGTGAGGTGCACCGCTGCTTATCCCCATGAAAGAAAATCTAAAACGAGGGATTTCAGCTTCAAGAAGGCTATTTTGTCCTGTTTCCGATGTTCTAAAGGGATTAATTTACCATATCGTATAGCCCTGGAAGACTGTGATAATTGAAAACATCCATATTCATTGCATGTTCAAAGGGATCTGTCTGACTTTGTAATGTAAAAAGTGCATTTTTAACCTGAACGGGGACCTGCATCTGCTATTGCTTAATCCTATTAGTCCGAACAGTTCCAAAGCTTTAGTGTATAATCATTAGCTCGCCTTAATCCGGAGACATGCCTCCAGCTTCAGCCTGTCAGAAGGCATCCCTGCAGGGAAAATGTGGAAGTGCTGATAGCACAACATCAACTAATCTTATCTTAAATGCTAGCAGCAGCCTCTATCTGCGATAGCTAGGGAATTAAAAACAAATTTTTATGGGTATTGGATAGCAGGGGGTTCCTCCTTCCCCACCCCCACCTCCCCATCGCCCTCTCTCATCCGCTCTTTTCCTCTCTACCTCGCTCACTCCCTCCCCTCCACCCCCCCTCCTCCCTCTCCCTCTGTGGGTCCTTTTTCCTGCCCTAGTTTCCCTAGTTTCTTTGTTAGGGCAACGCTAGTGATGACAAGGATGAATGGGAAGGGGGTGGTGGGGAAAGAAACATTTAAGATACCTACTGTTTCCAGTGAAGCTCTTTGCTAAGTCACTTCGGATACTTGCCAAGTCTTCTATCATTTCTAGTCCTCGACATCATATAGCCAAGCCAAGCTTGTGCTTTCTGCTGCTCTGGATTATAATACAAAATGACAAAATGTGTCCTGTAGTTGTCCCCTTCTTCCATGGCATGGCTTCCCGACAGTCTGAAATCTGGGTCCCGGGTGCCTACAGAAGCTTGCCTGAGTAGGGAAGTAAACTGCCACAAAGTGCCAGTGAGTGAGACCGGTGGGGGGGCCCTGGAGGGGATGCAGTGGGGGCTATGGGTTTGGGGGTTGTGCTAAGAAGTCTATGAAAGTGTCATCCCCAAGTGTGTTTCAGACCAGAGAGGAAGAAGAGTAAACAGGATACTTACTTTGGAAGCGAGATTTTTTAAAACACAAGAGAGAATTTTTAGTCATCTATGTACTAAACATTAATTTAGGAATTACTATGTGCCTATCCTGGGGACTCAAATAGTGAATGTGGTCCCTGCTCTCACAGAACTTAGAGTGGGGGTCTAGGAACTATTCGTTAACCATGAACAAAGAGAAAGTAGGCCATACTCTCATACTTTCACACTTTCATACTTTCACTGATTACAAACTGTGTTAATTACTAAGATCCTCCATATTTTCATATCTGTTTGCCTACATGTTGTAAATCCAGCTCGGTCATGAGTAAAATGTCTCCAAAGGAGCATGTTAGGAGCTGTGTGGTCCTCCTTTTCATACGATTTATTAAAGTTTAACTACTTGCTTGGAAATAGCCAGGGGGTTACACTTTTCTTCTGCCCCTCTACGTTTAATTAAAATACTAATTAAAATTTAGAAGCCTTTGTATATCCAGGCGTTTTGGCAACATGCTGTAGATATGACACAACTGGTAATTCCAGAACACAGTTATACTTGTGCTGGGGTTTCCCATCGCCTGATGGATCTCATACAATTGATGGTGTGACAGACAGATGTTTTATTTTAATATTTGTACATTTTCTAGTAGAAGCCCCTTCTATTTATGCCAGTGATTTGAAGTTTCTCTTTCATATCCATTGACAATGAACTCTTTTAAAAATTATGAAATGAGTCATAAATAGCATAGGAGTTGTAAATAGAGGGCAAAAATCATGAATATGGCTCCTGGATGACTTCATATATGAACAACTACAATACGGAACTACTGGTGTTTATAGTACAGTAAGGATTGGTAACTAACTACCCGGCCATAGCTCTGAAGACAAGAGCTGTTGCACTTGCTGGAGGAATAAACAGCTGTCTTGGTTCATCAGGTGAGAGTGTTCATTCGACTAGTTTTCAGCTGTGAGCTGTGTTGCAGGTCAGTTGCCTAGACAAGGTAAACAATAATGACAATGAAGAGCAGATTCTTGGATATGTAAATTGAAGGGTGACTGAGAAATACACATTTTCATCTGGGTCAACTCAGATGGACTCATTTGTTACACTTAGTTTATGACAGCAAAATGCAACTGTATATTGAACAATTTTTTAAAAACTTTTTTAATGTTTATTAAAATCTGTCAGCACAGAGCCCGACGCGGGGCTAGAACTCACAAGCCATGAGATCATGACCTGAGCCAAAGTCGGACACTTAACTGACTGAGCCACCCAGGCGCCACTGAACACTTTTTTTTTTTTAATTATAGCTTCTAATGGAAAAAAAAAAGTTTTTATCTAGCTTCTAAGTAACTCCTTTCCACTCATTGATATTATTGTCTTTAACACAACTGTAAAGTTATAGCGGAACACACTATACAAGAATGTCTTTGAGGAAAATCATCATGTCATTTGTTTCTTCACTTCTAGGAAGACATCAATAGAATTACCTGCAATTAGATTTAAGGTGTTACCTGGACAAGAATCACCAAAATTACCAATCTTAACTTTTCACTTTTTATTTCCTCGTAGATCATTACTTTGCTTCTCCATTGAAAGGGGCTCCTTAGAGTTGATAAAATTAAAAGTCTGAGGGTAGATCGATTCAGCTGATCAGACACTAAGCCACTCAATCCTCTGATACTTTTTCAGCATGGTGCCTACAGCGCCTTGTTAGAAAGTGTGGAAACATGAAGATGAATTGGGCTTGGGATTTCCCCTCCAGGAACTTACCCTTTAAGGGGAGGAGAGGTGATACGTACACATCTAGTTTTTAGAAAGCGTAGAAGGTATAAAAACAGGAAGTTTGAGGAACGTATTAGTGCTGCCAGCCAGAGAGATAAGGAAGCATTCCATGTCAGTGGTTGCCAACCCTGACTGCACATTGAATCATTGGGGAGCACTCAAAACTATCAGCATCTGAGCCTCACTTCCAAAGACTCTGACTCAAGTGGTCTAGGCAGGGCTCAATCATCACTAGTTTTTAAAAGCTCCCTAAGTGATTTTAATGTGCAGCCAAGGTTAAGAACCACTGTTCTAACCACTTATCAATAAGAACTGGGTGTTTTTTTAAATATTTTATGTGTGAAACATCTTATTTCTTATTAAAAAGAAAAATGTCTTGATGAAATAGTTTACGTAGATTTTGTATATATCAGTGTTGATTGGATCGACGCATTTAAAATAATTCATCAAACAAATGTTTTCCTTTGTGAAACTTTTTTCAAAGTATATACATATGTGTTTTTTCTTTCTTTTAAAAATTTTTTTTAAATGTTTTTATTTTTTTCTGAGAGAGAGAGAGACAGCATGAGCAGGGGAGGGTCTGAAAGAGACAGAGGCACAGAATCTGAAACTGGCTCCAGGATCTGAGCTGGCTGTCAGCACAGAGTCCGATGTGGGGCTCGAACCACGAACTGTGAGGTCATGACCTGAGCTGAAGTCGGACGCTTAACCGACTGAGCCACCCAGGCACCCCACAACAATATTTTTTTCAAAGTATGTTTTAATTATAGTAATCAAAGACTTGGGTCCTACAAGGCACTGTATGCAACAGTATCCATTAGTTCATTGACTTAAAAAAAAATCTTTCTTATTTACAATGGATACAGATTTTATCTACCTTTAATTGAGATAAAGAAACAGTCATAATATTCCTTCAAAACCCTAAAAGTTGATCAATGTCTTTTGACATTCTTTCAACTCTAGGTTTTCTTCCATGTGGAATTCTCTGCCCTTCACAAAGGTCCAGGGCCTAATTGTCGTAGGGAAAAAAAACCCTAAAATAAATAGCTTTGGAAGAGGAGCTGTTCTGAAACTTGCTCATTGTACTGGTAGAATATTTCAAAAACGATCTCGAAATTATTAAATTGGCTTGCTTGCTTTCCGTTGGCTTGATTACTCCTATGAAGAGAAATTGGATGCTGGGAGCAAATGCTGCCTAATGGAGATACTACAAAAAAGATCTCTTATTTTCTCCTAAGGGCACCTCATTAAGCAGAAAGCTTCCCGAGAACTCAGCCTCCAGCATTCTGGAGAAACTAATGCAATGCTCTTTTCGAAATTGTCTAGTTTATTCTTTGTATGGATTTTCTTCAACTGTGCAAAACCTGGCTCATCTAAATTAATCTTCTAACTCTACTTCCTTACTGGAACTGGAAGGGCACTCAAGACATCACCAAATTGAGGCATGACTGTCCATAAGTCTTGCAATGCAAGCTTATTCTATTTTTTAAATTCTAGGCAATAATCCATGAAGAATGAATGATTAAATGCATGAATCGATGTGAAAGTTACCAGCACCACTTTGAGTTGCCTTTCCCTATAGGATAAGTATTTCATCACCTATCGTACTCTTTGTAGAAATAAACAATAGCTTGCCAACAGCTCTTCTACGACTTCCATCTTAAGGATAAGTAATTGAGGAGCATTTTTTTTTTAGGATTTTTTTTTTTTAAAGTGATCTCTAGACCCAGCATGGGGCTCAAACTCAACCCAAGATCAAGAGTTGCATGCTCTGTTGACTGAGCCAGTCAGGTGTCCAATTGACGAGAGATTTGTTTCTCCTTCAAAGAAGGCAGAAAAACTCACTTCTGGGGTATCCTAAGCAACCTATCTAGGTCCAAATGTTGGGAAAGTCATCTATGCATGACCTTTTAGAGGACTGTGGCAGAAAAAGTATTGCCCACCAGGTTCTACACAGTTACCCTGTAGTTCCAGTCTGCTTGCAGTTAGGAAAGGGTAATGTGATCAGTTTGGGGTCAGGACAATTTGAATATGTGTGTATGTCAATTACAAAGCAAAGGAGTAAAAAGCCAATGAACAAGTTCCAATCTTTCATTCCATCTTCCCCTAACATGGCAGCTGAGAAGGCTGTACATTCCAGGTGGCCAATCCCAAGAAGGTGGCCCTCTGTGTGACAGGGTGATTGTAGCAAAGCTCCTCTCTGTGTCCTCTCACAAACCGACATAGATCACATAGCGTTTCTGAGGAATATTAAACCATGGAGAGGGGTGCCTGGGTGGCTCGGTCGGTTAAACGTCTGACTTGGGCTCTTGTGGTTTGTGAGTTTGAGCCCTGAATCCGGCTCTGTGCTGACAGCTCAGATCCTGGAGCGCGCTTCAGATTCTTTGTCTCCCTCTCTCCCTGCCCCTCCCCGGCTCATGTTTTCTTTCTCTCTCTCAAAAAATGAATAAACATTAAAAAATTTTAAACCATGGAGATTTTTGTGTTTTTTGCTACTGCAGCATAGCCTAGTTATCTTGACTAACACTGTCAACAACAGCTGTAACAGTATTCTTAACTAATCTTTGCTCTTCTCTGCATTAAATGACTCTTAACTCTATATTGCCTTTTTTCTTTTTGGGAATCCTATCAAAAACAACCACCACTGCCATTAGTAGCTACACCTCCCCCTCCCTTAAGCCAAGCCTCAGTTCGCTACAGGAGAGGCTACCAGAAAGCTGAGAAGGAGGTCTGTCTGCTTCGTGTCCAAGGGAAGCATGTTGCTAATGCCCTTTCTGGGCTTGAAGGAAATAATTGGACTCATTAAGTTGCTTTTCTGTCTTCTTTTCCTTAGTCTAAATAACCCTTAGGTTAATTAGACATGGTTTCTATCCTTGGGAAATTTTTCTGTGTGGGTCTAGTGATGGAGAGAATAGTCATAAATTCAGTAATTCAATTTTCAGTTTTACAAACACTGAATAATGGTCAGCTACCTGGAAGGTGCTGTGAAAAACAATCGCCCTTGTGAAGCTAATCTCTTGTATCAATAATTCTGCAAATATTAGGTTATAACGGAGATGCTTCTGTCTGAATGACAAAATGGTAGGCCCCAGTTTGTGGCTGGTCAAAGATGCTGATGCTTAACAGGCATGGACATGTAGTGTGGCTCCTTCTCAGCCCTGGCAGCACAAATATCTGGGTTTGTTTTTAAAAGTAATCTTGCCTGGGCCTGATCCCAGACCAACTGAATGAGAATCTTGGAATCATTCTCATATCCAGCAGGGTTTGGGGCCATTGGCGAAGTGGACAAGAAGAGTCAACTGGAGTCAGAATCTGAATTTTGGTCCTCTTTTTATTAGCTATGTTACTTCAGAAAGACAATGCAGTCTCCCTCTCTCTCTAGATTTTGGTTTTCTTACCCATATAATACATACAATAATATTCTCCTTTTGTAGCTCCACATTTTTTTAATTAAAAAAATTTTTTTAACATTTATTCATTTTTGAGACAGAGAGAGACAGCATGAGTGAGGAAGGGGCAGAGAGAGAGGGAGACACAGAATCAGAAGCAGGCTTCAGGCTCTGAACTGACAGCAGATGTGGGGCTCGAACTCACAGTCTGCAAGATCATGATCTGAGCTGAAGTTGGACACTTAAGTGACCGAGCCACCCAGGCACCCCTCCACATACCCAAAAGAGAAAAGTGTATGTGGAAGTACTTTGTAAACTATGGAAAGCAAGACTATGACATTTTAATTATTATTATTATTATAGACTCGTGGACATGGCTCAATCCCACTTCTAATCATTTTATTGAAGTAGTAAGAAATAGGTTGACTGAGTGAATTGGTTAGTAAATTATCCACTTGACTATTAGAATCCAAGAAGAAATCAGAAATGCAAATGGAGTGACTTGGCTGGCAGACAGCTCCTCCATTCCACTAAGATGTCCATATTTGTAGGAAGAAGAGGCATTACAACATTTTTTTGATGAATTACAATTCTTTGGCTCCATTCTGGGCACACCAGAAGTACTGGTAAATAGAATTGCTGTTATCTTTGTGAGATGATTCTTTCCACTTTTCTTGAGGTCTTTCCTTCCTCAAGAAAGTTGCACCTAAATAAGACTGGTCTGTCAGCCTCACAGAGGGCAGAGGCAGCATAAGGGTGTCTACTTCCCATGATCACCTCAGGTTGAGTCATGACTCTGCTATTTGCTAGTTCTGTGAACTTGGGTATCTTATGTGACCCTCTTTAGCTTATCAAATCTTTATTGAGTTCCTACTATCACCAGGCAGTTGATTAGTAAAAAAAGACCAGTATCATAAAGAATACCTGGGTGGCTCAGTCATTCAGTATCTGACATTGGCTCATGTCAAGACCTCGTAGTACATGGCTTCTGGCCTTGTGTTGGGCTCAGTGCTGATAGCTCAGAACCTGGAGCCTGATTCGGATTGTGTCTCCCTCTCTCTCTGCCCTTCCCCCACTCAAGCTCAATCTCTCCCTCTCTCTCTCAAAAATAAATAAACATTAAAAAATGTTTTAATTAAAAAAAAATACCTCCTCAAAGAATTTATGGTCCAGACAGGAAAGACCAACAAGCAAAAGGACAATAATTTTTACCTTCAGTATTTTGTAATTAAGTTAGCCCAGTGCCTGGCAGAGAAGCTGTTCAATGAATGGTAATAAATATTGTCATTATTCGTTGTCTTGGGTGTGCTAGAGGCACCAGCCAAGGGACATGAACCAAGCCCTCTGCCTAAGCAGGTCAGGCAGTGGTTAAATGTTACTTAGCTATACCTTTGCCCCTGGCTGAGCTCTGTGTGGACTAAAGGAAAGCAGGGAGCTCTTCTGAGTACAGAAAGAACTTGAAAACCTCCCCTTGACCTCAGCTGTCCCTGCTGGCAGAAGATCAGACTCATTCTAAAGCAGATCTATGGTTTTGGGTTTTCTCCAGGACTGACAGGGCACAATTCCAGATCACTATTTCAGAACTTATCCTGGCCAGCAGTGAGCTTGCCTGGGGTAGCCTCAGGAACACCCTGGCCTCCCGAGAATCGCCCAACCAAAATACCTGGGAGCTGGGCCAGACTCCCTGAGGCCTTTTCTGGTCTTGCTGGGGCATCAGTTTTGAGCCAGAACCCATTTCATGATGAGAGATGAGTACAGGGTCATCCAAACATTAACAGGCTCTTTCAACCATGGATCTCCTTTGTGGGCTCATTACATCCAAATTAATAGAATACTTTTTTTTTTTAATCACAGAGCTTTGTCCATGTATGAAGAAAATCGTAACGTCTGACCATCGTTTTATTTATTTAGTTATTTTCATTTTAATTCCAGTATAGCTCACACTGACCATTTCAGATGGAGGGCATATACATTTCTAGATTTGTGAAGTTAATGAATAGCATTTCACCGAGAGATCTGGGCACAGAAGATTCTGACAAGCTCCAGCTTGAATCTGCTGGTCTTCTAGAATTTACAGATGTTCATAGTTTAAACAAAAACAAGAGGAAAAGGAGAAAAATCCTCTCTAATAAAAGAATAATTGAGAGACAAGTTAAGGTGGAGGAAGAGGTTTTTTTTGTTTGTTTGTTTGTTTTTTTTAAATATGGTCCCTCTCCCCTTTTTTAGGCTAGTGAAGTGAAGCAGCAGGATTGCCTTCTCCATTTTCCGGTCTGACCTCAAGCATGCCCATTCATTTGTTATACAGAGATAACCAACTACATCACTATCAGCTCTGCACCGATGGTTTAGAGATATGTTCATTTACTGGACTGTCTTTCACTGTAGCTAATTAAGAATGTATGAGGCTCCTGGGTCGCTCAGCCTGTGAAGCGGCTGACTCTTGATTTTGGCTTAGGTCATGATCTCCAGGTACCTGAGGTCAAGCCCCACATCTGGCTCTGAGCGAGCAGTGCAGAGCCTGCTTGGGGATTTTCTCTCCCTCTCTCCCTCTCTCTCTGTCCTCCTCTTACTTGTGCTTTCTCTCTCTCTCAAAATAAACATTTTTTTTTAAAGTGTGGGTTTTTGGTTTTTTTTAAAGAATGCATCAAGGGTCGAAATCCTGGTGTAGGTTCCCAGCGGTTTAAAGAGAAGGGATGCCTGTATAGAATCGCCACCCATAGCGTCGCCCCCCCCCCACCCCCGTTTACTTGCTTCTCTGTATAGATCCTTGCTGAAAAATACACCAACTTGAGCTATTTAGGGCTGTGACATACATGTGGCGAGATCATCTCAATAGTCTGCTTCTATGTCAGAAAAGCTGTAAAAGTGTTCAAATCAAAACAGTTACATTCGGTTGAGGATGTTTCCTCTTCTCTCTCTGCTCATTTTTCAGCTTCCCAGAGGGCTCCCCTCCCCCTCCTCCGCTATTCTTTACTCCTCTCACTCATCTCCCTTCCTGACAAGCAGGAATGCCACCACAGGGCCCATGCATCAGGCAGTGACACCGGCAGAGGCTCATACCCTCCGACAGACGTCAATTTAAATGGCAGGAGCAGATTCTGAGGCAGGGGTGAGGGACGTGAATGGAATTAGTCATCATTACCCTGAAGCGACGGGGGGCTTGCTGGGGATGTTCCCTCCTCCGGCTCTTCACCACTGTGTGCCCGGGGGATCACCTCCATCACTCTAAACAGTCATGACACGGACGATGTATGGGTTAAAATGATGAGCAGGAGAGACAGGCCTATCCCAAAGTAAATAGACTGAATTAGAGGCATTACAACAGTTAATATGTCAGGTCCCTGTTGGGAGGCCATGGATCCTGAGTGGTCTATTTTCCCTGCATATTGAAATTGATTGTGCCTCTGGCAGTGGCAGGGAGAGTGGGGGAGGGGCGCTGCCGATTCATCCTTCCAGTCACATGGATCAAAGAAAGCAGACAGTGTTATGTGGGATTATTTGCTCTGAAGGTGCAGGGAAGAGAATTTAATAGAGCAACGGGGTATAATGAAAGAAGCCATGAGTCTTAGCCAATGTCTCCCAGGCCACACCATCCGAGGAGTATAAATAAGATCATGCTCTTCCCCAAATCATATTTCTCTGGCTCAGCCCTATCTAAAACCGCAGGAACTATACTCTCTTTGTCTCCCTCCCCACCGGGCCAAGTGGTTTTAGGAGACCGCGGGGAATGCTTTCCTTACGTTTGAACACAGCCCCCTTGGCCACCATATCTGAGGCTCTCTTCCTCCCCTTCTTTCTGCTTACGGTGGTGATGTCTGTCAGCGAGACTGCCAGCTCCTAAGCCAGTCCCTGAGGTCAAGTACGAAGGGAATCTTGCCATCATGATGCAGCTGGCAGCAGCCCTGTTGCCTATAATGCCACACAGAGTCTCAAGTTACTGCTCAAGTGCCTGGCACCAACGCTTTTAATCCAGTTGGTTCCTTTGTAAACTCAAAGCAAATTCAATGCCACAGTGACTTCAATGGAGGTGATTTTTTTTCCCCCTTCATTTCAGTTACTACCCCCTTGAGTGAATCCACAGTGACTGAGTCAGAGGATGGACTGGGTAACCGCCACCGCCCTGGGTCAGGTTCTCTGGAAGCAGACACAGAAGATCGGTGTGCAGCATGTGTGTGGCGTGTGCTCAAGACTGACACTTGTGTGAGGGGAGATGAGGAAGCCAGCCTGGGCAGAGGGGGAAGGGAAACTTCCCTGCATCTGCAGTAGAGGTCTCTTCCAATGACATGAGTAGATCTGGAGCTGCGCCAGCTCTTCAGAGACGTACCCAGTTGAGGCAAGGAGCTGGGATTTGTACCCCCGTCCCCCACACCATGCAACCCACTGAAGGTTGGTGGTGCCAAGCAAGAAACATAACCTTGAGGGAGGTGGTCCTTTTCAGCTGACAGCAAGTCCCAAAGAAAGATTCAGCTGGGAGTGGCCTGTACCCAATGATTTGTGCAACTGGGGAAAATAAGTACCTTGGTCTTGAAGGAGGATCTGGCTTGTGCACGTTCAATCCCTGATTCTTCCTTTACCTGTAGATTTTTTTGTTGACCTTGGCTCTACACCTCTCCTTAGGCTGAGTGATTTTCTTCTTTTAAATATTTTTTTAAATGTTTATTTTTTTCTGAGAGAGAGACAGAGAGAGAGAGTGCGTCGGAGAGGGGGAGAGAGAGGGAGACAGGATCTGAAGCCAGTTATATGCAGACAACAGAAAACCCCATGTGGGGCTCAAACTTAGAAACCGTGAGATTATGACCTGAGCCAATGTCAGAAACTTTAACCGACTGAAGCACCCAGGAACCCTTGAGTTTTTTGCTAAGCGGATCCTCAAATCCCTGGCAAGCTTTCTCCTCAACCCGCTTTGAAACATCAGATAAATGATTGTTAATACTCACCCTGGGACCACTTACACCATCCTGGTGTAATGAGAATATGTTTCATTAAGTCCCAGAAAGTAAAGCGAGACGCTTATATGACACAAAGATTGTGAGACCTAAGTCAGAAGCGCTGGGCTCCCCTCTGACTGTCTTGATTCTTAGGTGACATTGAAAATTACTTCACACCCCTAAGCTGTTAAATTCAAGTTAGATAACCTGGCCACTAAGGTAGATTTCAGCTTTAGATTTTTCCAACAATAGGCTCACATGGACATCAAAGAAGCAAATGGCAGGATTTATCTCTTGAAGGACATTGAAACTTTGTTCAAGAAGCAAACCAATACAACTAAGAAAAACTCAAGAAAGATTAGATTAACAATCCATAGTTAATACAGTCAAATTTCATATTAATTACCATAGGCAACTTCACTGATAAAAAGAAATCAGCAAACTTTTTCTGTGAAGGAATAGAGGGCAGATATTTTTGGTTTTGCAAACAAAGTGCAGATACAGTCTCTGTTGCAGTTCTGGTACTCTGCTATTGTAGTGAAACTGGTCATAGATGATATGTCATTGAATGAATGTGGCTGTGCTCCAATAAAACTTTATTTATAAAAAAGGATGACCAGTTGTGGTTTGCCAGCCCTGCTGTAGGGTTACATTGAGGCAAGGGATCTTAGTAATTACATAATGCCTTGCTGCCCCGAGTGAGTGTGGTTCCTGATGCTTAGCATTGGCATCATCTGGGAGACTATTAGAAATGCAGAATCTCAGACAGCACATCACACCAACTAAATTATAACAGATCTTTCACAGCTGTCCCCAGGTGATTTATATGCACTCATCTAATTTATTTTTCTCATTTTTCCAGCAAACACACTGAGGCCCAGGGTGATCAAATGCCTTGTCACTCAGCTGGTTTTAGATCAAATTGAAATCAGAAGTCTTCTGGTTCTTTTAAAAAAAATTTTTTTAGGGGTGCCTGGGTGGCTTAGTCGGTTAAGCATCCGAATTTCGCTTAGGTCATGATCTCGAGGTTCGTGGGTTCGAGCCCCGCGTCAGGCTCTGTGCTGACTGCCAGCTCAGACAGAGCCTGGAGCCTGTTTCAGTCTGTGAATCCCTCTCTCTCTGACCCTCCCCTGCTCACGCTGTCTCTCTCTCTCCTAGAAATAAATAAAACATTAAAAAAAAATTTTTTTTAATGTCTATTTATTATTGAGACAGAGAAACACAGTATGAGTGGGGGAGGGGCAGAGAGAGAGGGAGACAGAATCTGAAGCAGGCTCCAGGCTCTGAGCTGTCAGCACAGAGCCCAATCCGGGGCTCTAACCCACAAACCGTGAGATCATGACCTGAGCTGAAGCCGGATGCTCAACAGACTGAGCCACTCAGGCGCTCCAGAAGTCTTCTGATTCTTTCTTTATTTTACAAATATTTGATCCATTCGTCTGTTGATGGACACTTAGGCTCTTTCCATGTTTTAGCTATTGTGGAGAGTGCTGCTATGAACATTGGGGTACATGTGCTCCTATGCCTCAGCATTTCTGTATCCCTTGGGTAAATTCCTAGCAGTGCTATTGCTGGGTCATAAGGGAGTTCTATTGTTAGTTTCCTGAGGAACCTCCACACTGTTTTCCAGAGGGGCTGTACCAGTTTACATTCCCACCAACAGTGCAGGAGGGTGCCCGTTTCTCCACATCCTCGCCAGCATCTAGAGTTCTCTGATTAGCTCATTTTAGCCACTCTGACTGGCGTGAGGTGGTATCTCAGTGTGGTTTTGATTTGTATTTCCCTGATGAGGAGGGATGCTGAGCATCGTTTCATGTGTCTGTTGGCCATCTGGATGTCCTCTTTGGAGAAGTGTCTATTCATGTCTTCTGCCCATTTCTTCACTGGGTAGTTTGTTTTTCGGGCGTGAAGTTTGGTGAGTTCCTTATAGATTCTGGATATTAACCCTTTATCTGATATGTCATTTGCAACTATCTTTTCCCATTCCGTTGGTTGCCTATGTAGAAACTATTTGTAAAAAAAAAAATAAAATACAAATATTTATTGAGTATCTAGTACATGTCAAGCAAAAACGTCTGCCTTCATAGATCTTGCATTTTTTTGGGAGAAACAGACAAATAAACTTTTTCTAAATGAATTACACGACAAGTTAGAAATCAGTAAATGTTTTGGAGAAAAACAAATCTAGGATAAAGAACAGAGTATAGGAATGCGGTACTACAATTTTGCCTAAGTTCGTCAAAGAAGACCTCGCTGAGGGGGCAATGCCTAAGCAACGACTTGAAGGAGAGGAAAGAATGAGCACATAGATATCTAAGGGAAGAGCCTTCCAGCCAGGAAAGAGCAGGGGCAAAGATCTTCTACTTGGGACATGACTAGTGTGTTTAAGGAACAGGAAGGCAGCCCTGACGTTTGTAGGAGAGTGAAAATAGGGGGTAAGAGTTCGAAATAACATCATGAGGTCGGAGAGAGACGGGCCTCTGGGAAAGTAGAGGACAGAATTGTATAAGGCCTCATGGATTGTTGTAAAAATGTGCCATTTATACAAACTAGAAGGTTTTGAGCAGATGACAACAGAATCACCCTGGAGGCTCTGTTGAGAATAAAGAGCAGAGCCAAGATGTCCAAAAAGGGAACAGAGACATAAGTTAGGAGGCCATTGTAATAATGCAAGGAGGACGTAACTGGCTCACACCAAAAGTGGTGAGAAGTGGTTGCATTTGGGATGTGTTTAAGGCAAAGCAAACATGTTTTTCTGATAGCTGGATAGACGTGGGGTGTAAAAGAAAGAGAAGAGTGAGGGTTGAGGATGACATCCGCTGACATGGGGGAAAACACAGGAGCAAGTTAAGGAGTGACGATCATGCACTTTGTTTTTGCCAGCATAAATTGGACACGCCAATTAGACATCTGGTGGGAGATGTTGAGTAGGGAGCTGGGCACTCGAGTCTTGAAAGATGTAGAGATGTACAGATGGAATTTAAGGCCATGAGATTAGATGGGATAAATAAGGAAATGGGTGTAGGTATAGAAGAGAAGAGGTCCAAGAACTAAACCCTAAAATGTTCCAATTTAAAAACTCAAAGAGAGGAAAAAGGACCAGGAAAGCACACTGTATCTTGCTTTCCGTATTATGATAAGGCCACACATGCGGAGCTTCTCCTCAGTGATGAGTGGCTCCGGAGAGCTTTAGCTACTGCTTTCCTCACTTTTCCGAATACTAATTGTCATCTGCTCCAGCTCATCCTACTTATCCAGGCTTCATTTTCCACTTTATTCCTACCAGATGCTGGGTACTAGATTGAAAAAGGTGTGAGTGCCTGAGAGTAAAGAGGAGCTAATTTGATATTGCTGAAGATGGTACAAATGAACTATTTCATTTTGTGTTTGTGCTCCACAATAGAAAGGGGAAAAGGGCACCAGAGCTATTTTCTGTTGACAGAGCCCATCAAACTCTGCTGATTTCATTTGAATTAAGAAAAGGAAAAAGAAAATTAACACAGATAAGGAACCCCTTATTTCCAGACTGAAAGAAACTTGTTTAGAAGCATTCAGCCTGCGGATGGCATTAGAAAAGAAACAGAGAGGACGGAAATCAAAAATACATGTTAACCTCTGCTGTAGAACATGTTTGTATCCCGTTCAGCTTCACGTTGACAAGTCTGATAGTTTGACCCTCTGTGGTTATATCCTCTTTGGGGAAAAATGAAGGCAAGGTTTGTGGTTTTAGATGCATCTTATTTTAAAGAACTAGGGTGCTCATATACAGAGTAGGGAGAAATTTAAGTAAATAAAAGATGTGAGACCATAATAATGATTGATTTTAGGGCAGGAATAAAAATTGGAATTTTTATATGAAATTTCTCAAATTTTGTAATTGATAAGTGTCTCAGATACTTCTTACATGCAGAGGGCTAAAACATGTGTATACCCTAGTACATACACATCTGTGGATCATAACTTGCTCATAAACAATTTATTCTGCAAGTGAGAAAGGATTTTCTAACAAACAATCATGATAAATGCCAAAGGAATCCATTTCTTGGTATTATAATTTCTTGCTAAAAAACAGCAATAGCAAAGACAATTGTGAAACAGAATAAAACACATTAGTGCCATGATGTTTTAATGGTAGAGTATTAGGAAACAATGTACTTATTCAGGAAAACTTTTCTATGTCATGGGAACCTTCTTCTGACCACTGACCCACCAAATCAGTAGTTACTTCCTTCACCTACAAGTGAGGCTAGCTTAAATATTATATCAAGCTGAAAGTAAAACAAAGCAGAGTAGTGATGAGACCCTAACATTCCCAAACAGATTCTGGAATATCTTTTTATTCTTCTCTAGATAGAAAGTGATAGGAATTGACCTAAGTCAGTTTGACCCTTCAGTAGTTTTCAAGTATTTTAGTGAATATCAGAAGAGATTAGAAGTATGTGGAAGCTATAAGGTCTCTTCACCAGATAGCATTTTACATTAAAAACAAATCTTAGACCCAACTACAATAATCCGTGAATGAGGTGTGAGGAAATTTCTTCCTTTGCCTAAGGAATTCCCACATGCGTCTATTGTGAAGGATTCACTCTGAGGTAGAAACCACAGTTCTGCGACTCAGTCCAGCCAGTATCTAGCTGGGTCAGTCACAGTGTTCTCTGGAAAGATCCAAAGAGAGAAAGGGGCTGGGATGACATTCCTATAGTTTTCTTATGCAATGGTCTTGGAGGCTGACCAGTCATGTATTTTGAACTCTCATTTTATCACTGAAAACTAATCCCTTATACTAAGAAAAGAAATCACTTGGATAGATTTCTTTAATGTTTGAAATTCTTACATGGCAGTCTCTAGGTATGGATTATTAACCGGAGTCCATGAAACGTTACCTAACCATGAGGATGAAAATTCCAGACAGTTCAAATGTCAACAGGTCCTAAGTGGCAGATTAAAATGAATCCATACGTTAGAACATTACACTATGTATACTAAAGCATAGCACCTGGACAATATAACCATTGTCCTAACTGTATTCCATTTATAGACAAAGAACAAATACCCCTTCCATTAGAATTCTTGCCACTTGCACATTTATAACTCATGACACTCATGTCACTGACTTAGAAAATTATCTTCATTACAAACAAGGAAATTTCCTTTTAAAATTTATATCAATGTTTCCAAAGTTTGATTCAATGAAAATTATTTCCGCTGTATGGGTTACTATGTTCTTTATGGCTAGGTCGAAGATACATGTTATATATCTATATTTATGAAAATTAAAAAGCAAACAACAGTTTCCTATGTATGAAGCTGGAAGTTACCACTCTGTCGTACCAAGTAAAAACCAGAAAGGATTGAAAATCAACCAAATGTGACAATATCTAGGAAATTAACCAGGAAAGAGGCAAACATTTCTCCTGATATAGGGAAGGGGGTAAAAGGAGTAGTATGAAAAATGAGCTGCAAATACAGAGTTATATAGTGAGAACACATGTTATGTGGAGACTAGAAAATATAAGAAAACTTAGGAACATTTGTAGTAGCTTCTAAGCTTGATTAAATAAAGAAAATCTATTGCATTATGAGGTAGTATGAAACAGGATACCCAGATAAAACTTGCTTGGCATGACTAGAAGGTAAGATAAAAAATAGATTGTTGTAGTCTAGGAGCCAATTAGACCTGTGACCTAATTCTTTTTCTTCACTAATAACCATCTGTGTGAAGTTCTCCATGTAACTTAATTTCCTGAATCTTATACTCAATTGTCAGAGGAAAGAATGGTATAAAAATGGAAGATACTATATATTTTCCTCTATAAAAATATGTTGCACATTTTGTTTCCATGGACTTTTCCATTGTAAGACAAGTAAACCAGAGTAAAGACAATTTTGGGAAAACAAGAAGCAATAGTCTTATTTGCCTGATACAAAACTCCTCATTTTGTTCTTTTCCAGATTTATCCACAATGATATGTTCTTTTATGTAGACTGATTATGATATACAATTTTTATTTTACTAACAATTTTTATTTTCATTTTACTAACTTGGAATTACAATTTAAATACATTCTTTTATAGGTTTCATTATGATTTTTGGTGTCTTTCTATGTTATAAAATGATATACATGGTTAAATTAAATGAAATAGTGTCTTTTAATTAGTTAAGGCCATCAGAGTTTGATATTTTAATTAATAATATGCAGATTTAAAATTATGCTCTATATACTATTTAAAAAATGTTTATTTATTTATTTTGAGAGAGAGAGAGAAAGAGATAGAGCAGAGGAGGGACCGAGAGAGAGAGGGAGAGAGAGAATCCCAAGCAGGCTCAGTGCTGTCAGTGCAGAGCCCAATGTGGGGCTCAAACTCACAAACCATGAGATCATGACTTAAGCTGAAATCAAGAGTTGGATGCTTAACTGACTGAGCCACATAGACACCCCTAAAATTACACTCTACATACTTTAAGGATATAGATTACCTCAAAATTATATGAATGTACTTTCATTTTGAAAGAGACATATTATAGAAGAATATAGAAATGTAAAGGAGACAGAGAGACCTAATAGAGTAAACTATATAATAGCCTCTCCTTTCTTTCACCCTTCTTCAAGGACCATGGGAATTTCAATTATGATGTCAGTATTTCCAGTCTTTAAATAAATTCAAATATGAGGGGCACCCAGCTGGCTCAGTGGTTAGAGCATGGTACTTTTGATCTTGGGGTCGTGAGTTCCAGCCCATGTTGGGTATAGAGATTACTTTAAAAATGATAGATAGATAGATAAATAGATAGATAGATAGATAGATAGATAGATAGATAGACAGATAGATGCAAGTATGGATGTATATGTATGTTGTATATATTTTGTTTTGCATAATTGTCACAATATCTGAATTATTGTGTAACTTACTTTTCACACTTACATCGTGGAGATCTTTACACGTCAGTACATATTTATTTACAACATTTTTATTATTAAAACCTTTTCCTCTTTCTATTCTTTTCTTTCAACTCCAGTATAGTTAACATACAGTGTTATATTAGCTTCAGGTGTACAGTATAGTGATTCAACACTTCCATAAATTACCCAGGACTCATCATGACAGGTGCACTATTTAATCCCCATCAACTATTTCACACACTCCCCCACCGACCTCCCTGTTGGTAACCCTCAGTTTGTTCTCTATAGTTAAGAGTTTGTTTCTTGGTTTGTCTCATTTATCCTTTGCTTGCTTGTTTTGTTTCTTAAATTCTCCGTATGAGTGAAATCATATGTTGTCTTTCTTCGACTAACTTATTTTGCTTAGCATGATACTTTCTAGCTCAATCCAGGCCATTGCAAATGGCAAGATTTCATTCTTGTTTATGGCTGAATAATATTCTATTGTGTGTGTGTATAACACCTTCTTTATTCATTCATTAATCAGTAGACCTTTGGTCTGCTTCTATATCTTGGCTATTGTAAATAATGCCACTGTAAACATAGAGGTGCATGCACCTCTTTGAATTAGTGTTTTTGGTTCCTTTGGGGGTAAATACTCAGTAGTGCAATTACTGGATATTAAGGTAGTTCTATGTTTAACTTTTTGAGGCACCTGCATACTGTTTTCCACCATGGCTATATGAGTTTGCATTTCCGCCAGCAGTGCAAGAAGGTTTCTTTTTACTCGCACCCTTGCCAACACTTGTTTCTTGTGTTGTTGATTTTAGCCATTCTCACAGGTGTGAGGTAATATCTCACTGGAGTTTTTATTTGCATTTCCCTGATGATGAGAGATATTGAGCATCTTTTTGTGTGTTGGCCATCCGTATGTCTTTTTTGGAGAAATGTCATACCTATTTTTTAATTAGATTTTTTTGTTTTGCTTTGCAGGTGTTGATTTATATATGTTCTTTATATATTTTAGATACTAACCTTTCATTGGATATGTCATTTGCAAATATCTCTCCTATTAAGTAGGTTGTCTTTTAGTTTGTTGATTGTTTCTTTCATTGTGTAGATGCTTTTTTATTTTGATGTAATCTCAATAGTTTATTTTGTTTTTATTTTCCTTGCCTTAGGGGGACATATCTAAAAATTGTTGCTACAGCCAATGTCAGAGACCTTACTGCCTGAGCTCTCCTCAAGGATTTTTATGATTTCAGTTCTCACCTTTAGGTCTTTAACCCACTTTGAATTTATTTTTGTGTGTAGATGGTATGAGAAAGTGGTCCAGTCTTACCCTTTTAGATATAGCTGACCAATACTATTTGCTGAAAAGACTCTCCTTTCCCTATTGGATATCCTTTCCTGCTTTGTCAAAGATTAATTGATTTTATAAATGTGGGTTTATTTCTGGATTTTCTATTCTGTTCTATTGATCTATGTCTATTTCACTGCCAGTACCATACTGTTTTGATTATCACAGCTTTGTAATATAACTTGAAGTCTGAAATTGTTATAATTGCTGCTTGACTTTTCTTTTTCAAGATTGCTTTGGCAATTTGGGGTCATTTGTGGTTCCATATAAATTTTACAACATTTTTAATCATTAAGATTAAGTTAATGGTATTGCTACATTTTTATATAACTATTTCCCTGATGGCCATTCAGGTTTATTTTCTTCTAAATTCTAGTTGAAATAATGTTACAGTGAATAATTATTAAAATATATCTTTGTACATAGTGGACATTATTGTAAAGGATAGAATCCTCTAAGAGGAGACACTAAGTTAATAAGACATTTATATTGTACATTTTGTTGAATATTGCCACTGTTTCTCCAAAGAGACTTAGCCAATCCAACACCATAAAAAAGCTAGAATATACATTTTTTGAAATCCTACCAAAATTAAATATTATTATCCCCTCTGATTTTCCAATTTAATGTGAAGGAATTGAAGTTTTGTTGCTATTTAAATTTTCATTTTCCTGATTGCTACAAAGGATTAACTTTTTCCTCCATATATATTGGCTACTTACCTTTAATTTTAGGAAAAATGCTGGCTCATAGCTTTCGTTAAAATTCTCTTATCTACTTATTCAATATTTATTTATTTCAGTATTCAATATTTTCAATATTTCACTCTCCAAATATTCTGAATAGTAACTCATTGTATATTAGTGTATTGTTAGTATCTTCTCATAATTATCCTATATTTCCATGTAGGAATTTTATGGTTTCAGGTCTTATGTTCAAGATTTTAATTCATTTGGAATTCATTTTTGTGAGTGATGTAAGATATAAGGTTAGTTCCATTATTTTCAATGTGGATATCCAGTTTTTTTCAACACCATTTATTAAAGAGATTCTCCTTTCTTCACTTTTGTTCAGGGAGTACTTGTCAAAAGTTAGTTGAACTATGTATGCATGCTTCTTTTTTATTTCTGAGATCGTTAATCTGTTCCATTGATCTATGTGTTTGTTTTGATGCCAGTACCATATTGTTTTGGTTACTATCTCTTTGTAATGTAGTCTCAGACCAGGAAATGTGGTATGTCTAGCTTTATTCTTCTTTCCCAGGATTGCTTTGCTTATTTGGAGTCTTTTTGGTTTTGTACAAACTTTAGGATTTTTTTTTTCCTATTTCTGTGAAAAATGCATTTGGAATTTTGATAAGGATTATATTGAATCCGTAGATTGCTTTGGGTAGTATGAACATTTTAGCAGTATTAATTCTTTTTTAAAAAAATTTTTTTTAACGTTTATTTATTTTTGAGACAGAGAGAGACAGAGCATGAATTGGGGAGGGGCAGAGAAAGAGGGAGACACAGAATCTGAAACAGGCTCCAGGCTCTGAGCTGTCAGCACTGAGCCTGACATGGGGCTTGAACCTACGGACCACGAGATCATGACCTGAGCCAAAGTTGGCCACTTAACCGACCGAGCTACCCGGGCGTCCTAGTATTAATTCTTGCTATTCGTGAACATAGGATATCTTTCTATGTGTTTGTGTCTCTTCAAGTTCTTTCACCAATGTCATACAGTTTTCAGTATATAGGTTGTTGATCTCCTTGTTAAATTTATTCCTAAGATTTTGTGATTTTTGATATTATTGTAAATGGGATTATGATAGTTTGTTGTTAGGGTATAGAAACACATCTGATTTTTTAAAAAATACTGAATTAGTATCCTGCAACATTATTGAATTTATCTGTTCTAACAGTTGTTTTTTGTTTGTGTTTTCCACATAAAATATATCATTTGCAAACACAGACTGTTTTACTTTTATATTCTGATTTGTATGTTTCTTTTTTCTTGACCGATTTCTCTAGCTAGATTTTCCAGTTCTTTGTTGAATAAAAGTGATGGAAGTGGGCATCTTCATCTTGTTTCTGACTTTAGGGGAAAAGCTTTCAATTTTCCCCCATTGAGTGTGATGCTAACTGTGTGCTTGTCATATATGGCCCTCTTAATATCAAGGTATATAAACATTCAGGTTGCTTATTTCTTATTAAGTAGAATTTGGTAGTTTGTGAATAGCTATACATTTTTTGAACATCTGAATTATAGCTATTCTAGAGTCTATGTATGATAACTTCATTGTTTGATTGCCCTGTGAATCTGCTTTATTTTGTTTTCTCTTATTTTAGTTACTTCTTTTCTTCTGATATGCCTGGTTGTTTTCTTTCTTTATTTCTCCTCAGAATACCAAAGATTGAATCTGAAAAATTGTAGACATAATTTGAAGCTCAGGATCATGTTGTCTTCCTCTAAGGAAGCTTCACTTTTCTTCTGACTAGCCATGATTCTAGGGACACTGACAACCTCAAATAATCTCAACCCCAAAAAATTTAAGATTATTTGAACCTGAAATGTGGTTCTTGTTAGGGAAAGTGTTTTTCTGGTTCAATATTATTTGCTGTACCACCAAAGAGTATGGATATTTACAAGGACCTTCTTATTTGTCAAGCCCTGGGTTATAGTTTTGGGTCTAAGCCCTTTGGGTCTGTTGAAAGCTCTGCTCAATTCACAGTCTTACAGCCACTGCTTTTGAAATTGACAGTCATCTTGAGAAAAGCTGCTCAAGTGCTTATTGTTGTCCCCTTATCAAATCACATGGTAATATTTCATAATATTGATTCATCACCACTTGTTAATATCTTGAAGGATGTTGGAATTACAACTTTTCAAAATAGGTAAAAATCAGATATATGTAAGATAGAGGTTTTTTTCCTTAGAAATTGGCTATTTTTGTTTTATTATCTTTCAATATGCATTGGTGTCAAGGAAAAGTCTGATGCTAACATGATTCTTTTTCTTTTGTAGGGAAGCTCTCTGGAGTATCTATCTTAGGAGTATTATTTTTTGTTTTGGCTGTGGAATCACAATTTGTTATATTTACCTCTGGATTTGTACTCATTCTCTAAGTGGATATATTTGGGCCTTTTCTTCTGCTCTGTAAAAAATTTTTATTATTATATTTTATTGATTAAATATTCTGTTCTCTAGATTTCCTTTTCCTGATTCTCCTATTAAATGCTTTTTGGGTCTAATATATCCATTCTCAGCAGCTCTTTTTTTTAATGTTCTTTAATGTTTATTCTTTATTTTTGAGAGAGACACACAGTGTGAGTGGGGGAGGGTCAGAAAGAGAGGGAGACATAGAATCTGAAGCAGTCTCCAGGCTCTGAGCTGTCAGCACAGAGCTTGACACAGGACTCAGACTCACACATTGTGAGATCATGACCTGAGCCACAGTCGGATGCTTTACCAACTGGGCCACCCAGATACCTCTCTTTGCAACTCTTTATCTTTCATAACTTCCATTTTTTCCTTGAACACCATGTTCTGTGAAGTTCTTTGACAACAGTTGTCTAGGTAGCTTATTTACTCTTAGGTCTAGTTAAGTTTGTTATTTATCTCACCTTTTGAATTTATTTTTATTTCCATGTTTTTCAGATTTTTTTTCATAGAATATTCTTCTTGTTTCATAGAAACTATAAATATATCCATATAATCTCATTATAGACCTAGTCTGCTTGCCCCATTAAATATTTTTTCCATATATTAGTTTTATACTTATTGAATTGGGGTTCTCTCTTTTATAATTTTGGTTTTCTTCTGATATTTGCAGATTTTTAGGTTATCTGCGTGTATTTTTCAGTAATGTCTTTTTATTGATCTATTTGTGGATGCATGTTTTGACTATAGAAGATAGTCTTTGGAGAGATACAAATACTGTACAACATATGTTGGCAGCCTGTTTTTTAGTTTTGAAGGGATCTTCTTCATTTTTCCCTGTGCCTCCAGCTACCTGAAATTCTCTGCCTTTAGTGCTTTATTCACTGATACGTTTTGGCAACAAACTCAATTACTTTGTTTTCTCAGCATAATTGTACAAAGGGGTAACTAAAGTTCCACTATTGTTACCTGTATCCCTTGACTCTGAGTATTTCCCCAAACCACTCTGATCTCAACACTTTTTACCATATGTATTTGTGTATTTTCATTAAATGTTATGTAGTCTTCAGTTCCTCTTTCATTTCTATTGGCATTCTATTCTTCAGAAGTTCATCAAAATTTTGTATTCACTTAAGGTTATCTATTTTTTTTGTTTCCTTATGACATGATAAGATATTTTAAGTAGTTTTATTTTATTTCAAAGGATTTGGGGCTAGGGTGAAAGCAGCTGCTCGTGCTCAGCTCACTCTGCTTTCACAGTTTTGCAATGAAAATCATAATTTTGCAGAGGCATATACTGTAGAGCAAAAACCTCAGAAGTAGTTTACACAGAAACACATGGTGGTGGTTTGTGTCTACTTTTGGGGTCGCTGTCATCGTGGGAGGATGGGTGCATACAGTCTCCAGAGACTGATTTATATTCCAAGTTGAGTATTGAGTGTTTGGTCCTTGGTTAGCCAAAAAAAAAAAAAAAAAAAAAAAGACAGCCAACGGTATAATGAAACATGAGCTAGAGTACAAATCAGAGGAATTCTTCAGAATGAGTCAAACAAGTCTTAACACGAACTGCTTCCAAAAACACAAGACAGAGATGAATATTTGATGGCAGGAAAGAAGTTTGAAAACAATAACTGTGTTGAAAACCAAGATTTGGGCTGATTTCAGGATACTGCTTATTGACAATGGCTGACATTTGTTTGCAGCCTTCCTTGGAAGAGATTGCAATCACATCTGAACTAAAGCAGTAGGCCAAGAATTTTCTGTGGTATGTAAAATAACAATCATCTTATTTCTTGAACTTTCTCAATGTATACACCCCCAGCCTAGATATTCAGGGAAATTCAGAAGCCATTTAAGATATAGTCATAATTTTTAAAACTCCATAAAATTTTGACATTATATGCTATTTCAAAATATATGCTATTTTTAAAAGCCCATTATCAAAAGTGCACACTGGCATTGTACAATGTGGAAGGAAGTCATTGGGGTCAATCCAATTTTAGGAATTTTAGAAGTTTGAATTGACTTCTATGCATTTAAATTTGAAACTCAGTATCAAGAGTAATAGAATGCTGTGAGAGGGCCTGGAAACTCATTAGGCTAATGTCGCCAGCATTTTAATTACCTGGAATTTTAAAATAAATGTGGTTTGGGGCTTAAGTTACATCTACGGTGATAGCCAAAGATGGCTGAATGTCAGAATCACAGAAGGGATTTTTTTTTAATGCAGAACCCTGGGTCTTAGATATTTAATTGCAGTTGGTTTTCAGAGCATCTTGGGAATTTACAATGTTAAAAATCTCCCTAGATGATATGTAACATGTAACAAGGTATTCACTAATCCAGAAAGCTTCTTGGATTCTTCATGGTCCCTTCACTTATAGAATATGCACCATGTATATTCTTTTTTCAAAAAATAGAAGCTCTCGAATTGTCCTAAAAATGCTTTTAGATCCCAATTTTTGGGATCAAAATGAGGCACAAAAATTAACCAAGGGGGGGAGACCAACCTACGTCCATGAAACCCAAATGATGGTAAAGGATCCCCCTTCTCCTTTTTTTTTCCCCAACAAATGTTAGAAACCCCACCCAGGAGGGATGCGTGGGTGGCTCAGTCAGATGAGTGTCCCAACCCTTGATTTTGGTGCAGATTATAATCCCAGGATCGTGGGATTGAACCCCACGTCAAGCTTTTTGCTGAGCATGGAGCCTGCTTAAGATTCTCTCTCTCACTCTCTGTGTCTCTGTCTCTTTCTCTGCTCCTCCCCGCTTAAAAAAAAAAAACAGAAACATCACACAACAAAAAAAATAAACCTTGAAAAAAAAAAAAAAAGCAACCAGCTTTTGTAACTCTCACTGCAAGTTTACAAAAACAGGAAACATCTGAGCTTTAGCAAATCTTTTGATGAAAACTTGCAAAACTGACTCCTCAAAAAGAGAACACGAGCTAAATTACTCATCTCCAGCATGGCTATTGACCAAGTTCATTGCCATTCTCTCACTAAACCACACGAATCACCCACAGATTTTCATAGTGTCCCTTGTGGTTATTACTGGCGTATCCAAATTTGCCTTTAGTCTTGATACTCTTTTTCTGTTCTTTTTAAAACTTGAACCAAAACCGAAATATCTCATGCTGTTTTCTTTCTTTTCCTTTTTTTTCTTCACCCAGTGAGTATTAATAAGAAAAGGTACACTTAAATGCTGTAGGTTTTCACAAAACCTATATCAGAAGAGCCCTAAACTGCCCAATTTTGCCCCGTCGCTCCCCAGATTAAAATCCTTCAAAGCGTTCCCATTTTCCTTAGGCTGAAACCTTTACTGTCCAATATGCTGGCTATCCTGTGCTGACCATCATTTCCTCCTCTAGTTTCTCTGTCCCTCTGTGTTCTGTGTTATGTCCCAAGAAGGACAGGATTGGAGGTAATCTCAGGGCACAAGGAGAGAGGGTTTGGAGGCATTTCTTTCCTGCTACTTCCCTGTGTCTGCCTTCCTTGATGGCAGCTTCCTATCATTGCTGTTCTCTGGGAGATTAACCCTTTGTTCATTCCCAAAATACTGCCTACACACCTGTAAGTATCCCTTTTTGTTAAAATCTCTTTATGAAGCCATCTGAGTGAGTTTCGTTTCCTCCTAGGACCTTGCAGTAGGATGGGTGTATAAGGTGCTGTGGACCCTAATGTCTGCCTACCTCACTCACAGGTCATTCTGGATTCCAACCAGGATCTCTCCCACTCAAAGGCAGGTGATGCTTCCTTGGCCTGAACTGTTGTTCTCCCCCATCCTCTTTACCTGTAAGCCCCTCCCTCCCATCCTTCAGGTCTTCATGTATTTACAATGACTTTTACATCGGTACCGAGAAGCTCCAACAAATACCTGACACTCACTAAATGTTTTGTGGCTGAGGCTAGGAACACCCATGCAAATTGCTTCATCAACAATTTAGCCCAGGGAAATAGCTATTGAAAATGGACACGAAACTGCCACCTTGTCTAATTTTTTTTTCATTATTTGGTTTAGTAGATTGGACATACTCACAAAAATTATCTTAACCAAGTGGAAAATCAAGCAAGTTTGACTCCAAGCCTTTTTTTAAAGCACTTACTGGCCATACTGTATCCTTTCAAAATTTTATAGAAAATATACTGGAGGCTTAAGGAGGAGAATGCTTATGTATAATGTGCAACAAACTTACATTCTCCTCCTTAAGCCCCCAACATACTTGCCATAAAAGTTTGAAAGGATGCAATATTGTTATATATAGTATAGCATGTGTAAGTAATGGGAGAAGTAAAGTGAAAGAAACAGAATAGTCTAGAATATTAATTTTTGTTGAGGGTTGGTTTTAATCTGCTTGGTTCCAGAGAAAAGCCTGATGGAATCAGGAACATAAAAAAAAATTTAAATATTGATGATCATTATTTGCCACAGCCGTACATACCTTTTTCATTTAGTAACCCTTCGGTTTTTTTTCTCAAAGAGCATTACCAGTGTTCATGAGGATCCTAAATATTTCACTTCTACTGATCTCTTGACTGGAATAAAAGTCTTCCTACTTTATACTTGTACAGCACTTCACATCTTTTTAAAATCCTTTACATGCTTTGCTCAATCTTGACCCAGTGAGGTACAGAAAGGCTTAGAATGTTAAATGCCTTGGGGAAGGCCACCAAGATTGAACAGGGATGAGTTTTAAAATAACCTTCCATTTTTTGTCATAAAGTTTGTTCTTTCTTTTACTGTTTCACGCACAAACCCCTGATTATCAAACATGTGGACTGTCATCTTTCCTCTGCTTCTGGAAATAGATTTATTTAAAAAGGAAAAGGAAGAGCTGACATTAAGATTGGCCAAGGGAAGGAAAGATATACATCTCTTTGTGTAAAGTGCCAAACGTTAATGTCTGGCAAATAATCGGTGTTCGACAAATATTAGTTCTCTTGGAAGAGAACTCTGGAAAAATGCTCCTCTGGAAACAAATAAACAAACAATGGAGAACAGAATGTCTTGGTTAAAAAAGTGCCGTTGGTATGCAAACAAAAAGCAAAAGCTTTTGCTGTCCCAATAATAGGGTTCGTTAATATTGCTGTTAGATCTGATGTCTTTTCTGAATTAGAACTTAAAGAAGTTTGACCATTGTAAGGTCATTTATTTAAAGAGAATCTGAACCATCTTATTTCTTGTCACAGATTATCTGCTTAATGAAGGCCATCAAGTTCTTCATGAACTCAGTTAAACACAGCAAATGCATCTGTATGTCACTGCACTAATTGCCCCCTCCTGTGGTTTCTAGAAGCCAGCATCAGAACGCAATACCAGGTGGTTGGGTCCTTGTCCTGTGGCTCATTTGGTGGCCAATCCCATAAATTGGTTGGATCTCCTTTGTTTGGAAATACCACTTCCTGTTTGAACGGCAACCATTTGCCATAACATGAGGAAGATTAGCAGGTCTTGGGGCCGGGGCCTTCTGTCGCCCAGTAGGTACAATCACTAAGGCCAATGGTGGAGCAAGGAGCTCTTATTTTCTCTGGTAGTAGCTCAGAAGGAGCCCACCAATTTAGGCCCTCACTTCAACAGTGGGATCAGGAACTTGTGTTTAAAACCCAGATCCCTCAGTGGCTAGGGATCCAATGAAAAAAGAAGTATTACAAATGTAGAATGATGATTTCTTTTCCCCCCTCCTCTGAAGCCAATTGAGACATTTAGCTCATTTGGTTTCTTAAAGAAGCGAAGGGAAAGAATCAGGGGAGGGGGAAAGAGGGACAATCCTCTTGAATAAAAAAGCCAATCATCAGGTGACATCTCTGGCACTAACATTTAGTAACTGATAATTGCTGTAACTAGGGCCATTGAGCTTTGCAAATATTATCCAGTAAATTTTAATTAGCACCCGGGGGATTGAAGAGTTTCGGAAAAGCTCTTGGGAGAAGCTTCCCCAGCCAGTGGTGATATGTGCTGAGTAATTTTAGATCAGCTGGCCTGTCAGAGCGGATCAGTGTCATCGCACCACTTATCCTGAGGAAAATGCACCTGCTTCTACATGGAAATAAGGTGCATTATCTGCCAATTTGTGCTGCTTATTTCTACAGCTCCCCAGGTTTGACGAGTGGGGAATGTAAGGGCTAAATCAGGAGGCTTTGGAGGAGAAAGGAAGGAGAGTTTCACTGCCCTTCAAGGGCACACGCTGTCACAGGCCCTCAGAGGCCTCCTCTTCCTCTTTTGGCTGCTTTGGGACCTGTCTTGGGGCTGTGTCAAAACGGCATGCATTTTGCTATGAAACCTGAAGATGATATTTTGTAATAAAGAAAAATCTCTCATATTGTTTTCTTCTTATATGGGGAATTTTTAGTTGTATTCTGAAGGGTAGTAAAGTGGTTAGGAATGGAGGAACATTGATCCATGACAAGGAATCTGTTAAAATGCTAAACCATAATATTGGCTGAAAAAGTTTAGGAACAAATATGTGCAAATATAAAATGTACCACTCGATGTTTTAAACTGCACACTGCAAGAAATATCTCCTAAATGTAGAAGAGTCAGTGAATATAGAAATATTGAGCTAATAGTTACAAACAAACTATCTAGAAGCACTATGCTAAACAACTTATATGTGTTATTTTCACTCTCCCTACTTGAGGCAGGGAAAATAAACCTAGGAGCAATTAACTGACTTGTTGCAGGCCATTCGTGTATTATATGGCATCACCTGGATTTGGCCTCAGACCATTTATTTATTTAAAAAAGTTTTTAATGTTTATTTATTTATTTTTGAGAGAGAGAGAGACAGCAAGTGACCAAGTGGGGGAGGGGCAAAGAGAAAGGGAGATAGAAAATCCGAAACAGGCTTCAGAGCCCCACCGAACTCACGAATGGTGAGATCATGACCTGAGCTGAAGTTGGATGCTTAGCTGACTGAGCCACCCACGTGCCCCAACCTCAAGCAATTTCTTTGAGAGTCTGTGCTTTCAATAGTTCCAAATCATACACGTTTATGGACACACACACATGTGCATACAAGATATACCGGGTTCATGTGCACACAGACACACTCACACACATTCATATCAGCTTAGTGTGGATACATCCACTTCTTTTTCTCACTGATTTTAAACTGCTTTAAGATCAAGAATTGAAACACTGAATTGGATAATTATAATAAATATTTAGGATGCACACCAAGAAAAGCCTAGGATTAACCATTGGGAAAATGCAAAAAAACCAACCAACCAAACAAACAAAAAAAACCCCAACCACCCAAAAGAGATACTACTTCACACCCAGCAAGATGGCTCTATTCAAAAAATAAGATAGTAATAATTATAGGAGAGGATGTGGAGGAAGGGGAACTTTCCTGCATTGCTGGTGGGGATGTAAAATGGTACAGACACCTTGGGAGACAGTCTGGCCGTTTAACATAGTTAAACTAACGTAGTTATCACACAGTCTAGCAATTTCACTCCTGGGTATAGACCCAAGAGAAATGAAAGCATATGGCCACGCAACAACTTACACATGAATAGCAGCACTATTTATAATAGCCAAAGGTGGGAACAAACCAAATGTCTACCAACTGAGAAATGGGTAAACACAATGGTGCACATTTGTAAAATAAAATACTACTCAGCCATACAAAAAAATGAAGTACTCGTGCATGTTGCAACCTGGGTGAACCTTGGAAACATTATCTTGATTGAAAGAAGTAGAAAGACCACATATTTTAGGACTCGTCTATATGAAATGTCCAGAGTAGGCAAATACATGGACACAGAGGACAGATTAGAGAGTTCCTGGAGCTGGAAGAATGGGGTTACTGGAAGGTGGCAGCCTAGGGGTGCAGAGTTTCTTCTTGGGGTGGTGATGCATTCTAAAGTTGACCGTTATGGTTGCACAGGTCTGTGAATATGCTAAAAGCCACAGAGTGGCACCTTTTAAATGAGCAAATTCTGTGCTGTGTGACTTAACATCTCAAAAAACCGTTAAAAATAAAAGAAGAAAAGAAAAACCTAAGGGACACATTGTAACTGTAAACATTTCTGTTGAATGACTTTGGTAGGCTGAGTTCCTTCACTCTTCCAACTTCAACGTCCTCATTTGCAAAATACGAAGCCGTGTCTCTAATTCGGTGTTGTGAGAGTTAAAGATAGTGCATGAGAATGTTCGAGGTGCCTTCGATTTCTGCTGCATGTTAGTGGTCAGAGCAGTATCTGTTATTGATGCTGAATTCCATTTTTTTAAAAATTTATATTGATTTTGGGGCGCCTGGGTGGCTTAGTCGGTTAAGAGTCCGACTTTCGCTTAGGTCATGATCTCGCGGTTCGTGGATTCGAGCCCCGCGTCGGGCTCTGTGCTGACTGCCAGCTCCGAGCCTGGAGCCTGTTTCAGTCTGTGACTCCCTCTCTCTCTGACCCTCCCCTGCTCACGCTGTCTCTCTCTCTCTCTCCTAGAAATAAATAAAACATTTTAAAAAAATTTATATTGATTTTGAGAGAGACAGAGGGCAGGGAAGGCATGGAGAGAGAGAGAGAATCCCAAACAGGCTCGGCACTGCTCGCGAACCAAAAAGATCATGGCCTAAGCTGAAACCGAGGGCCTGACGCTTAACTGACCGAGCCACCCAGATGCTCCCCAAAATCCATTTTGTGGTCAGGAGAAGATGACCAGATGTAGAGAAAGGAGGAAAGTTAAGACTGTGAAGGCTGTAGATAGACAAGGAAAATAACGGCCATACAGGGTGAGGTGGAAAGGAGGAAATTAGTGGACAGGGATGAGGACTGGGGGGGGGGGGGGGGGGGTTAACTAGGAGGCAGGGACCCAATGAGCATCCTCCAAGGGGGTGGGGAATACTTACAAAGTTTGGTGACCATGGCTGTGCGAGACTTCTCTCTGATTAGAAAGTCTGAATTAGTCCATTAGCTTCTTTTCCGCTCTGCTTTATTCTTGATTCTTCAAAACTCCACATTTCTTCCCTCCACTCAGACCCAAGATCTCCGGCATCTGCTAAGATGTGACGCTCTCCTGGGGCACGTGCACATTTTCGAGCAGACAATTTGGTGAGACCTGCGGGTGGCCTATGAACAGCAAAAACAAATGGCCTAAACAATATGTATGAGGTGGATTAAATGAAACCAAGAAGTACATGAGGACTGGCTGGGAATTTATCACTTCTCCGCTTTGAGGACAATCCTTCGCTCTTTGCTTCTTTCTGATGTGGAAGCAGAATATTTACAGCCAACACTTCTTTGCCCTGGTTAAGTGAGGTCGGGGGTACAAAATGGAGCACCGATTAAAAATATAGACTCTGCCATCACAAAGCTCTGTATGATCTCACGTAAATTATTTACCTGCTCTGGACCCATACCCTCAAGGTCTATTCTGGCTGCTTTGCTGGGTTCTTGCGATTTTATGAGAGAAAAGTTATAAATTGATAGCAGAGGCCTTGATCCACAGTAATTTCTTAAGCAATTATTTTGGTGTAACTTCTTTACTGATTAATCACATATCTAAATAGATATTTTGCATGTCTAAAAATTCATACTTTACCAAACAGAAATCATTTCATCTGTGCTTCAAAGTAGCAAGAATGAAGTAGTTGATACAAATCAAGACTAAAATTGATACAAATGAAGTGAAGATTTTTTTTTGATCTTCAAAAATAGTTCTTAATGGTGGCATAGCTACCTGCATTTGGCAGAGATGTGTGTGTGTGTGTGTGTGTGTGTGTGTGTGTGTGTGAATAATTTGCTTTATTTCCTCTGAAGTGCTGATACAAAAACAGAAATACAAAAATATCGTATGGTATTTCCACTCTTACTGGAAGCACCGAGAGTCTCAGAGGCTCCCATGTGAGTCCAGTATCTGCACTCATTTATGTGAGATATTTCCCCAAAATGTATATTTTGTTGAGCATCTTAACAGCATTAGAATTCATCAAATCTGCTACAGAAATCAATTTATCTTGAGGTTTCTCCACCTAGGTTTGTGTCACACTTTGATTCAGATGAAGGCAAATGGATATACTTTTATTGTCACCTGTGGACCAAGTTGTCTTGTATTCACTGCAAATTGTGATGCATTCCCCAGAAGAAATAGAAAGACCAAGCGTCATCTCAAATTTTTAATTGTAATTGGAGAGACCAAAAAAAAAAAAAAAATGCATGAAACAGCTGGAAAACTCTAAGTTACATATACAGCGGCATTAACAGTTTGGAAAGGAATGTTTAGCATATGCTAAAGCAGGGGGGAAGCTGGGTGGCAAGATCTGAGTAGATGTTTGATAACTGGAAGCTGGTGTTGATACCATAGGCCAGGAGAAGAAATTTTGCACGGCCATACTGAACATTTTCTAGTGGTGCTTTTTTTTTTTCTTTCTTTAGTAATTCTTCTTCCCTTCTCTCCCTCCTCCTCCCTCCTTTCTTTTTCAGAATGCGCTGTGTATCAATTTTAAAACATTTTTGGATTCATCTGAAAATTCAGGTTGAAGGTAAGGGTGTGTAGTGTTATTTACATGCCTCAGACCATATCCAGGTGTTTATCTCTATTTCCTACCAGTAGACATTTTGTAAGCCTGAATTACTTTAATAAATGCCTCTAATTTCTGCTTTACTCAGGTTGTATTTAACATACTAACGAATCTTTGAATAGCGCTAAAAAGTTTACCTAGAATTCCCACAGATTATCTCATTTGATCTCATAATTATCATGTCAGGTAATTTCTTACTAGTTCATTTTATACCTAAGGCACTGAAACTTAGAGAGATTAATATTTTTGTATATTGTTCAATGATAAAGTTACCAGTTCTAAAGACCTAAGTATTCTTAAATCATTAAAAACAATTTACATGTGGGGTACCTGGATGTCTCAGTCAGTTGTGTGCAACACTTGATTTCAGCTCAAGTCATGTTCTCACAGTTTATGGGATCGAGTCCCATGTCAGGCTCTGTGCTGGCAGCATGGAGTCAGCTTAGGACTCTAACCCCTCTCTTTCTCTGCCCCTCCCCACTTTCATATGCTCCCTCTTGTGCTCTCTCTCTCAAAAATAAATAAGTAGTAAAAATTTCACATGCAAGAGAAAATAAGGCAAAACATAATGGGTTGAGAATTCTTCTGTTATCTTGGAAGTTCAACAAAAGTCTAAAGCTGTGAAAGGTACAAAGGATGAAAAAGTTTTCCAAGAGGCTAAAGAAAAGAGCTAAATGTAACCCCGACAGGATTTGGTATAGGTGGAAACCCAGTTCGGCCACCATTGGTCCAATAACCCAGGTAAGGGAAGGTCAGACATTCAAAGGCAGATTCGGAAATTTCCTTGCAAGGGAGGGGAGAGGGTACTTCCTCCTTCTAGGCCAAGAGACTGAGACCTTCCACTAAATGTTACGGTGTTGGCCAAAGGCCGACTGGCTGTCTCTGGCTCGAAGATGTTGGGATGGGACTTTTAGCTGTTCCTGGAGTGAAAAACACAATTGTTCTCAAGAAAGTGTGAAATGTGCCCCTTGATGTTTGGGGAGGGGCATACAGCCCAGCACCTGCCTCTCACATGAAAAAGTCTAAATGCCCAAGGATGGTTGGAGGTGACTGAAAAAAACAAAAAAACAAAAAAAAAAAGGGAGAGGAGAGATCCATAGTAGGGAGAGCTGTCCTTCCTCAAGTTGGAAGAGCTGGTATCTGTGTTTTCCCACAGGACACCATACGTGTGAGGCAGCCAGGCAGCCAGGCTTTGGACATCTTGAAAGGATCTGGGCTCAGAAGGATCTGTGCCTGGACATCTCCAAAAGCCAATTCTTGTGCTGCACAGCAGGGCCGTCATTTGGATATTTAGTGACAGACAGAAGACCTTTGCTATCCAAGAAAGTGTTCAAAGCTCTGGCCAGAAGCAGCAGAAATGGTGGGAGAGAAAGGTCAATGAAAAGGGCAAGGAAGATCGATATTTGAAATATTTCACAATTGGGGAAGGGGCGCACATGCTGACCAGTCAGAAAGGAAGCTGGGAAGGGCTGATGTGTGCTGGCAGAATATGGGTCTGCAAAAAGCTGGTTTTGTTTTCCCGTCCTCCCTTCTGCTCTCCAGACCTTAGGTCGGACTTGAACTTGGGGGCAAGAAGGATATGGACTAGATATGATATTACCATTTTTAGACCAAAACAGATGTTTCAATACAGAAAGTGAACCTTTTATTTATTTATTATTTATTTGTTTTTATTAAAAACTTTTTAAATATTTATTTACTTTTGAGAGAGAGAGAGAGAGAGGAAGAGGCAGAGAGAGAGAGGGAGACAGAATCAGAAGCAGGCTCTGGGCTGTGAGCTATCCACACAGAACCCAACACGGGATTCCAACCCATGAACTGTGAGATCATGACCTGAGCTGAAATCAGACACTTCATTGACTGAGCCACCCAGATGGCCCAAAAGTGAGCCTTCCTAAATCATGGTGTCTGATGAGAGAAAATTCTATCCTACAGAATGATGCTGGTCTCTGGTGGGAGAAAATTAAAACTAAAGCTCTTTATACCTTACCAGGTTCAGCAGGCTTCCTAAAGAGTTTATATTTAGCACATTTGTTTTTATAAAACAACCATGAACTAGACAGGGAAAAAAAAATTGACATGACCCTGGACAGTGTTTCCTAAGTGAGATTTAGAATTGAGGTCCACACAGGTGAAGTTGTTTGACCAAAATCACACACACGCATTTCAGTAGATGAAACACTCCCCAAAACCCTGAATCCAATACAGGGATCCTGGATCAAGTTCAGGCTCTCCCTTCACTAATGGAATGGCGTGTTGAACTGCTTAACATTACACAAGACACATATGTGATTTGTCCTGTAAACAACGGGGAAAGGATAATTTGTTGTAGCCCCCGGGAGTAAACAGGATTTTTGGTGAGACTCTAAAGAAAGTAAGGATAAAAGGAGGAAAAGCTTTATCTTATATTGTTACAAGTTCACTCAGTTTGGAGAGGAAACGTGTAGGGTAGCAAGCAGCGGGCAGAATCCAATTATTAACGAAAGGAACCGGAGCCATAACTAGAGAATTAGAGACCAGTTAGAGTAACAGCGATCTCTGAGGAACGGCCAGACAAAATGTTGTGGATGATCCAGCAGAATTGGAAACAAGCCTTTTAATCAAACTAAGCCAACACAGGGGAAAGAATGGCTCACGTAGGGAAAAGGCTATTATTGAAGAGAGCACTTTTTTCTTTTTTAAATGATTGATTCTAAACACTTCACCTTCCCCCAGTTTGTGCTTTTTTCTATCGTGCTCTGCTTTGATACATGACATAATCTCTTTTCCCTTGAAAATAAAAAAAAAGTTCTTGCCTCAGGGATAGGTCTCTTGTTTTGGAGAAGTTTAGGAAGAAATCTCAGTGGTAGAAGAACTAAGTGGGATGTTGACACTTCTCACATGGAGTCTAATTAGCTCGTGGTCTAAAGCAAACATACAGTCAAATAAAACCAATGTAGCATATCACGGTGCACAAAATAGTGAGAAAAGGGACATTGGGAGGTCCAGGTGTGGCTGGAGAGAGGACAGGTAGTAATTTTAAAGGGTAGCCATGACTCGGGGTGCCCAGGTGGCTCAGTCGGTTAAGCATCCAACTTCAGCTCAGGTCATGATCTCACGGTTCGTGGGTTCGAGCCCCGTGTCGGGCTCTGTGCTGACAGCTAGTTCAGAGCCTGGAGCCTGTTTCAGATTCTGTGTCTCCCTCTCTCTCTGCCCCTCCCCTGCTCATGCTGTCTCTCTCTCTCTAAGGAATAAATAAAAACATTATTTTTTTTAAAGAGTAGCCAAATATGAAATATTTGAAAGAAATATGTCAGGTTAGGCTTGATTCAGAACTGGAACAAGAGTTAACCTGTGGCATACTCACCTGTTATGTGTCGTTTCCACTACATAAAACCATAGTAGATTTTCTGCTTTTAAAATACAAGTTCCTGGGGTGCCCGGATGGCTCAGCAGCTTAAGCGTCTGACTCGTGGTTTTGGCTCAGGTCATGGTCTCACAGCTCGTGAATTCAAGTCCCACATGGGGCTCTGCACTGACAGCATGGAGTCTGCTTGGGACTCTCTGTCTCCCTCTCTCTCTCTCTGTCCCTCCCCTGCTTGCTCTCTATCCCTCTCTCAAAGTAAATAAAAATAAAATAAAAACCTAAAATGCACGTTCTTTTTCTCCTCTTTCTACACTTCTCTTAAAATGTCATTCTTATCTGCCCCACAGCTGGAGGCTGATAAAGTGGCTGGAATCATCTATGCAGGTTAACATAGGCCCTTCTTGTTTCATGAATCAAAACAAAGATCACAGATGCCACCACAAACGAGTTACTGCTCAATTTGTTTGCTTGTGGATCCTCAGAACTTTATCGGCATCTTATCAACACAACTGTCCCTGTTTTTAACAGCTGCAAGATGACTGGTCCAGAGTCGGTCCAGGTTTTCAATTCTAGTTGCACATGAAAATCACCAAGGAAGCTTTGAAAAATGCAGATGCAAGGGTCCAGGGCCAGAGATGTTGATTCAACTGGCCTCCGTGGGGCCAGGTAGTAGTGTTTTTAAATGCTGTCCAGTGGTGCTGAAGGTACAAAGGTGTGCCAGGAAGACTGCAGATACTTTCAAAGGGATGTGCCAGGGGATTTAATCTCACAACACTATATAACAAAGGCATCGGGGATTCTCATTTTGCAGAGGAGACTATATTTCTGAGAGATGCCATGCTTTTCCCAGAGCCGCGCCACTAGGGTGTAGAAGGGTGTATTTCATTTCTGACATCGTATTTGGAAATTGTGGGTTGGAAAAGCTAATTCAGTTCCACTCAAATAAAATGGTTTACTTGTGAGACGTTTTTCCACCATCTGCGCCTCTGAAAATAGAGTGGCAAGTTCCATTATGGAACTGTAGAAAGTTTGACCCCAAATGAACAACTGATAAAAAGCGAAATTAAATAACACACCCGATTTTGGAGAGTGGATCCCAAAATAGGTGTCTTAAAATTATTTCTATTGTTTGCTTTTATATTTATACTTTTCAAAGGAGAGATTCAGTGAGTTTTTTTTAATGTTTGAGGCAGCTTTTTTTTTTTATATTATTTCTGAGCAAGATAAACCCAGACAGCACTAGAAGTTTCATTCAATAGGTTTTCCTTCCTGATGATAAAATAGAGTAGTGTAAAATAAAACAAAAACTCATTTTGTTAGGAGATTTTTAAATTATTGCTTTTGTTATAAATAAATCCCTAATATAGAGGGAATTATTACAGAGACTTAGGCAACATGACTGCTTCCCACATTGTAATCATGATACACACTTGCACATATGTGAATCTTGGTATACAAATGACTTTTTTCAATTGAAACGTTAAGTTTTGCATATGATAAAAAAATACAGAAGGTTAAAATAAAAGGATCGTTGGGCGCCTGGGTGTCTCAGTTGGTTGGACATCCAACTTTGGCTCAGGTAATGATCTCGTGGTCTGTGGGTTTGAGCCCCTCGTTGGGCTCTGTGCTGGCAGCTCAGAGCCTGGAGCCTGCTTCAGATTCTGTGTGTGTCTCTCTCTCTGTCTTCTTCCCCACTCATATTCTGTCTCTCTCACTCTCAAAAATAAATATGCATAAATTTTAATAAATGTTTAAGAACTGATGATAGTGAAAAGGAAGGACAGTCTAGAACCATTGTTTTGCTCCTCCCTGGCCTTAATCATTTTTGCCAAGCTTTGTTTTCTTTGTGTAGTTATCCTTCCAGCAATGCTTCCTGCCTATCCAAACAGACAATGCATATACTTCTCTTTTCACATGAATAGCAGCAAACCAAAAATCCATGCTTTTCTGCATCTTGTTATTTTCGCTGAGTGGTATTTCTTGGAAGTCATCCTCTGCCAGCACACGTGGGCCTCATTCATGATCTTTAGTGACTGTACAGTGTTAGATTGTATGGATACACCATGGTTTCCTCAGTCACTACCCACTGCGGATGTTTATGGGTTGCAACTTTTATGGTGTTATGAACAATACTGCCCCACGCTCTGTGAAGTGCTTGAATGAACCTGTGCTTTGGCCAATAATGTATAAGTGTCTGTTTCTCTAAACTCTGGTCAAGTCTACTTTACCTCATTTTGAACTTTTTATCTAAATCCGATAGGTGAAAAATGTTTGCTATTGTTTCAGTTTATATTTTGTGCATGGAATAACATAGGCTATGCATTCATATGTAAAAGTAATTTCTATTTTTTTTTTCTGTAAGCTGCCTAAACATGCTCTTACAGTTGAAAAGGGCATAAAGGTAAATAACAAAGCAGATACCCCTGTACCCATCACCTAGCTTCCCTTGTAGAACATGACCCATGCTCATAAAACCTGTGGATTTCCCCCATCTCCTTCTCATTATCTGAAAGTAAGGACCATCCTGATTTTCGTTTACCATTATCTTGCTTCTCTCTCTCTCTCTATATATATATATATCTATATGGCTAAACATTAGACCATTTAGTTCTGTATGCTTTTAAGTTTATTTATATGAAATCAAACTATTTGCATTTATTTGTTGTTTGATTTTTTTAATTTCACTCAAAACTATTTTTATAATGTTCATCTATATCCATATCTGAATTTTGGTGTCTTTTAAATGTTTAAATTTCTTCTGGTATTGTCTCTTCAGAAGTTACTCCTCCTATCCTACAATGTCTTCTTGTGTTTCCATGTCTTTCCACTTATTTATAATGTTTTCAATCGCCTTATTTGTTTGTGTTACCTTTTAGAAAATGAGAATATCCATTGTCTTGTACATAAATCTCTTCAGCTATTTGATCTGTTCTTTAATTTATTCTTTTAAATTCTTATACCTGTTTAAAAATTTCTAAAATTTGTATTTGTTTCTTTGTCTTACTTCCTTAGTCATTTTGCAGTCTTTTTTCATTGCTTTTATTTTAAGTCTTTTTAAATTTTTTAAAAGTAGAAATACAGCTATTTTATAGTCTTCATTTGATCAGTTTGATATCTGAAGTCCTGCTAAATCTGATTCTGCTCTGCTATTTATTCTTACCGTTACACATGGTACCTTACACTCTTTGCTATTCTAAACAGCATCTTTTTTTTTTACAATTCATCTTCTGTTACCAGCATACAGAAATATAATTGATGCTTGTTATAAAACTGATTTTTATCCAGTGTTCTTGCTAAATTCATGAATTAATTCTAATTCTTTAACTCTACATTCTTGAGGTTTTCTACACATGCAAGCATTTGTAAATAATGATACCTTTCTAATCTTCCTTTGTACCTTTAGTTCTATCTTTTATTTCTATTCTTGCTTACTGTCATCAGCAACAATCTCTAGAGCAGCATTTATAGAAATGACAATAACAGACATCCCCATCTAATTCCTAATCTCAGGTGCTTAGCTTTCAATATTTCACTGTTGAGTACCATGCTCGCTATACAGTATTTATAGATAGCCTTTAGTGGATAAAGTTAACTTTCTTCCATTACTAGTTTACTAAGAGGGTCTTCTTCCTTCATCATGAAAGAATATTAAATTTTATTCTTATTTTATTTTGCAGCCTCAGAAATATGGAATGATTTTCAATTATTACTCAACTTAAATCTCTCTAGATTGTGATGTATTATTATTTATACATAATGTTGGAGTCAATTTGACAATTCTTGGTTTAGGACTTTTGTATCCATTTTTTCCACACACACACAACACCTGGCCTATAATTTTCCCCTCTTATTGTGTCACCTTCTGATTTGGTATCAATGTCCTGCTGGTCTACAAAAAATTATTGGAGAAACACTTCCTACAGTTCTATTCTTTGTAAGAGTTTTTGTCGTATATGGTGATATTTCTTTCTCAAATTTGGTAGAATTCATAGGGGAGACATCTGCCTGCATTTTTCTTTGTGGAAACATTTTTTTAAAATAGCTTTATTGAAGTATGATTTACATACCATATAATTCACTCATTTTAAGTATAAACTTTAATTATTTTTAGTAAACTTAAAGAAGAAGAAATATTCTTCATGCCAATTTGTAGTCATATTTATTCCCACAACCCCCGCACCCCTCAGTTCTAGGTAATTGCTGATCTACTTTCTCTCTTCTTCTTCTTCTTTTTTTTTTTTTTTAGTTTATTTATTATTGAGAGTCAGAGACAGTGCATGAGCAGGGTAGGGGCAGAGAGAGAGGGAGACACAGAATCTGAAACAGGCTCCAGGCTCTGAGCTGTCAGCACAGAGCCCGACACGGGGCTCGAACCCACAAACCGTGAGATAATGACCTGAGCCAAGTCAGACGCTTAATCGACTGAGCCACCCAGGCACCCCCCAGTCTACTTTCTGTCTCTATACATGTGCTTTTTCTGGCCATTTGGTATAAATGGAATTATACAATATGTGGCTTTTTGTCCTTAGCTTCTTTTCTTCAACATACTGTTTTTGAGGTTCATCTATGTTGTACCTCTGTGCTGAGTAGTTTGCTGAATACTTTTCCATAATATGAACACACCTTACATTGCTTATCTATTCACCAGTTGATGGGCTTTGGGTCTTTCCACATTCTAGCTATTTCTAATATGAACATTTATGTACAGATCTGTGTACACATATATTTTCATTCCTAGGACCAGAATTGCTGGGTAGTATGGTATAACTAGGTTTAACATTTTAAGAAGATGCCAAACTGTCTTCCAAAGTGGTTACCCCATTTTACACTCCTACAAGCACCATTCCATTTGTTCCACATCCTTCACAATAATTGTCATCACCTGTCTTTTGACTGTAGCCTTTCAGGGGATGTGAAATGGTATCTCGTGGTTTAATATGCATTTCCCTCATGATTGATGGCATTGAGCATCTTTTCATGTGCTTGTCTGCCATTTGTAGATTTTCTTTGGAGCAATATTTATTCAAGTCCATTACCAATTTTTAAATTGGGCCACTTGCCTTCTTATAATAATAAGAGTCCTTAGTGTTCCTTATATATTCTGGATACCAGTCTTTTATCAGATACATTATTTGTAAACATTTTCTCCAAATCTGGGGCTTCTTCGTTCATTTGCTTAATGATATCTGTTGAAGCATAAAAGGCTTTTACTTTATTCACGTCCAATTTTTTATGTTTTCCTTTTATAGATCATGTCTTTGGTGTTATATCTAAGAAATCTTTGCCTACTGCAAGGTCACAAAGTTATTCTATTTGTTTTTCCACAAGCTTTATAGTTTTAGCTGTAAAATTGAAGGCTGTGATCTGTTTTGAGTCAGTTGTTATGTGGTGTCAGGTAAAGGCCTAAATTAAGCTTTTCATATGCAGATGTATAATTGTAAGCAGAAAAGATCAGGAACCCCAAATGTCAGTGAGGATGTGGAGCAAATGGAACTTGTATGAATTATTGGTGGGAATATAAGATGGGAGAATCAATGTGAAAATATACCTATCAATTTCCTAGAAAATTTAACATCTTACCAAAGAAATTTCATTTTTTTAACCAACGAATGAAAACATACATCCACAAAATAAGTTGTACATGATTGTTCATAGCAGTATTGTTCATTACAGCCCCAAATTGGAAATGGTTGAGATGTTGTCAATAGAAAGATGGATATATAAACCGTGATGTATTCTTATAACGGAATATACTACTCAAAAATGAAAAGGGGAAGATGTTATATGCGACTACATTTTCTAAAACCATTATGCTGAGTGTAAGAGATCGTACAGAACAGCGTGTTATCCAATTAATGTACATTTTTAGTAAAAGCAAAACAATATGAATTTCTAGAAAAGGCAATAATCTCTGGTGAGAAAAAATCAAAACAATATCGGTCTTGAACTTAGAGAGGGCGAGTATTGATTAGAGAGAGTGTGAGAAAGCTTTCTGGAGTGATGTGCTATTTCATATTCTGATAGGAGTTTAAATTACTACAATGTATGCATTTGTCAAAACTCAGTAATTAGACACTTCAGATCACTGCATTTCACTATGTGTAAATTTTATCTCAAAAGGAAAAAAAACTATTAAAAATTAAACTCTTAATAAAGATATGCATGCTGACATTTGAATTGCATGAAACTCTAAGATTGCTTGATGGATTGATTGAGGCACGGCTGTATAGACAGATATGTCACAAAGAAAGTGTAGTAAAAAGTTAATGACAGAATTTAGGTGGTAGGTACATGGACAGCCACTGTAAAAAGTTTTAACTTTGCTGTGCCTTTGAAAATTGTATGATAAAATACTTTGAAATAAAGGAAATCATGCATTCCACTGTTTCTTCAAAACTGGAACGAGAAAGAAAAGAGAAACCTTGGATTCACTTCAGGATAGGTCCCCAAAAAGAGCTCTCCCTCTTCTTCAGACATTTGCCTGTATTGCATGAGGAGAGGATATGAACCTTTAGCCAACATTTTATCTAAATTAATTAACCTCTTTAGGGAGGCTCTTTTGTTTAATCATGTTGTTGATAATGCTGGCTTTAAGAAGTATCTCAGTTAGTTCATCCCTTTCACTTATTGAAGCCAGTCAAAAACCGGTTTTGTTTGTTTGTTTTGAGATTTCCCTTTTATACGTATTGCAACATCTGTATAAAAATTATTAATCAGAAATTTGAGAAAACGTTGCTTTTAAGAAAGTTAATGTCTTCATTTCAAAATTGTTTGTTGGTTATTGAGTTATCATGTGGAACACCCCAAAAGATCCCATAATCCAAAGAAAAGTTACTGGTTCTGTTCATTTAATCTGAATGCATTTTGTTTCTGATGGTTCCAATGACTCTACTGTCTCTACTTCATCATTCACAGAATGGTTTTTGGGCCATTCACAAAATGGCATAAGGCAGGCTTATGGCTCAAAATCAGGCAATCGTCTTAGCCATGAAGAATTTAAAATCTCCAGAAGACAAGGCTCTTCTTCCCTTTGATTTATTGTTAAAATACTAAACCATCTAATGAAAAGTAAGTTCCACAAAGCTTCTCTGCTAATCTTACCACTGTTTTCTTTTTTCCACTTTATAATCTGTTTATGTCATTACTGATGTTAATTTTTATATGATTTCTAATCTGTACACTTGACTTTACATCAATAGCATTTACTTGTGGATAATGGATAATGGCCACCTGGAATGACCTCTTGTTTTGTGGTATAAGAGAGACTAGGAAACAAGGAAATAAAGATGGGCACAAACAAGTCTTTTTCCAAGAAAAATCAGGAAATGTAGTTGTGTAGACTTGATTTCCGGAGAACTGGCAGCTTCCTCTCCCTTCCCTGTGGGATATCTAGGAGTGCTTATCTCTCTCACTTTCCTTTTTCCACATTTCCTAAGAAGGCTACAGAAATTTTTTTTTAAATTGTAATTTTAAGCTCTGTGAATATGTAGCAAAGTTAAGGTTTGTTTTAAATGTATTGATATACTTAAATAACAGTTATTTTTAAGGCACTCAAACTGAAGAGAAAAATTAAATAGCCTTTTATTCTAAGAGAGAAAAACTGTATTTCCTCTGTAGTAAAATGTTGTTAGGGCTTATCTTTTGTTGATCCTTCAAGAGAGGGAGAGTCTAGGGTCCTGATCAGAATTTGTGAGTCTACAGGGTACAAAAAAGGCTTGAGAATTGAAAGTTTATCTTGGAGAGATCCAAACCCTTATAATAAATTCTTAATTACTTAGCTTCTTGTCCGTATTTGCTTTTCCCCAAAAATAAATGTTATTTATTCCAGAGATGGACAGCTGGGTTTGTGGAATATGTGTGAAGTGTTGCTTGGGTTGGAAATATTTCAGATTAAATAATATCGTCACAATATCTGTTGAACTAGTAGTCCTTTGAAATGGAGCAGGAGCTATGAATGGCTCTATCTTCACAGTTTCTGAGAAAAAAATAGTCACTTCTGAAAGCAAGTATTTTATTATTAATTTATACATAAAATATTAGCTATTATTAGTTCAAGACAAACCTTAACCGAAGACATTTTGCTTAACATGGTTGGTATAAGGCTAGTTAAATAGCAAAACTGAGCAAAAAATTCCAAACTGAAAAAAAAAAGAAAGAAAGAAAGAAAAAGAGGTAATTTGTTACACAAGTAGACACAGCAGAAATTAGAGATTGGGATGGGGTCAAGTGTAATATTTCTGAGTGTGTCTCAGAAGCCTCAGTTGATTTGGAATCCATGTGTCAAACCAGGCAAAGACTCCTGAGTTTGGGTCCAGTAAAGCATTGAGGCAGACAAAGGCAGAAGTTCAGAGAAAGGAAGAAACAGATGTCACTGCATTTATTCATGTGACACATTTTTACTGGGAGCTCATTGCCACCAGCACCACATAGTCAATGGTGAGAAATAGACACATAATCTTTGTAGCTGAGTCTCAGCAAAATTTCAGGAAAGTGTACCAAATTAATTATTTACATAGGTTTGGGCAAGCCTTAATGGAACCAACAAGGGACAGTGCTGGACTCTGAAAAACCATGACCACGTCATGTGGAGGGAGTGGCTGCCCTGAGAGGGCTATTCGATAGGAACACTGGCATTGGGTACAAGGGTGCAGTCAAACCATGATGACTTGGAATACACAAGAGAAGACCTCCATGTCACTTCATTCTTTTCCTTCCATCTCCTGAGAAGGCCTTTCATCGGCGGTATCCAACCGGAAGTGAGAAGACCAAGGAGCCGCTGATACAGTCCGTTTGGGTCAGGCTCTCTGGGCAGAGAGAAAAGTTCAGGGGATACAGGGATATGGATGGGGCACCTGGGTGGCTCAGTTGGTTAAACATCTGACTTCAGTTCAGATCATGATCTCATAGTTTGTGAGTTCGAGCTCCACTTCTGTGCTGACAGCTCTGAGCCTGGAGCCTACTTCGGATTCTGTGTCTCCCTCTCTCTCTGCCCCTCACCCCACTCACACTCTGTCTCTCCATCTCTCAAAAATAAGTAAACATTAAAAATTAAAAAAAAAAAAAGACAGGGATATGAGTGGGAGGCAAGCGGAAGATAACCAATATGGTCCCTTCCTTCCTTGAGCTTTCATTTTAATGTTTTATTTTATTTTATTTTATTTTAAATTTATTTCTGAGAGAGACAGAGAGAGAGTGTGAGCAGGGGAGGGTCAGAGAGAGCGGGAGGTACAGAATCTGAAACAGGCTCCAGGCTCTGAGCTAGCTGTCAGCACAGAGCCCGACGCAGGGCTCGAACCCACGAACTGTGAGATCATGACCTGAGCTGAATTCGGACACTTAACTGACTGAGCCACCCAGGCACCTCTCAGCTTTCATTTTAGATAGTGGTTCTTGATGAGAGGAGATTTTGCTTTTTTGAGGGCATTTGCCAATATTTGATAACATTTTTTTAATGGGCATGACTGAGGGCAGGGATGTCACTGGCTTTTTGTGGGCAGAGGCCACGAATGTTGCTAAACATCATATAATGCACAGGCTTTGTGCCCGCATGTGCACACACACACGCACAGACACGTGAAATTGTCCAGCCTGAAACGTCCACAGTGCTGAGGTTGAGAAACTCTGTAGGAAAAATATGTGTTAGCCAAATTATCACATAGGTGAATATAAAATTACAAGCTACAGTGTCCTATGAAAAAAGTCACATGCTGTAAGGATACAGGATGAGAGAAGTCTTCTGTTAGGTTAAGATGATTAAACTAAGATTTGATCAGAGACAAGTCAACGAAAAGAAGAGGAAGGAAGAATAATCTTGACAGAGGAAAGATCATATTCAAATGCCTAAGACAGGAAGCAGAATGGAATATTCCAAGGGGAAAAAAAGGAAGATAGATGAGCTGGAACGCAGAAAAAAAAGGAGAGCTTGGTACAAAACGGGCTTGCTAGACTAAGTCCAGATCCTTCATGCAACTGGAGGCCATTTTAAAGAGGTAAGTGTATTTGAGTCACACAAAATAGCCAAAGCAAATAGGAGCAACTAGGATAGGTGGACACTTACCATAAAAGGTAAGTCAGGAGTAGGTAAAACCTTGCCACTGTTAGGATGGTGGCTCTTTAGGATGAGATGGAGATGAATAGGTAATTAAAATAGCCTCTGCCCTACCCCACCCCCTTCCTGCTCAAGAGGCAAAGTGACGCAGTGATTAAGAGTATTCAATCTCTGGGGGCGCCTGGGTGGCTTAGTCGGTTAAGCGTCCGACTTTCGCTTGGGTCATGATCTCGCGGTTCGTGGGTTCCAGCCCCACGTCAGGCTCTGTGCTGACTGCCAGCTCAGAGCCTGGAGCCTGTTTCAGTCTGTGTCTCTGACCCTCCCCTGCTCACGCTGTCTCTCTCTCTCTCTCCTAGAAATAAATAAAACATTTAAAAAAAAAAAAAAAAAAAGAGTATTCAATCTCTGGAGCCAAACTGCCTGGGCATAAATTCTGGCCAACATTGATTACCTGTGTGACCATGTAGTGTTATGAGAAAAGAAGATAAGTAACTCTCACAGCCCGTTTCACCGTTGATAAATAAATAGGCGTAATAAGGGTATAGACCTCATAATGTTATAAGAAAATATGTTAAAAAGAGAGTTTAGCACAGCATTTAGTACATGGTCAAGATTTAATTATTAAACATGATTATCATGATGATGATTTCTGTTGTTGGTGTTCCAGAAGAGGAGTCAGCAAATTATAGCGAGCCAGTCAAATGTGGTGGCTGCTGATTTTCGTAAATAAATTCTTATGGAACACAATCATGCCTGTTTGCTTGCGTCCCATCCGTGGCTGCTTTTGCATGACAATGGCAATTAAGTAACTGGAAAGTAGACTGTGTGGGCTGCAAAGCTGAAAATATTTCCTATCTGGCTTTTTTTCAGAACAAATGTGCAGACCCCTGTTCTAGGTGTAAGCACTACTTGCCCCACAAAACTTATCCTTAATGGTTTCCTTCAATAGTTTTCTGATGACACTGTAGTAACTCTCTTCAGACATTCTCAGTTCTTATTCTGCCTTCTGAAAATGTATTAACCCTTGATTCCCAACCAGCTGTCAGCATTTATAACTGTTTTCTAATCTACCTTAATGAGAGTCTCTGAAGGAAGACTCTTACCCTGTTAACTTCTCTAGTTCTTGGGTTAAAAAAACTACTCAGCGTGGGGTGCCTGGGTGGCTCAGTCTGTTAGGTGTCTGACTCTGGGTTTCGGCTCAGGTCATGATCTCATGGTTCATGGGTTCAAGTGCCATGTTGGGCTCTGCGCTGTCGGCACAGAAGCTGCTAGGGGTTTCTCTCTCCCTATCTGCACACACCCCCCCCCACCCCCAAATAAATACAATTAAAAGAAAACTCACCTTACGATTCTGCTGTGGTTATTGTGACTACAATCTTAGCCTTTTTCAACTAGAAATTGGTTCCATGTGACTTTTACTGGCCACCTGGTCGATGGACATGTTCCCTGGTGGGATTCCCCAGGACCATGCCGCACCAGGTGGCTTTCCTGCACGTCTGCACACTGAAGGAGTGAAATAAATAGCAGTGTCTACAGTTACAGGAGAATCACTATGTGCCAGGCAATATTGTAAGGATATCAAATGGATTATCACATTTAATCTTCACATAGGTTACCCCCATTTTGTGGATTAGGAATCCGAGGCTCAGAAATGAAGCACCCTGCCCAGGGTCTCCCTGCTGGTCAGAGATCTGAGCCCAGACAGTGATTGTCCGGCCCTTGCTCTTAATCTCCTCATTGTGAGAGCTGATGGCCATATTCTAGGCAGAGACAGGTACCTGGACCAGGATCTCCCTGTAGTCTGAAGAACAGAATGGAGCAGAAGTAATAAGAGCTCAGTACCACGAATAAGGAATCTGGTCCCTAGAGAGTTGAATCATCACGTACACAGAAGTCCAGATATCGAGAAAATCCACCTACACCGCAGATTAAGGCAGAGACACCAAGAAGGCCTTCAACATGGGGACAAATTTAGCCTTAGCTAGAGAGATCCTAATATGTTTGCAGCAAAAATCTGCAAGAATAACTAGCTTAGCCCAAGTTATTTGTCTGGATTGTGGTTCACACATGCATGTGAGTGTGTGTACATATAAGCACACACACAGCAGGATACAGCTTCTAATATCTCTTTTGAACTGTGATGAAGGTAGCAGTATTCACAGTTTTTCATTTTTGCTGGAGAACCATATATATTGCTCTGTGCAGAGAAACTCATTTGAACTAGTCAAATAGAGGAAAATGAATCCTCTGCTTCTGCCTCCCTGTTGTGCCTATTGATGGTAATTTGTACAGAGGTTTATCCCACATGGTGCTGAGAAATGCCGCTAACATGTACTTGCAGTTTACCTTCCCAGGACCAGGAAACCCTGGTAACAGATTTCTTTAGACATGAAGATGAGGCTGTTTAATTTTCTGAATGTGTGTCGTATTTTTGTCCTGTCACCTTGATAAACCTTCAAAAGCATTTGTTGAGACGATGGCTCTCAAGATCCCAGTCATGTGAATGTGTGTTTAGTTCAAGTACAACTAATCAATGATACTGAGATCTGTTTATCCAGGAGTTCACTAAACACAATGGGGAGATAAAGTCATCGTTGGAGATGAAGTAGCATCTGTAATATAAGCAGAGAATTGCCGGGCGAAAGTCGGAATGCTACTGAATGTAAAGGCACTATGAATTTACAGACAAGAATTAGGCAATGGAAGTTTACTTTTTAATGTTTGGGGAGGTTTTAATTTTAAACAGCAAGCATTTATGGAGAAAAGGCAACTTGGAACAGGAATGTACATTGATTTGGGTAAGTGGTAGTGAGATAGCTGTAATCACAGTCATAAATCCATAGGCAGTTTCTCCAAATGGCAATTAAAAGTTGCACCTTGGGCGGCTCAATCAGCTAAGCATCTGACTTGGGCTCAGGTCACGATCTCACGGTGCCTGGGGTTGTCACAATTCCTGAGTTTGTTATCCACAGTGAGCTCTGTGCTGACAGCTCAGAGCCTGGAGCCTCCTTCAGATTTTGTGTCTCCCTCTGTCTCTGCCCCTCCCCTGATCACTCTCTGTCTCTCTCAAAAATAAACATTTAAAAAAAAGTTGTTTTGTCTTGGGGCGTCTGGATGGCTTGGTTAAGCATATGGCTCTTGATTTTGGCTCAGGTCATGATCTCACAGTTTGTAAGTTCGAGCCCTGCTTTGAGCTCTGACTGACAGTGCGAAGAAGCCAGCTTAAGATCTCCTTCTCTGGCCCCTCCCCCATGCACACTATCTCTGTCTCTCCAAATAAATAAATAGGCTTTAAAAAAAGAGTTGTTGGGGGCTCTTGGGTGGCTCAGTCAGTTAAGCATCCGACTTGGGCTCAGGTCATGATCTCACGTTTGAAGTTTCGATCCCCATGTCAGGCTCTCTGCTGACAGCTAGCTTAGAGGCTAGAGCTTGTCTTCGGATTCTGTATCTCTCTCTCTGACCCTCCCCTGCTCACATGCTTGCTCTCTCTCTCTCTCTCAAAAATAAATAAGACATTTAAAAAAATACACTTTTAAAAAATAAACAAATAAATAAACAGTTGCTGAGGCGCCTGGATGACTCAGTTGGTTCAGTCTCTGACTTCGGCTCAGGTCATGATTTTACAGTTGGTGAGGTCAAGCCCCATGTCAGGCTCTGTGCTGACAGGTCAAAGCCTGGAGCCTGCTTTGGATTCTGTGTCTCACTCTCTCTCTGACCCTCCCCTGCTCATGCTGTATCTCTGTCTCTCTCAGAAATAAATAAAACATTAAAAAAATAATAAGAGTTTTAAAATATTCTAAAATGCCCAGTAGTTGGAAAATAATTGGATAAATCATTATACGATCATGTCATCGTATAATGGATGACACTGCAACTATGTTTTTAAATGAGCCACCTCACTAGGTACTGAAATACTGACAAAGGATGCTTAATGAGACATTAAGAGAAAAAAAAGAAGCTGTGGACAATAGGCTATGTAGAAAGTTCCAGAAAATATGCTTAAGAAGATTTAAATAGTAGTTCCCCATGGGACAATGTGTGATGGGAGGGATAATTATTTTCACTGTTTGCCTGTGTTATTTTGCGTGTACATGTGTGACTTTAATTGTAATACTACAGTCTACTTGAGAATAAATAAAGTGCCTCATGCTAGCCTGGTTAGCCTGCCTTCTATAGTCCTTTTAAGTTAATATCCTTCTAAGAAAAGTGGGGAAAAAGCACTTTGCTTGAATATGTCAAAAGGAAATTACATGAAAAATGAACAGATAGATGGGAGCATCCGAGGTACATGTGACTCAAATCTAAGCATGCGTAGCATCTCACAAGTTTCTTCAGGCAGACCATGTATTTACCTGGCTCCCTAGCTAGTTTCCTTTTCATGTAATTCATGCCAACTCCTCACCTTGGGTTAAAAGAACACAATGATTGCTAAAGGATTGATAGAAATACTCCAAAACATTTTGTGAGTATAAGAGAGACTCTGAAATTTTCTCCCATGTTGCCAAAATGTTTTCTAAGTCTGGTTTATATAGGTGTTTACTTTCAGAATTTTCCCAGCTGCTGTCAAGTGCAATGTGTTTTCTTCATGGTGATAATACATAGCTATTTGCTAACATTTACATAACCCAGGCTTGGCATAGGGTAGGTATACTTGATTGACTTGACGTTTCTCTTAAGCTGTTTAAAGGTTGGTGCTTGTTTTTCTGAAGTCGCACTCATTCGTAAGAGTTGTGACATCCCTGTGGCTTAGTGGTTTCTGCTTTTCCCCTCACTGAGGTTTCCACCTAGTTCTGAAGAAACAGCCATTTATTGAAAGCTCATGACTATACACTGGAAATAATCACTGCTAGTGGACTTCTAAAGAGTCTTCTTTTAAATCAGATGCACTTAAAAATGCACCAGAGGAAAAGGTGCAGGTTGCCTCTCCACCACTTGCTTTCCCGTCAGTGTCGACGTTAGTTGATTTCCAGTCTATGACCCGAAACCATACTGAGTCTAAAAATCTACTTTCTTTTATGTATTCAATGAGGACAATAAAAGCCAGTTGGATTTTATTCTCCAAGGTCCTCTCATCTTATTTATTTATTTATTTATTTATTTATTTATTTTTAACAAGACCCCTCTTTTTTTTTTTAACGTCTTTTATTTTATTCTGAGAGACAGAGACAGAGAGCGAGTGGGGGAGGGGCAGAGAGAGAGGGAGGCACAGAATCGGAAGCAGCCTCCAGGCTTTGAGTTATCAGCACAGAGCCCGAAGCAGGACTCAAACCCACAGACTGTGAGATCATGACCTGAGCTGAAGTCGGAAGCTCAACCAACTGAGCCACCCAGGAGCCCTTCCTCTCATCTTATTGAACAGAAGTTGAGTTGAGTATTCCCAGACCACAAAACTCCATCTCAGCCTCTCCCTTTTTCTAACTGGAAGTTACACACCCAAGATGAGCTTCCTGAACAAAAAATCATGTACATAATAAATATTTTAGAAACTTTTTTCTTGCCAAAACAGAGTCTTTTGATGTTATGGTTGTATTCCTATTCTTTCTCCCTTGTGGAATTCAGTATCAGAATCAATAAGGGATCAGAACTACTTAATATTCTTTGTCCAGAAACATTACATATATAATTTGGTACCAACTTTCACAAAAACAAAACCACTGTCCTTGTGAAAGGCAACTAAAAATGAATAGGCTGATTTTAAATAGAGCTCTGGTTCCAATCCAACAACTGTGAAAAAATAGAGCGATACATTGAAAGCAAAAAAAGCATCGTTGTTAGGACACACCTTGAAAGATACCTGTTCCCCCCACCTTATTTTCAAGGGTTATTTTTAAGAGTGAATAAGACTCATGCATAATTCTGTGATTGCAGTGGAAATGAATGAGGAATAGCATGTTGGGGTGTCCAATAGGCATGGGTCAAATAAACAGCATTTCTTTTTACAATTAGGTCCTTTGTCTGAGGTCTCAGCTAAGAGGCCCAATATTGAATGTTTGGATAAATGTGTCTCTCATCACAAGAAGTAGCCAGGAAAATAGCCATTGGTGTGGCCCTAACCGCATCAGGAAGGCTGCATGATGCCCACCATGGACTTGTTGTCTGAGACTTCCTAGTGTTCTCAATCTACTGAATTTATTGAAAAATAAAATAATGTAACATAAAAAGTAAAGTAAGAAAACAAGAATAAAAATGACATGAAATATAAACCCAACCAAAATCTACTAGGGGATAAAGAGTCTGAATGTATGGGCTGCACATTAAAATTTGCTTATTGAAACAAAGCCAGTTTTCAGGGGCACCTGGGTGGCTCAGTCGGTTAAGCATCCGATTTTAGCTTAGGTCATGATCTCATGGTTTGTGAGTTCAAGCCCCGCAGAGGGCTCTGTGCTGACAGCTCAGAGCCTGGAGCTTGCTTCAGATTCTGTGTCTCCCTCTCTCTCTGCCCTTCTCCCGCTCATGCTCTGTCTCTCTCTCAAACATAAATAAAAAATCATTAATAAATAAATAAAGACATCAAAACAAAAATTTTAAAATAAAAAAACAAACAGACCCAGTTTTCTAAATCACTTTCCACAGGCTTAGAAAATACCCAAACTTTTTACTTTTTCTGTTTCAAAATCCTTTATCTAAAACTAATTTGGACAGTTCTGTCTTGGAATTCAGATTTTTCTTTTCAGGTGTTGCAAGGCTAGTACAGTGCATATACACATATATGATATTGTATAATGACTTTCAGTAGGGTTTAAGGCTCCCCCTAATCAAACACATTGATTTTTATAATGAAATCCATAGATATTCACATTATAGGGAGATAGGTAGACTCTAAATAAGGTCATATCAATGCAAGTCAGGTTTTGCTACTAAAAAAATATGCCACTAGGTTTTTTAAACTTGATCTTTAGAGTTTCTGTATTTTACAATTGTGGATAAGGGATCTTGGAATTGTTTTAACGTGGCACTGCACAGCGTGCAAGATTATATAAATGCTTTTTTTGGTGTCACCAACAAAATTAATTACTGAGTCTTCTTTTCCCATGACTTGAAATAACACAATTGGTAATGAGTTACAGTTCAGAAAGAACACAATGAATCAGAGGCAATGGCACCAACAATTTAAGCACACCACTCCTAGTGGAATTCTCTGTTCTAGAAGCTGGGAGAGCACACAGGGCCAGAAAGCCACATCAGCTGATTTGAACTGGATACCATTTCTCTGACAAAGTTAAGCCCCATGCCTCTCATTGAATTTGTGAGCTTTAATGGATATAATTGAACTTCGACCTCAAGGGTGAAAGTGTGGCCAAGACACAGGGGGTTATGTCGTCATTAGTGATCATTATCCTAATAGCTGCCCATCTGACATTTTTAGAAACCATCAGTGGTTTAGAATGGGGACAGTTTTAATGAACAACGTGGGATTCAATGTTTCTGGTGACCTCATTGATTAACTGGAATCAGCTACATGACAGAAATTCATTATTAATTGGCCAGAATTTTTAAAAAGGGTTGCTGGCTTAATGAACTTAAACTATAAGAGAAGTTACATGTTCAAGTCGGTTGCTTGACGATAGGAGAAAAAAAATGACTTACATGTCCCGACCATTCTGTAAGTTAAACCTACTTATTTTCTCTTGATGGTCTGAATACACCGGCTGTTGCTTTCTGATAGTGAAGCAAAATTATTGGACCACAGTGGAAAGCCCTGTTCAGAACACAGGGTACTTTTACGACCCAGCAGAAGTAGGAAACTTCCTAGGGAAATGTGCTTGGGAAGTCCCCACATGGCCACATGACAGAGATTAATGAACCTTGTTAAGGAAACCCACCTTTTGCCTCTCCACGACCTTCAGCCCTCATGTAGATGTACCTGACATGCAAAGCTATGTTCTTAGACCTTCTTTTAGACTGTCCTGACAAAGAACCATTACTTCCTGATATTCAAGTATCTGCTTTGTTTCTGTATGAGTGTCCAACTCCTGCTCCCCGCCCTCCCCACCCACATCAGCTTCATCTGATTATAAGGTATAAGGTATAAAGTATGTAGCGTCTTCAAACTTACTTCTGAATAAGCCAAAGTTTTGGTCGCTATGCACCATCACAGTCTTCCCCATTCTTCCCAAATATCTGCATTCATTCCTGTATTAAGGGAAGCAAACTAAACCCTCCCAGGTAGGCTCCATTACTGTGTGGATCTGCCTCAAAAAGAGGTGGATGGGAGTATGGAGTTGGGAAGAGTAGAAAGAACTCTTTGTGGAGAGCAGACTATCTTGGCACAAAGCCTGGCTTTCTCACTTACCAGCTGTCTAATCTTCAGCAAGCCATGTCACTTCTCCAGACTTGAAATTCCTCTCTGCCGAAATGGGAGGTTACTAGATTAAATGGCCGCCAAGTCTTCTTTCAACTTTAAAAGCTTATTAGACTTTGATTCTTCATTTTTTTGGCAAATCTGCTATCCGAGCTCCATTGGCCTCTCTCGCTATGAAATAACAAAGCAGACCTTTCTGAATTGATTCCTTTTCTTTCCTTGCAAGTTATTATCTACTTGTGCATCCATGCCAGCTCCCTTCTTTGGCCTCTCCCCCAGACTAATTAAGTGATGACCCTTTGTACATGAATTCAATGTGGAATGATAGCAGACAGGCGATGATATGCGTGTTTTTCCTAAGCCAGAAGCTTGAGCAATAATGTTTACTTGTTTCAGGCTTACATTTGAGAACTGGTCAAAAGAGTCATTTACCTGGCAAAACCATAACTCAGTAGGAAATCACATTCATTTAAATGTTTTCTGAAACACATTTCTTGCTTCTTGGCTCTTAATAGCACAATCTTGTTTCTCTGATTCTTCCTATGAGAGTAATTACTGACACTTGGTGGGCTTACCTTCAAAAAATGAAGAAGGAGAAAAAAAGAAACATTTGCAAAATTATATTTTGTCCTCTGTTTTTGTTACTACAAACTATGCAGTGGCAGTTTAGTATGTACTATTAGTTTATGATTTGTTTTTTTTTCTCCCTATTAGTTTATGATTTTTTTGTCTCCCTGCCTGACTTGCTATATCAGACTTGAAAGGAAAATAGATTAAGTCAATGAACAACAAAGACGTTGATATTTTAATAATATTTAAACTTTATTCAAACATGAAATTTAAGCAAAATGAATAGATGTTATTTGGATAAATGAGCCCTCAATGGCACCAGCATTTTGTTTAAAAATTTGACTTGTTATAAAATATTACATCCATGTTATAAACTCTATTTTTAAATGTATCACAACTAAGTATTTATTATACTTTTTAAGAGAGGAAACAATTGTTATGATATTTCAGAAGCTATATTTTTTTAATGTAATAGATGTTTATACTCTAAACAATATTTTAAAACATACAATCTCTCTGAAAGAAAATATTCAGCTAAAGATAAGAGAGATTACTTTTATGTAAGTGAAATGTTACAAGATTTTAAAATTCAAGTCATCTTTGAATTTTTCACACGATGTGAAATAGAAATTTGCAAACTTCCTGTCAGAACAGTATGCTCTTTAATCTTGAGCGAGGAGTTCGATAACACATCAGCGATCTTCCACATATAGATTCAAAGTATTTAAATACTTTAATACCCCTAAAGCATTTGTTGACAAAAAGGAATGTTCCCATTCAAGGCATTTTGGAAAAGAGAAATTCCATCTGATGCATGTCCTCAAGAAAAAGAAAAAAAAAAGAACAAAAAAAAACATGAGATTCTGAGAAGCCTCAGGCAAGAGAAAGGAAAACAATCATAGTCAACTGTATTTTAAGGGAAATAAAGCCAGATGCCATTTTAAATCTCTGAATAATTAGTCTGAAATCATCCAGTACAGCCTCAACCAATTTGAAATCTGGGACAAAAGCAGAAATTATAATTTGGCAATTGCTTGAACATGTTGAAATAGGGAATTTGTGCTTAGGGAAAAATTACCCACAGGTTTTACTGTTTAGAATTCTGACCTTTAGAAGGTTCATTAATCTCTCCAGCACTCCATTTTTTGGTCAATGAAATGGGAGATTTGCCAACTACCATATGTGAGATTTGTGATATGAGTGTTAGTAAATCTTTTAGAAATATAGGGAAAAATCAGAAGTGCAAAAACCATGGTCATTTCCTTTTAAATTATCTTTTTGTTGATTTAAAAATAATAAAAGCAGTTTGTGCTTATTAAAGATGATTTAGGAAATAAATATCCCAGAACTTACATTTCTAAGAATATTTCAAGTCTAAATGGACCTCAGAGGCTTTTACCCTTTTGACGAGAGGAAATCCGGTTTTCCTTAGGACTCCTTTCCTAATTAATTTCCTCTGGGAATCTCTGGTGTGAGTGGAGGGCTGAATGAGAGTCCTACCCCCACAGTCCCAGCTCTCCCTGCCCTGGGGGCTGGTGCTGCACGGTTTTGTTCCTCTTCTGCTTCTAGGACGGCCAGCCTTCAGTTCCTTTCAGCCGCTACTCTCTTCTGTGTTCTTCTTCCTTTCTTCACCCATCAGTGACTTCAGGGGGGGGTTTCCTCCAGGGTTTTTCAATTTTTTAAAAATGTTTATTTATTTTTGAGAGAGAGCAAGAGAGACAGAGTGCGAGCAAGGGGCCAGAGAGAGATAGAGACACAGAATCTGAAGCAGGTTCTAGGCTCTGAGCTGTCAGCATAGAGCCTGCCTTGGGGCTTGAACCCACGAACTGTGAGGTCATGACCTGAGCCAGTCGGAGGCTTAAATGACTGAGCCACCCAGGCACCACCAGGGATTTTAAATTAACGAGACAGGTTCTCCTTCCTGGTGTACATACATAGAGAACCCAAGGTGTTGCAGGACTGAGGCTCGGGGAGACAGTAGCTCTGAATTTGGCTCAGCCTCACACATCTGTGATATTACCTACAACAATGTTCTCTCAGGGACTCCCTTGTCTCCTAAGAGCACAACCCCTTGGGTGGCAGCCTGGCCCATCTAACAGGAACTTGGGTCTTGTGATGGCCAATGGAAGTTGCTGCCCTGAGACAAGATAGAGAAGACTGTGCCACCAGAGACAGGGATTTCCTCACAGCCTTCTGACACTGGAGCCCACCTGGTGAGGACCTGACTGGTTCTCTTCCTTTTATTCCACAGAACACATGACCTGGCCCTGTTGAATCTGAGGTGATAGATAGGGCTGGACTGCTTTCTGTGGAGGCAACTTGAATCCTCTGTCACAGTGATCCTAGGCCTAGGCAGTATTTCTATGACAGGAAGCTTCTGGAACAACCCATAGGAGGATGATGCAGCTGCTCCCTCAGAACCCCTCCCAAAGCACACCTAGCTTTGCCTCCAAAGACGTTAGTCTAATATATAGTCTCACCTCCAACAGATCGAGGGCCTGGGTTGTCTTCCAACTCTTCTCAAGCCTCTGCCTTCTCTATCTGAGCTCTGTTAAGGTCCTTGCAGATTTTCCTTGGGTTTTATTCTGTTCTCTTTTCCCACCCCTTTTCTAGGTGGTCACATCTATTCCTAAGGCTCTCAGGTCATCAACTTGCTGGTGACCATGTAATATGTCAATCCAGTCAGAGCTCTCTCCTGACCTCCAACGGGATGGTGGTTTAGAGGAACAGGGATGACAAAAATGACCGTGGAGTCTGGAGTCTTAATCTATTTTGAAGCTTCGATTTGAGATGGGGAAGACTGTGGAAGAACAGATCTGCAGGGAATATTTAGAGTTCAGCTCTGAGATGTCCGTTAGTCGTGCAAGAGCTGTTGAGAAGGCAGGTCTCCTGGAAATGAGGAGTTAGAAGAGAGGTCTGAGAGTTGTCGACGTCAAATTCACAGAATAGGACAAAGGTAACCAGTAGAATAACATACAGATGTCTGGCATTTGGCCTTTACATATACATAATACATATTTGTGTTATGTTTATGCATTTTAAATATTTTATAGGAATTGTAATATTTGTATAAATATGTATATCAGAATAAGGTCAACACATAAAAAATTGATATGTTGTTAATGTGTCCAATTCTTTTACTCACAGTGCACCATTACTTTTCAAAATGGCTGTACAATTTATACCCCTTTGTCTATCTACAAAGATATCCATTTCTTCCGAGAATGTTGCTTTTACGTAGACCTCACGTCCCAACTGGGTATAAAATTACCAGGAACTAGCAAAGCACATATTTATCTCCAGGCCAAAGGATGTCACTTCCCCAAGATTATGAACAGTTCAGAGACATTTATTCTCATATATATGCGATGAGTAAAGGGATTTTGGCTTTGGGTTTAAAAGATTAACTCCAAGGGAACTGTCCTGATTCAAACAGCTAGCTACTGTGAAAATCTGATAGAGATCGAGATGACTGATAGTTCTTGAGGAGGAAGGAGGAGAATCAGGCTCCCTGACTTTGTCACCTGCCCAGCTGGGTTGGGTCCTTGCAGTGGTAAGAAAGCCAGCAAATGAAACAAATTCCTTTAAGAAGATGGTATTCTATTTAAGAACAGATAATGGAGTTTTTTTGTAAGCCCATGTTTTTTTTATTACCGCACCAACTATTGGTAAGGCTGTACTTGTAACTGATACAGATTTGAAAAATAGATCATTGTCACTTTTTGTTAGCTATTTTCCCTGCCCTTTACCCTAGCAACCCCATTCCTCCATTTTCAGGATGCCTGAGAGTTAGGTCAGTTTCCCACGAGCTTGGGAAATGAGTCAACACCTGATAAGTGATCATTCTCACCAGGACAGCATTTTCAAGCAAGGGGAAGTGGTTGAAATTTATAGTAATACTATATCTTTAGAGAGCATCTTTCTCTTAGGAGCTTGTTGTATTTTTATAGGCATTCAACTTGATTCTCCTCGGGACCCAACAGAAACCTGTAACAGTAATGACATATACAAATACCTATAAACCTTAATGATAGATGCCTGTATCACCCTAAGAAGGAAATGTCTACCTTGAGTGTAGCCTTTCTCCTTAATGCAAAACTCTGCTGAGAGAGATTCCATCACTGCTGCCTGATGGTCTCCTCTAAGCTCAAAAGGCTGAGCTGCTTCATGGGGCTGAGTGGTCTTCCCCTCCCAAAAAGTAAAGGAAATATCATACTCATTATTATTCCAATGCTGGAAATATCACTATGAAGACTGATGGTTCCACAATTCAGTTCAACAACAATTTGTTGAGAGACTAGGATGTGAAGTTTAGAGTCTGTCTAAGATACAGTTTGCAGCTACAGGTCAGCAAAGCAGTACCAAGTATGTTGCATCAGAATTGGCTGGAGAGGCACTTGAACAAAGATTCCTGAGTCCTGCCTAAAGGCAGCATGATTCAGCATGTCTTCCATGGGTTCTAGGGTTTTGCTTTTTTAATAAAATCCATTTTGACTGAAAAGGTGTTTTCCTGACCTCTCATCATATCTGGGAGTCATTGTTCTCATTGTTTAGCTATGCAATGACAAGATTATATTTTAAGCAATTGGGGAAAGCAAGCTCTAGAAGTAGAATAATGGACTGGTCAGGGGGGAGTATCATTTGGTGGCTAAGGGTGGACTTTGTGATTAGTCTGAATCTCTCATTTCCCTCTTCCTAACTGTGGGAGACTGTGGGCAAGCTTCTCAAATGTGTTAGTAGTCGGCTTTAGGGTACCATTCTCCTTGGTAAAGTAGAGATAATAAGTCCTGATTTTACAGGTTATTTTGCTAATTAAGTAAGATACTGCATGCAAAATGTGACATTACACGCAAAATGTACTCTGTTAATGGTAGTTACTACCGTTGCTGCTATCACTGTTGGCAAAACTCAAAACAAAAATCAAACCATCCATATTCACCCCCTTCATTAGAATATTGAGCCTTGCAGTTATCAGCTCTATAATGACAGATATTAGACACCCACCCCCCCCACATACACACAAACACACACAGACTCACATGCACACACACACACACAGTTAATGTATATAGTGTTCGTAAGTAGAAGGTTGACATCTCAAATATCATTCCCCTTTAGTCTTAATCTAATTTTTTGCTTTAAGGAATAAGTTAAAAGAAAAGTCTTTATTCTCATATGGGTTCCAAGGTTATTTTCTTCCAGGCAAATGTTGGCATTGTTAGTTTTGAGTTCTTCTGGTGAGGGCATAGGCTCCCTTATATAAAGATCTTATCCATAAATATATTCAATGTTGGCATGGAAGGGCTGATCAGACCATACATTCTGTGTGAAGACTCTAGATTTTCTCCCAAGCGAGATAGGAAAAGTGCAGGGGCACTTCCTGACAAATCAATGGACATCACGTAGAAACTGCAGGAGACAAATCCCTTACGGCCTTTATGAGGTATGTAGCTCACTGCCTGGCAGTTTTAGGCAGTGCCTTGAAGACAAGACGTGCCCCCTAGGGGAAAAAAGGAATGTAAATTCTAAGACCAGATGCGGAACAGAGCCACTGCCAAGCCAGGAAGGAGAGGGTTAACAGAGGGAGAGGTTAGTTACCAGTTAACATTTATAAGGATGTTTTATGGACCCAGCAAGTAAAACAGGCTGGATTCCAGATGTCACAGCTGAGGCTACCAGCCTCTGGAGGGATCTCCAAATAATCCCTCTTAATTCTACTTTCTTCAAAAGGCAGAAGGAAGAGGGAAAGAGTTGGAGAGAGCAATGGGAGAGGTGAGCAGAGGGGGAAGAGAAGATGTGTATATAGACAGTGAGAACAATGCACTTATCCCTTAACATGGTTCAAAAACTAGTTCTACAGATGTTTGCTTAAAGGTATGAAACCGGCATTTGCTGGTGTTCCTGCGACCATGTTATTGAGACATAATGATTTTAGTATTTTTTAATGTCTATGATATTATTCCTTAAAATAGTCAATACTTCAGGGGCTCAGTCAGTTAAGTGCCTGACTTCAGCTCAGTCATGGTCTCACGGTTAATAAGTTCAAGCCCCACGTCGGGCTCCGTGCTGACAGCTCAGAGCCTGAAGCCTACTTCAGATTCTGTGTCTCCCTCTCTCTGCCCGTCCCCTGCTTGCACTTTGTCTCTCTCTCTCTAAAATAAATAAACATTAAAAAAATTTTTTTTAAATATTGGATACTTCATTCATTCATGCATTTGAGCATCCTTTCATGTATTTACCCAAAATTCTGTGAGGCATTTTCTATAAGCCAAATAAAGAGACAAAAGGTATATCTATGCCCTTTTGAGCTCATGGTCTATTCAGAAGCAGAGAGATGGCCATATAATTATCCTATGATGAGAAAGGTAAGTGTGAGAATGGACCTGTGTGCAAGGTGTGTGGAGCGTGGAGGCAGGGTCAAAGGCCATGCAGGCCCCGGAAGGATTCAGAGAAGGTGTATGATAAATTCCTGTGTCTTAAAGGAGGGCTGTGATTTTTGCAGCTGCGCATGAAAGAATGGACAAACCAAGCGGGAAGCAGGAACTGCTGGGCCTGGAGACTGAAGTACATAAAGTTACTTGGAGAAAGTAAAGAATATTTCCATGTAGCTGGTCCACTGGGCACATCAGTTGGATGGGCGGGAGCAGCTGGTTGGGATCATGCTGTGAGAGTGGACTTTGTCTCATGAAAATAAGGAAATCCTGAATGTCATTAGGAACTTGGTAAGTTCATTCAGTATTTTGCATATGTGTAACAGAGAAAGGAAAGGAGATCACTTAGGCAGTGGCAAAGAGGGAATTAGTTAAAAGGACATGAACATGAACTAGAGACCTGCCATTCTCCGGACATAACACTGGGGCACTTCCATAGTGTATTTCCTTAGAGAGCCCACACATCCACGCACACAAACACACAATCTGCATTGTAGCAATAATCCTCTCTGATTTCCAGATAAGGGAATTGAGGTTCCTCAAGTTTATGCACCTTCCCCAAGCTACCATGCCCATAAATGGCAGATATAGAATTTAGACCCAAAGTTTGGCAAAAGACTATGCTTTCTCCTCTCTGTTCCATGCTGCCCTCAGAGAACATAACTCTGGGTCAGGATTTCACTGGGCTTGAGGGGATAATGATGAAAATCTGTCGGTAACTTAAAAGGAGGCTTGAAACAACCAAGTGAAATAGAATCTAACAGCAACAACTGAATAAGACCCTGAATCTTAATCTTCCTGTCACAAAAGACAAATAAGGATGGTCAGGATTAACGCGGTTGGCAATCTCAGCAACCCGCCATCAGCAGTACTCTGAGAGCACACGCTGAACAGCACTTAGTCCTAACCAAGCCATTGTGACTGACAAGAGGAGAGCTCTGTCTTCTGAACATGCACAACACGGACGATTTTTCCAAATGAATTATTCATTCAAAGCTTCCAACAAAAAACGCGTTGCTTTTCATTCAGTGAGGGGGCTGTGAGGAGGGGGATTAGAAGTGCTGAGGTGACGGCAAGGATGTTGACGTTATTTAACAGGCAGAGGTGCTATAATAATAAGCTTTAAGGTAACAGTTGCTAAATAAAGGCAAGCCTAGTGAAATATGCAATTAAAAAAGAATAGAAATTGATTGGTGAAAACAAGGCAAGGATCACAAATGCAAGTTGGTTTGGTGCCTCAGGTGTGAGAAGAATGTAAAGAAGAAACATTTTCTGAAAATAGTAGTGGTTTCTTAAAAAGTCAAGTAATTATTAGAGCTTCAAATGAACTCTTTGATGAATAGCAACATGTATGTGCTAATATTATTAGGAAATTTACTAGCCACAGGAAATCTTGGGCAGATGGTGCTTTAAAATTGGTTTTTCCCCGAGAGGACAGAGGGAATTTGGGAATTGTCTTTCAAGGATATCCTTAGGACACATAAATAAAATAGAAAAACGTGGATCAGAAAATTAAGGACACAAAAAGCAATATTTGGAATTCTTACAAATCCATGAAAAAACCATAAAAGTCCCAATTAAAATGGGGTAAGGACATTAACAAGCAATTCACAAAAAGAGGAAATCAGATGGTCAATATAATTTTACATGAAAACATCCCCAAAAGCAATCATCACAAAAATTCAAATGAAAAGAACAATTTCAGATTCTCTTTATTTATTTAGGCAACTCAATGGGCAGTATTAAAATGATAAGGAGCCTTGGCAAGTTTGTTGAGGAAATGGGTATCATTTTATGTCGTAGTTAGGAGTGGAATTGGTATATATTTCTGGAAGCTATTTCGGGAATAGTTCTGTATAGGAGTTGAGAAATTTGTAAACATATCCATTCAATATTCATGTCTAGGAATTTATTCTAAGAAGTAATGGACACAGTATGCAAATATTTGTGATTGACAGAATAGTTATCCAAATGAAGACCTTTTCCTGCAAGATGACTTTAGTACTTACCCCTGTGCTTTGGAGGAGGTAGTGTCCTAGCCTTCACTACTTCTTAGGCATTAATTAATTTACCAACTTGTAAGGAATGAGTGACAAGGGATCAGAACACAAGTCTGCCTTCAGACCTTGCAGTTCATTGTCTGTAGAAGAGTAGAGGCTTTATTTAAAAACTCCCACCCAACGGATTTGCCAGTTTAATGGATGATCTCCACTCCTTCCACAAAATGCATGGATGGGTGTTGACTACCTGCTGTGTGCCCATCACCGGTAGTCATTCTCCTGTTGAGCTCAACAGCTTTGGTTTCTCCAGCTGAGGTATATGTTTACCAACAGTCACTTGCATTTATCCCAGGTATAATGATCCCTGTTATTATGTAATTACTGAAATATCATGTAAATTCACGTACCTGTATGAGTGTGAGAAGATAGGAGTTTTTGTTTCTATGAAAGTTAAGTTAAAAACTTTGAATTTGAGCTCCTAGAACAAAACAAAACAAAACAAAACAAAAAAACACTGTTGCTGTGGAATTAAGTGGGAGCTAGATAGTTGTAAAGTATTAGGAAGATTTTATTAACTCAGTATTAATCATTTCATAATTAACGGCTTCATGTTTATGTAAGTTTCTCCTCCACTTAAAGTAGTAATAAATAATATTTCTGGAGCACTATGGCAAGTGGAATAATGGTCCCCCGAAGAGGAACCTGTCCTAATCCCCGGAACCTGAGAATATGTTAGGTTACATGACAAAGGGGAATTGAGGCTGCTACTATTTTATCATATAACAGGGTGATTATCCTGATTATCTGGGTGGGCCCAATGTAATCAGAAGGGTTTTTTAAAGGTGGAAGAGAGAGGTAGAAGAGAAGAACATCGAGAAAGATGTGATAAAAGCTCCAAGTATAAGCATGATACCAGGGGTGGACTCAACCTGCCTTCGCTGGCTTTAAAGGTGGACAAAATGGCCCAAAGCCAAGGAAGGACGATAACTTCCAGCAACCAGAAAAAGGCCAAGAAGTGAATTCTCCCCTGGAGCTTCCAGAAAAAGCCCACAGCCCTGCTGGCACCTCAGTTTTAGTCCAATGAGATCAGTGTTGAACCTCGGAGTAAGAAGACGTTTGAGTTGTTTTTTACTACTATGTTTGTGGTCATTTGTTACATGAGCAACAATATACTGCTATAAATGTATTTTTTAACTTGTATGACCCTTTCAAATTTGCCTCTTTCAACAATTGCTTTTGTAGTGAGATCTCGGAAGAGAGGAAGAGTAGATAAGAGTTGCCATTAATGTTAAGGGAAGAGAATGGGGCATTGGTAAGCTCTGCTGAGGGAATGCAGAGTGCAGTAGTCTGAGGGCAGAGATCTAGAATGAGACTCCCTGCCAGAGACCTATACTCTAAAGCACTCATAAAGGTACTGGTGCTCAGGAAGTACTCAGTAACTGTCAGCCATTTCTTATGACATGGCAGCAAATCAGAAGTGCAAGACCTTCTAGAACATCTAAAGGAAAAGCGTTCTTACAGATCGAGGTTAGTTTTTCAGACCTGCCCACACCCTTCCCCTATTTGCATCTCCTACTTGGTCCCCTTTGCGGGCTTGCGGTACAGTTCCAGAGTCCTCTTCTTCTTTCTCGTGACTTTTCATTTCTGGACACTTCTTTTTCTTTTCTTCTTACCAGGTCCTATTTAGCTTTTAAGTTTCTGCTCAAAGTTCTTTCCTACGAAATCTTCCCAGATTGCTGCAGCCTATAGTAGCAATCTCTCCATTAAACTTCCTGAATGGTTATGGAATTGGAGCACTTGCTTCCAAAGACTGATGTCAGAAGTTCTCTCTGGAACAAATAAAAGGATGAGCTCAGGGGAGAAAGGATGGGGTATATGAAAGATAGGAGACTCTCTAGCTGACAATTCCATAGGAATGCCAAGGCCCCTGAAGTCAGGAAGGGCACCTTCAGGTGGTGAAAACTTTAAGAAAAGAGTCATGAGCATTCACTTCAGGCCCAGGGAGGACAGTGGGGATGGCTTTTAAGAATTGTTGCTGCTCTATGTTAATGAAAATTCTGAAGTTGGGTTTGTGGGCCTGTATTCTCCATCACTGTGACTATAAATTTCTTGAAGACAGAACCAAAATAGCGTGTGTGCATTTCTACAGCACCCACCATAATACAGTGCCTTGCATGTAGTCAGGTCTCAAAGATAATTGGTTCCATTGTTCTTCACTGGATTCTGAATGCTCTGCACAGAGGAATGGTCCATGGGAGCTAAGTAGGAATGGAGGAACTTAATGACTATAAAAATATATAGAGATTAGGAAGACAAGACACAGACTGGGACAAAATACTTACAAATTGAGAAAGTAGTTATCTGAAAATATGGAAAGAACTTTCATAACTCAATCATAAGATGGCGAACAACCATCATTTTGTAAAACATGAGCAAAAGACTCAGACACCTCATCAAAGAAGATACACAGGTGGCCAATAAGCAGATGAAAAGATACTCAACATCATACATCAGAACGGAATTTTGGGTTAAACAACAGTGAGATGCCACTACGCACCCATTAGAATGGCCCAGATCCAGAACACTGACAACAAATGCTGATGAAGTTGCAGAGGAAGAAAAGGAGCTCTCCTTTGCCGGGGAATGCAAAGTGGTAGTCATTTTGGGAGAAAGTTTGTCAGTTTCTTACAAAGCTAGACCTGCTCTGACCATAGCATCCAATAATTATGTTTCCTGATGTTTACCCAAAGAGTTGAAAACGTATATGCACAAGGCATGTTTACAACGGTGTTATTCATCATTGTCAAAACTTGGAAGCAACCAAGATGTCCTTCACCGGGTAACTGGATAAATAGTGGTACATCTAGACAGTGGAATACCGTTCAGCACTAAAAGGAAATAATCAGGCCATGAAAAGACATAGAGGAAACCTAAGTGAATATTACTAAGTGAAAGAAGCCCATCTGAAAAAAAATTACATATTGTATGATTCTAACTATATGACACTCTGTCAATGGCAAAACTGAGGAGACAGTAATAAGATGGGTGGTAGCCAGGGCATAGAGGGGAGGGAAAGAATGAGTGAGGGAAGCACAGGTTTCTAGGACAGTGAAATTACTCTGTGTGGTACTGTAATGTAACCTATGGGCTTTGGGTGATGATAATGATGTGTCAGTGTAGATTCATCAGTTATAACAATTGATGCCTGAGGTTGATGGTAGGAGAAACCATGGATGAGGGAGAACAGGGAGCATATGGAACTCACTATGCTTTCTGCAAATTGTGCTCTGAACCCAAAAGTGCTCTAAAAAATAAAGTCTATCTGGGGCACCTGGGTGGCTCAGATGGTTAAACCTCTGACTTCAGCTCAAGTCATGATCTCACAGTTTGTGAATTTGAGCCCCAAGTCATGCTCTGTGCTGACAGCTTGGAGCCGGAGCCTACATTAGCTTCTGTGTCTCCCTCTGTCTCTGCCCCTCCTCCACTCATGCTATCTCTCTCTTTCTCTCTGTCTCTCAAAAATAAATTTAAAAGTCTATTCCTTGGGACACCTGGGTGGCTCAGTCAGTTGAGTGTCTGATTTTGGCTCAGGTCATAATCTCAAAGCTGGTGAGTTCGAGCCCCATGTAAGTCTCTGTGCTGACAGCTCAGGGCCTGGAGCCTGCTTCAGATTCTGTGTCTCCCTATCTCTCTGCCCTTCCCCAGCTTGCACACTCTGTCTCTCTGTCTCTTTCTGTCTCTCTCTCAAAAATAAAAATAAATAAACATTAAAAAAACATTGTACTCATTAAATATACATAAGTGTACGTATACACATAAACGTGTGTTTTATACATACATAAAACAAGTCCTATTCTCTAACTACCTTGCTTATATAGGATGTTGGCCCTTTAACGCAAAAGTAAGAAGATCACAGCTTTTCAGTGGTTTTCTGCCCTTTGTGCCAGTATCCCCCATGCATCGGACAAAGTTTTGGATCTTCAGTCTCCAGGGTTGGCTTTGCCATTAGTGACTGAGACCTAAGTAAGTAAACGGACTTTGGGTTTTCACTTCCCATTGCTTAAAATGTTTCTGTTTTGTTCTTGGAATACATCTCCAAATCTTTGCGGGACCTACAAAGCCCTCTGTAATCTGGCACCTCTCCACCTTTCAAGTCCCCCCTCTTGCTTCTCCTCACTTGCACATGTGGCGCTCTAATCTCAGAGAAGTCCAGTCTGTCACTTGACAAGGCCACTTGTCCTGCTTCCCCCGCCAAGCCCTTCACATTTGCCGTTCTCTTTCCAGCCCATTCCCTCTCTCACCCATTGATTTCCCTTTGTGTTCCCGACAGTATCTGCCCTTCGCGTTTGCCAGGCTATTCAGAAGATTAAACGTCAAATGAATACATAAAGACAGGCTTTCCTGAAAAGGAAGTACTTTATGTTTACGGGACAGTGGTTGTAGAAACCCAGCTTACTCTGTAGGATCAGAAAAGAGAATCCTTGAAGAAGTACAGCTGAAACAGGAAAGGGTCACTAGGATGAATTCTATACATGAGACCGAGGAAGAGCAGCATGGGCTAGTGATTAAACACAGAGACTGCTTAGAGGCGCCTGGGTGGCTCAGACGGTTGAGCAATTGACTCTTGATTTCAGCTCAGGTCATGATACCCGGGTCGTGGGTTTGAGCCCTGAGTCAGGCTCTGTGTTGACAGCATAGAGAGCCTGCTTGGCTTTCTCTCTCCCCCTCCCACCCTGCTTGTGCCCTGTCTCTCTCTCACTCTCTCTCTCTCTCTCTCTCTCAAAATAAATAAATATTTAAACAAAATTAAAAAACAAGACAAAACAAACCCATAGACTGCTCAGATGGACTTGGGTCCATTTCCTAGTTCTTTAACCACATGGCCTTGATAATTAACCTATCCAAGCCCCAGTTTCCTCACCTATAAAACTAGGAACATGATAGTCTTCTACCTGCTAGAGTTTTTGTAAAGATTATGAATGTAAACATTAAATCCATATTAAATCCTACCAGCATCATTATAGATTGCTTCCTAGATACATTGAATTCCAGTGCCAGTGGGCTATCCAGTGTCCTAAAAGCAGTTGCTTCTGAATTTCGGGAGCACGATGTGGCAGATGATTCTGGTTGGCGTGGCCAACGTACACATAGAACTTGCAGTCCCGGGATGCAATGAGATGACCCAGGAAGAGTGTGAAGAATGAGAAGCTAACAGCCTTGGACCTCAGCATTTACAGATGGGAATTAAAAAAGAACCAGAAAAAGGGACTGAGAAAATGTCAGGAAAGTGAAGGTGTATTATATCTGAGGAAGAGCAATGATGGGTCTGGTGGAATCAGTAACTGTGTGACCTGTCCCTGCATTCCAGAGCTGCCATGTACGTGAATTAAATTTTGCCTTAAGGAAAGGACATATCACAGACCTCCCAGAGTTCCTGAGAAAGTCAAATTTCTGAATATCGGATCTGTAAAAGTCACGAGTCTCATGAACTCTAGGAACCCCCGATACGATTGACATGTCTCTTTTTAAAAATTTTTTTAGTTTATTTCTTTTTGCGAAAGAGACAGAGACAGAATATGAGTGGGGGAGGAGCAGAGAGAGAGGGAGACATAGAATCTGAAGTAGACTCCAGGCTCTGAGCTGTCAGCACAGAGCCTGATGTGGGGCTTGAACTCATGAACTGTGAGATCATGACCTGAGCTGAAGTCAGATGCCCTACCGACTGAACCACCCAGGTGCCCCATGACGTGTCTCCTGAAACAGAAGACTTAGTTATCTTTGCAGGATGGAGCTGTTAATGACGTCACTGGCAATAAAACTACCCAGGCTTTAAAAATAAATGTAAAATATAGAAATTTTTCTCGACTACTGGTTCCTGCAGCAGTAAAATATATACTATGAGTTACAGAGAGTTGTGGATAGTTTAATTAAAAACTAGCATTCCATGAATATTACAGAGATAAGAGAACTACAGCCAAGGGCGAGGTGGCTTATCTGGAAATGCAAACATAACAAGTGGTAATTTTATCTTCTGGATTGGATTTTTAAATAGAGTAGCTGTAATGCCCCATAAAACAATACTCTCAATTTTTTAACGTCGAGTTACACCCCTCCTCTGCATCCCTTTGCTGGATTTGAGTTCCGGCTGAGAAAAGAGGATGTGAAACTTGAAATGAGATCTTTGCATAACAAACACATATGATTCATACCTGATGTGCAGCAAACGGTAATCTGCTAACAGCCGTCTATGAACGGCCTGACCATTTATTGACACCTCATGGGTGCACCTAGATTTAATGATACATAGAAAAGCAAAGTGTGTCTGTCCTCAAAGGGAATTGCCAGTGTCCACAGGCTAATGTCCACGCTGGCAGTAATGTAGTTAGAGATAATTGCCATTGTGCAGAGCTTTGGGTAGGTGGGCTCGTTCACTCAGTATTCTGTGCTGTCTCCATTTCACCTGGTTGGGATCAAAAGGTGCTTTAGCTTGAAGTGAAATGAGCAAAATTGAGAAACAGAAAGCCAGAATCTCACCCCTTCTGGGCTACTAACACTGCTTTCCTAAGCTTGCAGTGTTTTTGAAAGCTGCTCTGTCTGGCCTTTGAAATTGCATTCAAATCCTTCTCTGAAGTCCTCTGACAGTAACCAATCTCATATGGTGAGGGCAGCTTGAGACTGAAAAAGGAACACATAACTGTGATGGGTCTATTGAATATACTAGAAGGCATCTTAAAGTGGAATAATACAATTGGTTTCAAAAGCTACACTTCCCCCCGAAAGTCACCGGCAAGGGTAAATTGGATGGGGATGCGTAAAAATTGAGTTCCTTGGGACTTTTTTTTTTTTTTCCCTGTGACTTGGTCCTAGTAAATTTTCCTCAATGTCCTTTATTTCCTGGCTTGCTCATCTCTCATTCATGTACTGGAAGAGAATATAAACAGCTGGTTCATCTGCAATCCATTATGACATTTATAATACTGCCATCCCCATAAAGACAAAGTTTATTGTTAGGGGTGTGCTATTTACAGAGTCTAACAACTTGTTATCTGGCAGATTGTATATCCGGATTTTTAATTTATAATTCATCACAGTTTGGTCCGTTTGAAATAAACTCAAAGAGACACAGTATGGAGATGTGTTTTTTTTCCTTTTAAAAATAACAATTGAACCTGAACAAATGAACCTGCTCCCTTTGTCTCTTTGGGGTGAAAATATTATGTTTAGCCAGTTCCTAGGTTTACATGAGCTGTACACTTTGATTCTGATACTTTCCTCCTGGTATTTTTACTTTTATTCATAAACTGGGAAATCGACAAGGTGTTATAAATAGTCTTTCAAGAATCCTATCTTAGGAACCATATACCAAAGAGGAGAATGAGCAATTGTTTCTACCCTAATAGGTTTAAAATCTCAGTCGGGGGGGTGGGGGGAAGTATGTCTTTTTAACTAATACCGTGTCATCTTCTTAATCATGCTGATTCTGAATAATTCACCCTCTATGGAAGTTGCAGAGGCAGAATCTATAGCTCTGTCTCTCTCGGGGTGGTGTGGGGGGTGGGGGGGGAGTTTATTATTACGGAGCCTGACAGGAGACAGCTCTGGCAGGTTAATTGCTACACCAGGACTAGCTGGGAGTTTGTTGGTGATATATAGCGACTAAAGGGACTGAGGGGGATTGACTCTGCCTGTTACAGCACAAATATCTTCATGCGCCTCAGGTTTCCCAGAAAGATATGAGAAATAAATGTTCGCTGTTCATTTTCTGTCTGCACAATACAAATAGCCTCCGGCTGAACATGGCGACTCCAGCACCGAGACTTAAAAAAAAAAAAAAGGAAGAAGAGGAAATTTGCAAATTAACATTATTAGAAACATTCCTGCCTGAAAGTGCTGAAAATCAATTTCAATATATTTTGCATTTTAATGAATTGCCAAAGAGATAAATCAGCTGTGTTTGAGGAATGCTTGCCTAGCGATGATGCTTTCTTATCACATCTTGTCTTAACTGATAGCATTTAAAATGAAACCAGTGTTAATTGAAGGCGTGGGAAATGTAACTGCTAGTTAATGAAGTAAATGCACGCTCGTTATGCAGAATTAGAAATTCGCTTTAATGTACTGACTCTGACATCGTCTTCCTGCTGGATGGCCCCTGTTTCCAAAGTGGTAATACTCAATATTATAAATGATTGAAAGGCAAAGCAACGTTGTTGCCTGAACTAAAGCTAATGGCCAGGGTGTTTTAATTCCCTGTGGAAACAGAATGCAAATACTGTTGTTTTTGTTTAACACCATAAACAACAAATTTCAACTCCTGAGCCTTTGGGAGCCTTACGTGGAGGCAGAATCTCACACTTCTTTCCTTATTGAGAAAATAAACAACCTAACTTTTCAATCTATCAGCTGTTTGCCCTGTTTAAAATTACCTCGCTGGAAGAATAAGTGGGGTTTGTGTTCATATTTTTGAGGTGGTAGCTTCTCCATGTTCTGTCAGTGCTCACTCAGCACAGAGTATGTGCTCATTCAAATATGAATGAAAGAAAGAATGAATGGTGCCTTCCTTTGATCTCTGTCTCTGAACCACAAAGAAATCATCACATTTCCCACTGTGTTTGTATATAGGTTTAACAAGCATACAACACTGCTTACGTACCCACACTCTGTATTAGCATATATAGAATGTACCTGAATTTTTTATTATGTCTTCTGCAAGACTATAATCCATCTTCAATTTTGTATTGTCCCTACTAATTGCATTTCACTCTCCTATAGGTCATATGTTTGCTTTCTTGTTGTTTTTTTTAAATTATGCAAAGCAAAATAAATAAGGCAATCTCTTTCTTGGGAAATAATTTCTTGAAAAGTAACAAATTATATATCATCTGGCAAATTGAAATTAGGTAGCAACAAAGGAGACAATTTATATTATCTTATGTGCCACAGAATGTTTGAAGTCTAGAGGTTGCCGAGGTATCCTATTTTCTATCAATAAAACGGAAAAATCCTAGCTTATGAAATTGTCTGGCTGATGCAAGACTTGCTCTCCATAATGCAAGAAGGTTTTCTTTCTACTTAAAATTTTAATCTCATCACTAGTGAGTCAAAGAACTAAACATCATAACTTTTAATTGCGAGAAAATCATAATTATTTAACTTTATGTAACAATTAATGAGAAATATACTTCTAATGGGTAGAAAATATGCCCATCAGATATGGATCATGGAAAAGTGGGAAGATCTGATACAGTGTGTCATCTGCTGAACCAACTGGGTCTTACAAGTCAGTTATCAGGGATAACATGGCAGTTAGTCTTTATAATTAAGATTAAGGTGAGAAGCATTAACTGTTCATGTGTAATTTATAATTACGTTTATTGTGGGATCTTTCAAAGTCCATTATCCCCGCCAAAGCTCATTTCAAGACAGAAAATACCTTTCTGTTTTTACAAGCCTCTCTGATGCCACCTATGCCCTCTGCATTATTGTTCACTCCCAGAGCAGGGAGATCTCTGTGGTGTGAGAAGAGAGGAAGGAGACATTTCCCAGTGCATCATTTCTGGCCGTTTGCTCGATGACGGGAAAGTGCCTAATTGCCGAGGCCACGGACTTGGGTCACTTAGAAAGTGAATGTGAAAGGGGTGCCTGGGTGGCTTAGTCGGTTAAGCGTCTGACTTGCGCTTAGGTCATGATCTCCCGGTTGGTGGGTTCGAGCCCCGCGTCGGGCTCTGTGCTGTCTGCCAGCTCAGAGCCTGGAGCCTGTTTCAGTCTGTAACTCCCTCTCTCTCTGACCCTCCCCTGCTCATACTGTCTCTCTCTCTCTCCCCTAGAAATAAATAAAAATATTTAATAAAAAAGAAAGAAAGAAAGAAAGTGAATGTCAAAAGCAATGAGGCTGTGTATTTCAGAGGATGCACTTGCGTGTCTTGATAGATTCTTGCTCTGCTCATTGGTATACCCCCAACAGTGGAAAAAAGACCTCACAGTTTTGCTGTGCTGGCCATCTGTGCTCCCACTCAATCCAGTAACATCTTTTGGTGCTTCCTCGGTGCAAGTGGTTGCACTTGGAGCTTCAGAGTACAGTGTGGTCCATGAAGATATGACCAGTGGTGTAACCAGCAAGGTCCTGGCCTTCAGACACAAAACTTCAAGTCAAATCCCTTTACCATCCACTCATTGTATGTTCACCAACAAAGTACTAATACGTTCTGGGGCTCAATTTCCTTTTCCATAAAATTGGGAGATTAATGCTTGCTTTATAAGTCCTATAGGATTATTATGTAGGATGAAGGTGTACATCCCTATAATACAAGAGAGACACCAAGAGCATAAAATATTAATATTCATGGTTTCACAAAAATTGGAGCTTTTAGGTTAACTTTGAAGAATCAACAAAGGCTTTTTTGTAACATGTGATGTTGACCTGTCCACTCTCTGAAGATTTAGCTAATGTTTATTTAAAAATTCTTTGTGAGTATAGTTGGTAGAATTAAATGCCTTGCTTTCATTTTTTAAAACATTTGAACAAAAGTGTATATAGCATAGAATTAACTTTCTCTTTCTATTAACATCAGGGCTGTATTTATTAACTAACATCATTAATTAACATCTTCCCACCATGATTGTCTCTTGCAGCCATGGGATGAGTCAAAGATAAACCTCTCACACAACCAAATTTTATGAACATCACATTTAAAACAGGGAGTCACTTAATAAACATAAGGCGTTAAAGTGACGAATTCTTACTGTAAACCCAAGGGTAAAGAGCTTTTAAAAATTAAAAAAAAAAATTAATCTAATTCCTCCTGATAAACTTTTCTAGAGAGATCATGACATGATCTGCAGTCAAGCTGGCTGTGAAAACCCATCACTAGCTGCTATTATTTTTCTCACCATTTAAAATGCCAATTGCAGATGTCAGAAGGGCAATTGGCCTGGACCTGTATTAGAAACCCTACTACATAAAAGGCTTAAGAGTGTTTTCTTTTATTGATTTTGTTCAGTTTAATATGAGCAGTATTTTAAAGTAGGTACCAAAAAAAATAAACAATACTTCAAACTTATCTAGCACCTTACATATATCTAATCAAAGCAATACACATGGTATTTTTAGACAGTTTTACGGAGGCAGAATTGAGATTTTTTAAATGGGTGTATTAACTGAATACAATTTGATGAGTTTGGAAATTTGCATATACCTGGGAAACCAACACTAGCATCAAGGCTGCTCTGGGGTTTGTTTCCTTGTTTGGGGAAGGTAAGAACACTTAACATGAGAGCTACACTTTCAAAGAAATTTTAAGTCTGCAATACTGAATTGTTAGCTATAAGCACTATGTCGTATAGCAGATCTCGAGAATGTATTCATCTTGCAAACTGAAAGTTTTTGCCTGTCTTCCAACTCCCCATTTCCCACTCCGTTCCCCCCAAGTCCTGGTCACCACCATTCAATTCTCTGTTTTTGTGAGTTTCACTATTTTAGATACCTCGTATAAGTGGAATCATGTAATATTTATCCTTCCATGAACAACTTATTTCCCTTCATGCAATGTCTTCCAGGTTCATCCACATCACATATGGTAGGATCTCCTTCTATAAGGCCAAATAATATCCCATTGTATGCATATACCAGATTTTCCCCATCTGTTCATCAGTCAATGGACATTTAGTTTGATTCCATATCTTATCTTATTCCATATCTTATCTGTTGTGAACAATACTGCAAAGAAAATGAGATTGCAAGTATCTCTTTGAGATTCTGATTTCAATTATTTTGGATGTATGTCTAGAAGTTTAATTTTTTGAGGAACCTCCAGAATGTTTTCCATAGCTGCTGCATCATTTATATTCCCACCAAAAGTGTGTAAGTGCCCAATTTTTCCACATTCTCAACAGCACTTGTTTGTTACCTTTTGATTTTTGACAATAGCCATCTTAACAGACATGGGATGATGTCTCTTTGTGACTTTGGTTTGCATTTCCCTAATAATGACTGATGCTGAGCACCTTTCCATTCACCTGTTGGCTATTTATATGTGCTTTGTGAAGAAATGTCTATTTAAGTCCTTCACTTATTTTGTACTTGTTATTTGTTGACTTGTCATTTGTTCTTTTGCTATTAAGCTATAGAAAGTCCTTACATAATTTGGACATTAATCTCTCATCTGATAATGGTTTGCAAATAGTATCTTCCATTTCTTAGGTTGCCTTTTCTTTCTGTTGATGGTCCTTTGCTGTGTGGAAGCTCTTTAGTTTGATGTAGTCCCATTTGTCTATTTTTGCTTTTGTTGCCTGTGCTTTTGGTGTCATATCTAGGAAATCATTACAAAGATGTCAAAAACTTTTATGTTTTCTTCTAGGAGTCTTACATTTAAGGCTTTCATCAATTTTGAGTTGATGTATTTTTAAAATTTTTTAAAGTTTACTTATTTTTGAGAGAGAGAGAGAGGACACACACAAGGGAGGGAGGGGCAGAGAAAGGGAAGAAGACACAGAATTAAAAGCAGGCTCCAGGTTCTGAACTGTCAGCACAGACCCCAATGCAGGACTCGAACTCACAAACCGTGATATCATAACCTGAGCCGAAGTTGGCTGCTTAACCGACTAAGCCACCCAGGTGTGTCCCTTGAGCTGATATTTGTATGTGGTGTAAGGTAAGAGTCAATTTTATTCTTTTGCACGTGGATACTCAGTTTTCAGCACTATTTGTTGAAGAAACCCTTTACCTATTGTGTATTCTTGAAGCCCTTGTCAAAGATCAGTTGACTATATGTGTGCGGGTTTATTTCTGATGTGTCTATTCTGTTTTATTGGTCTGCACGTCCGTCTTTATGCCAGTGCCATACTGTTTTGTAACATGTTTTGAGATCAGTATGTGTGATACCTTCAGCTTTTTTCTTCTTTCTTCAACAAATCTTAAGATTGCTTTGGCTATTCAGGGTCTTTTGAACTTTAGAATTTTTTTTATCCCATTTCTGTAAAAAATGTCATCGAGATTTTAATGGGAATGGTGTTGACTTTGTAGATTGCTTTGGGTAGTATGGTCCCATGTTCATAGACTGAAATACTCAATATTGTTTAAATGTCCATAGACATAGTATTTTAAACATAAAAATAAAAATATAAAGCAATACAATGCTTATTCAAAAATGAAACAAAGAAAATTCATGTCCATCTTACACTTTTAGTCTTGTTTAAGAATATTTCCAAAGTATCTGCTTTCTTTTTCTCCTTCCCTCCCTGAAACCTCTTTGCTCAAAAATATACTGCATACCTTCCTGTTGTAGTAGACGTTTTAAGACTTGTCTAGGGAAGGGCTACATATTGTTTATTATTGCATTGAAAGAATGGCAAAGAGGGAAGAACTGGCCTATCTCAAAGAAGATAGATATTAACATAAGTATTATTTCCTTGGATATTAACACAAGTATTATTTACTTATAAAATTATCTTTTGTCTCCACCTCCCATTTATAATGCTGTCAGTGATTTTGTTTGTTTGTTCATTTTAACTTTTAGCTTGAGTATATCCAAAAAAAAAAAAAAAGACTTAAAATTTTACATCCCCAGTGCAGCTATGGTTTTAATATTGGTTTCAAAACAGGTGATGGCAAAGCCTTACTAAATAGCCATAGACGTAATATTAAATGGTAAACGGACATTTGTTCAGGATCCTCTGGGTGATACTCACTTGGCAAGATAGCCAGCAGTGAGTCAACTGTGGTTGATGACCCACATCTCTTACAAAATGACAAAATCATTAGATTTCCCAAGAAAAGAAATATTCATTCACGTGGATCGATTTATTGTCAAGTAAAAAAGAATTTCTAAAAGGTTAATATGAGCCAAGTAAATATATTTTCTTAGGATTACTACCTTTAGGAATGACTTCAACATTATTTCCCTAGTTTCTGCTTGTGGCATCTGGTCAGCAGCAGTTTGAATGAATGTCTCCAATTCCTCCATCTTCTCTGCAACTATACTCTTAGTATGTTCTCACTGTGGGCAGATCGCCCTTCCCCAATCCTTGCATTTGAACTTGGTCACAGGACTCTCTTTGTCTCATGACATGTGGTCAGAAGTGACAGTGTGCCAGTTATGAGCTTGGATTGTAAGAGGTCCTGTGTGTCTACTTACATTGTTGACCTTTGACATCATCATGAGAAAAAAATCCTGGTTTGCTTGCTGGTCTAAGATGCATACAATGCACATATTGCAGATCTGGACCTGCAGACTGACAACAAGAAATACCACAGTATCTCCTGCCTTGTCACTCCATGAGAATCAGTGATTGGTATGTGAGCAGCTAAGATGTTTTTGATTGCTTGTTACGCAGCATTATTGTGTTGACCAACATGAGGACTCTGATGGACCAAAGCTTCTTTTGAAGTAGCTATTTACAAAAATGTTAGACTTAAGCTTAAGCTATTGTCATGTTTTCAGTTTTAACATTAAATATGTATTCTGGACTGTATAATATTTTCAGATCCTAAGTTACATAGCCAGGATAGTTACCGACTTCATCTTTTGTGCGATTTCACTGTCTGTTAAAAGGAAAACTTATGAAGCTCCACAATAAAGAGGACTTTGCTTGATTAGCAATGACTGGAACAGGCAGGCAAATAGACTACATATTTTCATATACGGGTTAAAATACTAATATCGGCTCTGACTTTTCTCATAGATCCTCCACTCTAGAGCTGGTCGGGCTGGTCTCATAGCACATAGGTCAGAGGATCAAGGCATCACAGGCTAATTCTGTTTTGAAACACTGTAATACGAGCATTAGACTGGGAGTTGGAAGGTCTGGGACCTACCATTTATTATGCTACCAATTACCTGGTCTCCCTAGGAAGAGCCTCTTAATAACTACTGGGCCAAGATCTCATAAGACTATGAAGTTCTACAGTTTTCTGAATCTAGACCTTTCACTTAGCTGTGTCAATTCACAGAACCGTCAGAAAATGAAATTCTGACAATAATGTCATTGATGTGTAAGTGTGGGAGAAATAGACTTTTGTGGCTGCTCAAGTATCTCTCTGGTAAGAATGACTTAAGAAAGGACATGCATGAAAGATGAAAAGAAACCCATGTGATGAAAGGGAAATGATATTAGTAAAGCTAAAAGTCAGAAGGAGATTAAACTTCTGAGAAATGATAAATTTAAAATCAGTCATTGGCTGGTTGATTGGAGTACCAAAGACCCAGGCAAGACCCTACCATGGACCCTGCGCTTTTAGGGGATCCTACTCTGGTCTGCCTCTTTGAGTAAAGAGATTGTGAGATTTATTTAGAGTAATGCCCATATGGACCAGACTCCTTGTTCTTCCTAGACCATGACTCAGGAAGTTTGGGACTCTGAAATCTCCTTCCCCAAAGTCTCAAGTCTGTTCCACAGGCTTCTTCCCTGGATCTGTCCTCACAAGGAAAAATGACCAATACAGGGGATGTTTGCAGGGAATGGAGGCATCATTTGGATGTGTGGGCTAAAGCCTATGTGAAGGTATAGAGGATCAGAACCAAGGTTGGGAAGAGAAGTGAGATGGGCCGAGAGCCAGCTTCAAGGTCATGTGATCTGGGTAGTCACAGACCCCTGCACAGAAAAAAACCCTTGCTTCAGTTTAATACTCTGCTCTTAATGTCTTGATATTCCTAATGATTTTGTCTTTGAGTCTGTGTTTCAACAGTGCAGTCTAATAGGACCATGTAGCATGCGTGTAAGCTGAGGGGATACATGCAGTATGCAGGTTCAGGTTCACCACTGTTCCTTGCCACCCTATGTGTATACCAGCCTCCATAATGCCCACAAGCCCAGAATCCCAGGGGATCCTCAAGACATTGGAGTTGAGTGAGGCTCATAGCAAGTGTAGGTAAGCATGTTAAGACTGTGACTACATGGGAGCACTGAGCTTTCTGAGAGGTGATGTTTTCCATTTGAACTAGAACTTGATTGAAATGCATAAAGAAAGCATCAGTGTTCTAACAAACATGAATAATCAAGGAATCTTATCATATTCTTTCTTATTCATGTTACGTCTCTTTATCAGCCAAACACTTAACACTGAAAGCGGTGAGGTAGAAAGTAAAAGAAAGATGGGATGATCTATATGGTTCCTTTCCTTTTCAACCCCTACTTACTACAGTAAGCTGGAGGCAGAGATTTGGGGGGGGGGGGGAGTACATATGAAAAAGTGAACTAACAACTCTGTATTAATCATGTGGAGTGTTTTTACTGTTGTGGTAACAACAATATACTTATGTACACATGAGCTGCAAAACACAAATCATGTGAATCAAGTGATTCTGTGTACAAGTTAAATGCTCTCATACTTGCATTTAAAATTAGCATTGCACAATATGAAAAGGTGGAATATAAAGATTTTACAATATAAAGATATTCACATTTAAAATGGGCGTCTCAGGGGTGCCTGCATGGCTCGGTTTGTTGAGCATTGGACTTCAGCTCAGGTCATGATCTCACAGCTCACGGGTTCAAGCCCCGCATCAGACTCTGGGCTGACAGCTCAGAGTTTGGAACCTGCTTCAGATTCTGTGTCTCCTCTCTCTCTCTACCCCTTCCCTGCTCATGCTCTGTCTCTCAAAAATAAATACACATTAAAATATTTAAAAATGACATTGCATAATAAAAGGATATAAAATCCATGCTAATTGTGTAAAATTTTAATTTTTCTTTACTCAAATAGCAAATACAAGACCGCCATGACAAGTTGTGAGAGAGAGAATGAGAGATGGCAGAAGGAAGGGAAAAACTTCATATTTTAATATCTTTAATGATACTTGTTTTACTTTGTGAGTAATAGACCTTGGCTTTGAGTTTTACACTGTGCCCTATAAATTATATAGCCTATGTTGGGTGTGCCATGGGTTGGGAGCCCTTGATAATAACTAGCTCCCACTGTGTCTAAATTTTAACCAGCACTTGCAAGTTCTTATTAAGGTATATTTGTCAAAGTTAGAAGATAGAACATACTTAACAGATTTGGGTTAATTCTAAACCTTTGAATATATGATATGCGGTTGCCATATTTTCTCTTGCTCCTAGTCCCACAATTACTATGTGTGGGCTTACTGTGTGCAGTCAACAGGACTATGAAAATAAAAGATAGAGAGGAGTGAGGGTTTTTTGAGAAGAAGCGGCACTGCCATAGACTGCTGGTTGTCTCCATCATATCCAATGGTGTCAATGTCAGAAAAAGTAGAGGAACATATATAGATCTGAAAAATGAATGTAAGCCCCTACAGAAGCTTGTGGGGAAAGGAAGTGGCTGTGACCTGGAATGGGATGGAAAGAGGAGTCTAAGCAGGGGTCAGAATGGGAGCTGCCATCAGGAGATTGGTTAGGGGGCAACTCTGGAGTGGTGCCTTCAAAAAGAAAAATGGCAGTAAGTGTCCAGCATGGCTTGCTCGGCAGGTTTACACTGGCACTAAAGTCTGGCTGAAGTGTGAATCAGCTGCCTGAGCCTTCAGAGTTACCTTCTACTTTTCTCCTATGTGTGGAATGTTATATGATCCAAGGTGTAAAGCCCTTGAAGAGCAATGTGCAGGGAAGTCAGCCCAGGAGGTTTGTTGAAAGGTAGAGTTGCAAACCCAGTTGCTGTTAGGCAGTACACAGGAGAGTTCAAGCCAAGACCCATCCACTCTGAGGCAAATTCCTCTCCTTAAAGTCACCGAGAGGGTCACAAAAGAGAACCCCGGCTTTGGCCTCCATTCCTGAGTGCACATTAACAATCTAGGCCAGTCATACCTGAAGCTACTTAGTGGGAACCTGCCCACTAAGCAGGATGACCTCATAATTTATCGTCCAAATCAGGACACTCTTGAGCATGGTGGGGGGAGGGAATTCATTACTATTTTGGCTCACAGGATATGTGTCCATTGTATGTGTCTCAGGCCAACCAGGATATTTGCAAACCTACCCATTAAAAAAGCACATTTCTGGATGGACAAATTAGAAAAAAGTATTCCTCACAAGGTGAACAATTTATTTTTTTAATTTCAAGGCACAGTATTTGGGGAGAAAAATTAGAAATAGGCATTTAATTTGGAGTCAAGAATCAGGAAACAACAGCACTATATGGCCTGGCTTGACAAGGGGATGGCATCTTTGGGTGAAGAAAAGTTCACCTTGACATCTGAGATGGTCCTGTGCCAGGGTGTTAACTTGGTGATGGAATAAAGGTAATTGTCAGGTCCGCTGGTCCCATCAACCAGTCTGTTTATGCAATGTTCAATTGGCATAATCAGACATGGAGGTCCTGCTTGTGACCACAGAGGAATATGAGCCTTAAGAAATATACCAAGATATTGGAAGAGCACATCTAAGAAATACATATAAAAAAGACAGTATTTTGAAATAATACATTCAAATTTCATTAAAAATAAACAGTGCCAGATTTTACAATCAACATATGAAATATGTGCATAGAAATATGGGAGAATGTCCACAATTTGAACCAGGAACAACCATTCTTAAAGAAAAAAAAAACATTTGTGATCATGAAAGTCTCCAAGATTAAGGCCATGAAGTGTGCCAAACAAAATGGAAAGAGAAAAAACCCCACTTTTAGAAAATTTATAAGGAAAACTAAGGTTCATTACAAAAAGAAAAAGGTAAAAAGTCCCCGAGAGAAGAATGAATAGGTAAACTGTAACCCAATACATTCTTGATCACAAATACAGGTCAGAAGATAAAGGAGTAATAATTGCATGTCTTTGAATCAAGTAAGTGTGAACCTAGAATTTTATATCCTGCTAAATTATCATTTGACTATGAAATCACAATGAAGACATTCTCAAGCACACAAAGCATCAGGAAGATTATCATATAAAAACCTCCTTTGAAAATACTTGCTATAAAATATGTCATTCATAATTAACTAACTAAATTCAGTAATGTCCTATGAAATACATAAGGAGTATGTTAGTTATGATTTATTTTCTCAAAAACCTCAAAGATCAGATCAATGGGGCATATTCATATCAGTTCAGAACTAAAATATTTGAGGATGAGGGGGAGAGTATGAATAGGTAAGGGGGGGCCAGAGAAAGGAAAAATCATGTTAGATTACTTTTCTTATTTGAAGAACATTATAGATTGATGCTTGAAATATTCATAGGAAGAAATGAATATAAGTGTAAGTCATTATAAATTGCATTTAATCACCAGAAGAAAGAATGTACAATTTATTAAAAAAGATTCTATCCAGTGGAAGGCCACATAGAAAGGGGGAAAGTAGAATGAAATGAAAGTGTGAGAAATAGAAATATGAAGTTAAGTCATCAAGGGATGTCTGGGTAGTTCAGTCTGTTAAGCTCCCGACTCTTGATTTCAATCTCAGGTCACCATCTCACAGCTTGTGAGATCCAGCCCCTCATTGGGCTCTGTACTGGAGCCTGGAGCCTGCTTCACATTCTGTGTGTCCCTCTCTACCCCTCCCCTGCTTGTTCTCTGTCTCTCTCAAAGTAAATAAATAAATATTAATAATAAGTTAAATCATCAAAATAAATCCTAATACATTAAACACAGTAAATATAAACAAATTGAATTCAGTTACCAACGACCTGGATTAAAAATACAAGATCTAACAACATGTTGTCTACACAATTCATCCTTAAAATAATAGGACAAATAAGTTGACAATAATATTTTTAAAAAATGTCACCAACACAAGCTAGAAGAAATCTGGTACAGGGATGGATGGGTGCCTCAGTGGGTTAAGTGTCCAACTCTTAATTTCAGCTCAGGACATGATCTTGCAGTTGGTGAGATTGAGCCCTGTGTTGGGCTCTGCACTGATAGCAGGGAGCCTGCTTGGGCTTTTCTCTCTCCCTCTCTCTCTGCCCCTCCTTCTCCTTGTCTCTCTCTCTCTCTCCCTCTCCCTCAAAAGAAATGAATAAACATTTAAAAAAATTTTAAAAAAAGAATACAGTGTAGTGATTTAAACTTAAAATAGAATTTATGGTAAAATACTTCATGAGATAGAGAGCTTATAAAATCTGGTAAAAATCTATCAAGAAAATATCATAATCATGAATATATATTTATCTAAATAGAGTGTAAAATATGTGCTGAAATAATTGCTAGAAGCATAAGGTAAAATTAAAAATTAAAAAAATTAAAAATTTGTCATTTTGATGCAAATTTCTTACAGCCAGATGGATTAAGTAGACAAAAAAACAAGCAAAAATAAAAGTTTGAATAAATCGATTAATCAGTTCAAACTAAGTTATTCAGGGAGAAATTTACACTCAACAGCAACAACAAAAAATACCACATATTTTCCATGTTATATGACAGCCTCATAAAAAGTTATCAGAAACAAATAATAAACACATTGTTTTAAAGAAACAATAACATATCACGTAAAATATATTCTGCTATAATAATGGTACGTGTATAAAATCAATAGTAAAAGAGCTGATAGAATGTTGTGTATCTGATTATTAAAAACACATTTTAAAATCCTATGCAACGACTCTTGAGTTAAAAAGGAAATCAGGAAAAATTCCTACGCCTAAAACTAGGTGACAATGAAGGCACTGGAAGTGAAAATTCTTATGACTCAGGTTTAAATACATGTTTGTGAAGAAATAACATATTAAAAACAAATGACATAAGTCTTATGCCCCAGAAACTGGGAGAAAAATAGAATTTCTTTTTAAAAAGAATTCAATACCTTATAAATGTAAGAACATAATCCTATAAAAGGGAGATTCTCCCCCCAAAAACACAAAACAAACAAACAAAAACCCCTTGTTATATCTTTGAAAGATTCATAAGATAGCAAGACTATCAAAGACTGTCAAAGAAATCCAAAAGGGAACAAACCAAGCAACCAAAATATCACATGAAAAATGTGAAAGATACTACATATAATAATATATATGTCTATATAACCCAAAATAAATACAATACTCAGATGGAAAAAAATTTTAAGCTGTAAAAGAAAAAAAATTTGAAATAAGAGATAAGCCTTATTCATGGAGAGCATAATTATTATATTATATAGCATATTTATATATATACTGTCCTGTAAATTCAGTCCACACACAATGAAAATGCCATCTCAAATTCTGAGGAATTTGAGAAATTTAAATTCATATGTAGCTTTCAAAGGGGAGGTTTTTGAGGAACTTTAAAAAACTTGAAGAAGGTGAAATTACCCAACATGACAAGACAATATTTTAGTAATAAAGTCAGTATGGTATATAGCGCAGAGACTAATATGCCAAAATAGCATATAACACTGCAGTCCAGTAGATATGTGGTATTCTCCATATATATGGTTTTAATTTTTTGCAAACTTTTCAAGAAAAGAAACATGATATAAATCTTAACATATTTTAATTAGTTAATTAATTAATTGGATTTATATATAGAGAGAGAGGAAAAGCAGGGAAGGGGCAAAGTGAAGGGAGGAGAGAATCCGAGAAGATTCCACACTGAGCAGAGGGCTCAATCCTGAATTGAGCCAAAATCAAGAGTCAGAGAGTCAAAAGAAAAGAAAAAAAAAAAAGGAATTGGAGGCTCCCAGGTGCCCATTAATATGTTTTATTTAACCCAATGCAACCAAATGCTATCATTTTAACATGTAATCAATATAAAAAAATCAATGAGGTACTTCACAGTTTTTTCAACTAAGTCTGTGAAATCTGGTATGTTGTCCTTACAACAAATCTCAAGTGTTCAAAAGCTGTAAGAGGCTAGTGACAACCAATATACTGGATAGTATTAACTCAAAACTGACCCACATATTCACGGCACTACAGAAAAACTTGAAAAGTACAAATTGTTTAGTAGGTAATGTTGGGAAAAAAATAGTGTGTTTTATAGAGAAGAATAAACCTGGATTTTACCTGACCCCATACAAAAGTGAACTCAAATGAAAATGAAATGGAGACATCCATGGGAATGGCAAAACTATAAAGTTAAAAGAAGGAAGCAGGAGGAGGTTTTGTGCCTGATAAGTGGAGAAAGTTTCCTTCAATAGAACCTAAAAAAATAAATAAATAAAAATAAATCATGAAGCAATGTCCCAGCTTGATTATATAAACATCAAGATTTTCTACTCAATAAAGAACTTCAAAATTAAAATTAAGAGACAGTTGCTAAACTGGCTGGGAAAAGAAATGTATAATGTTAAAAAAAGACAAAAATTGCAACAAATCAAAAAGAAGACAGGAAACCCAAAGGAAAAAGGATATGAATAAGCAATTGGAGAAGAGAAAGCCAGGCTAACACCAATTCTATTTCATATATCCTTCCAGGACTATTTATTTATTTTGAGAGAGAGTATGAGTGGGGGAGGGGCAGAGACTGAGAATCCCAAGCAGGCTGCTCGCAGTCAGGGTGCAGCCCAATGCCAGGCTCCAGCTGAAGATCTGTGAGATCATGATCTGAGCAGAAATCAAGAGTTGGAGGCTTAACCGACTGAGCTGCGCAGGACCCCTCTTCCCTGGACTTTTAAGACCAAATGGTCCTGTGAATTTAGTCTCTCCTTTAATTGCTCTGCATACAGCAGTTGTGCTAACCATGCCTGAGACCCATGAATGGAGGTCCCAGGAGGTGCTGTGGTGCTTCTTTCTCTAGCTGGCTGTCTCTGCAGTGTGACACTCGGCTTTTCTCCTGTAACGCAGGGCTTTCATCAGCACAAACCGGGATTCGTTTCTTTTCCCATTGACTGCTGCCAGTGTATTTTTTAAGTGTATGACCCTTTCACGTTGGCCTCTTTCAATAAATGACTTTGTAATAAATTCTCAGAAGAGAAAATAAAATGGGCAAAGCAGAAAAGTGATTACTACTGAAACAAGAAAACCTATTCTATGCTGAAATAATATATTCTATAAAGAGGGATGAGTCAATAGTGTGAGGGGATATGTTACACTGAGTAGAAGTGCATGGTTTCAGATGAATTGTATATATGTGTTTGCCTGGTAGCTCTGATCATGTAGCAGTTGGAACGGTATTCTCTTAATGTATATTATTAAGTATTTTCCAATGGTAGTATTTAACCAATATGACCCGAGATTTTAGGGAACTAGGTTGTTTTTTTCTTTTCTTTTTTTTTACCCTCCAATAGGTCAGAGACCATGTTTGGGGTATATCCTCATAATATTCTGGTGAATATATAGCTTGCACATACCTGTGTTGAAAATAAACACAAATTATATTGTCTGTTTCATTTTGTTTTAGTACTCTTTTTCTACTATTGCTTTAAGTTAGAGTGGGTATTTTCGGGGTGCTTCTCTAGCAAGTTAATAAACCAAAAAGCTATTATGTGGAAAACTCAAGGTGGATGTGAAGTTTTTCACTTTTCTATTGAGGAAGAAAAGAGAAAAGCTGTGTATCAACAATAGTAAATTAGACACAGGTATTTCATGGAAGTCTCTGCATCCTTAGGGTACAGAAGGATGACCTGAAAAGAAGAAAGCAAAAATTGGAGGGAAAAACAATTAAAATTTATTTAGAATGAGTTATATATAATGAGCTTAAGTAAGGGCAACACTTACAAAGCCACATATTATGTATATGTATATGTTTACATATATGTGTATATATACGTATATGTAGCAGACTAAAGGTTAGTTACAAAATGTCAATAGTTAATGTAAGGGGTTTTTACCTTTTCTTTCTATTTATTTATTCTAAAACTGGCTGTATGTCAGAGTCACTTGTCGAAGCCAAAAATAAATAAATAAATAAAATCCAGATGCTCACGTCCAATCTCTAATGATTCTCATTCAATGGAGTCTGGATTTCCTCTATGCTTGCAGACCTCTACAGGTGATTCTGATGTGACATGCGGCCACAGTCTAATTACTCCACTTTAAAAGAATAATACCTAATTATGTTATCATTTTATGGTTATATTAATAGGTTGTACATTTGATGGATAAGTCTGATGTCAAATGCACTCCCCACTTGAAAAAATAAATAAAGAACTAGTACTTTCTACTGCCACTTGGTGGCAGCATACATATATTTCAAGGGCAATTATTGTAGGACACCAATTTAATAAAACATTTTAGAATTGGAAGACCATATAGAGATCACCTGGTCAAGCTTCCAACTTTTATAGTTGTGAAAACTAAGGCCTTATAGATGAAATGATGTATCTCCAGTCAAAGGGAGTTGAAAGAAAAATATCTCTGAAATTTAATTTAGTGCTATTTCTACTCATCGCTAGTAATTGCTCAACTTCAGTGTGGCAGATTAGGAATTGAATTTTTGATCGAATTTACTGGTTGTGCATCTTTTGGTAAGTCACTAAAATATTTTGAACCTCATATTTCACATATGTCAAATAGTGAGCGTTGACTAATGCAGAGTATGAGAGAGCATTGCACTGTTCTTAACATATAAAAGTACTTGAAAATTTTTGGCTCTCATCCCTCTTAACCTCTATCCACTTATCAATAAAAATGTCTTTTAGCTGGCAAACCATCCCAGAGATGACAATATTTTGGCAAGAGATATGAGATTTTTTTTTCCTTACTCGGTTTCCTTAGACCTGATGTTTAAACAGCAATCACATATCAACATCTCTTGTTTTTTTTTAACATTATAAACACATTTTTATGTTGTATTGATGAATTTGATAGAAGAATTCTTATAAGAAATAGGCAGGAATTAAGCTGCCTGTCTCAAGAAATAGAATTTGATAACTGGTAGCTAAAATCAGAAACAGTATTTTGACAGGAAGTCCATATTGGATATGAGTAACCTACACTTTTCTTCTCCTATTAAGAATAATTAGAATCACTTTCAAATCTTGTTTTAAAGGGTAGTTATTTTTATCTGACTCATTTAAGCAAACTGACAAGGAAAAGGGGAAAAAAACCCTCTTGAATTCTTACTTTAAAGGCTTTTAAAGTAAAGCAAAGAACTTGTTTTTGCAACATTGCCCAAACATTCATGATCGAATTGGGTGAGGTTTACCAATGATCATGATGTCACAACATTATCTCCATTTTTACTTTCTTCAAATGAATGGATGTAATCGATGTGCAGTTAAAACACAGCTTCAGTCTCTACATATTTTCAATTTTGTATGCAAACAGTATGAAGAAAACTGGATCAGGGAATTTGGGCATAAAAATGCATTACTGAGGGGTGCCTGGGTGGCTCACTGGGTTAAACGGCTGATTCTTGGTTTCAGCTCAGGTCCTGATCTCACAATGTCATGAGTTTGAGCCCCGAATTGGGTTCTGTACTGGCAGCATGGAGCCTGCTTGGGATTCTCTCTCTCTTTTTTTCTCTCCTCTCTCCACTTCCCCTAGGCATGCTGGCTCTCTCTCAAATAAATAAACTTAAAAAAATGTATTACTGTTGTGTGCTACAACATGGATGGAACTTGAGACACTATGCTAAGACACAAAGACCACAGATAGTGTGGTTCCATTTACATGAAATGTCCAGAAGAGGCAAATCCATAGACAAGGAGTAGGATTAGTGGTGGCCAGGGTTTGGGGACAAGGGGGAATAGAAAATGAAGGCTAAATAGCTATGGGGATTCCTTTTAGGGTTATGAAAATATTCTGGAACTAGACAATGGTGAGGGTGGTGCAACATTGTGAACGTACTACATTCCACTGAATTCTACATTCAATCATAAAGATGATCTAAGTGATGAATTTTGTGATCCACATGTTTTATTACAATAAAAAAAGAAAGTAAAGACTTTGTGTTTGGGCAAATAAGGAGAACCGATCAAGATAATGCCAGCTCTGCTCTTCAACTTTCTCTCTGCTTTCCCAGTCCATCCATCCTCAGCAGAGAGGAGGCGGAGCCCATACATGGGACTCATTCAACACAAGCAGGGGGAAAGTCAAGATAAAGTACAATCCAGCTGTTCGTCCTTAGCACATCTGTGACACCTGTTTCATTGCCAACTCCTCGGCCATATGGGTGTCCACGTGCACACTTCAGTTTAGGCTTCTATGCCACCGCTCTTCCCACAGCTTACTCACATGTACAGGCAACCGCGCTCATGACTGTAACGTCCTCTCCAGCGCTGGTTGCTTTCTGTCTCACGGGAAGGAAAGGGAAGGAGGAAAATACTTCCTCGGCCTGGTGAACTGGGAACAAAGGAATGCAGAAGAGGAAGGCTTGATGGTGAAACTGGAACATTTTCCTTTTCCTCTTCCTTTTCTTTTTGTCCTTCATATCATGTCTTCTGCTCACATTTTCCCCAACTCTCTTCCAAACAGGAGAGACACTAATTAGCTGCATTGTTTTTGTTTTGTACAACAACTATTGTCCTAGGTTTCTTCTTGTTTAGTGAATGGTTATTTTTGTTGCAAATGAGCTTTAGTGGTTGATGCAGGGGTCCCTTTGGGAACTTAACTTTTTCAATTTTAAGGGTAAAAGCTCTTTGTTTGAATTGGCTTTTACTGGGTGCTTCAACCTTTGCTCTTGGCTCTTTGACAGAAGACTGAATAGGACTACATTTCCTTTGAGGTTCCAAATAAACAAAAGATCCCAGTTTCTCCTGGGGACTTTTGCGGGGGTATTGCTGCACTCTCTAATGGCCAGATGAGGCTCCAGGAAGATGACGAATAAATGAACATAAATGGTCTGATATATTTAGAATTTGCTTTGGCTAAGTTCCTGGTCCCATGCCACCTCTTGTAGCAGATGGCTTTAGAGGGCATTTATTTTATATATATATATACACATATGTCAACACACAACACAAATGGTGTACATTAATTAATTATTAATTAGTAATACAGCAATTGATGGAACTTATTGTTACGTTCATATTACATAATTATGTATTTAATTTATGTATTTTTATATAAAATGTATATTTATAGATTATATATAACATTACACTTTTATTATATGTATAATGAATTATAGTAAATTAAAAGTTACATCTATTATTAATTAATATATCAATACACATAATCTGTTATCAATATAGGTAATATAAATAAAATAGAAACACATAATATATTATTTAATATTGTATACTTATATGTTATATTACATAATTACATAGTATAGAACGTTATATTGCATACTTTATATTATGTATACTTACATTTATATAATGTCACATATTTATTATAAATAATAAATTATAATTTGTTGTCTTGTTAATAATAAATATATTAATATATTTATAATATGATGTAACATTAATATAATATATAAATTATAATGTAATTATATCATAATGTAAACATAGAGTATATAACATATTAAAACACAGTAGTTATATATAATATAGTCTATATAACATAATATATAAAATGATTAATTACAATATAATTATATTATTATACATATTAAATATAAACATATTTAAAATACATATTAAAAATAAACATATATTTATATATTTTAATTATACATGACACCATATGTATTCATAGATGTCTAAAATTTTATTATATAGAAATATATTCATCATAAATAAAATATAAAAATAAGCAATATTTTAAATCAAATGAGCTTTAATCCTGTTATCTAGAAATAGAGTTAAACTGGTTTTTTTTAAAGGTTTTTATTTATTTCTGAGAGAGATAGTGTGAGTAGGGGAGGGTCAGAGAGAGAGGGAGACACAGAATATGAAGCAAGCTCCAGGCTCCGAGCTAGCTGTCAGCACAGAGCCCGACGCGGGGCTCGAACCCACGAACCATGAGATCATGACCTGAGCTGAAGTCAGATGCTTAGCCGACTGAGCCACCCAGGCGCTCCATAGAGTTAAACTGTTTTTAACAAGGCACAGGAAGAGCTTGGAAAATAGAGGTGCCAGGGATTGAACCCAGGTCCTCATGCATGCCAACCACATGCCCTACCACTGAGCTATGGCCCCAACTATAGATAACTGCTTTTAAAATCTTGAACCCTGGTTTGAATCATTATCTATATTATCTCTCAATTTATTTTCTGTACAGCACATATACACATATTTATACATCATATATATACACACACACATTTTCAGTTTTCTGTTTCAGTGTATATAAATATATTTTTGCATATGAATATGTATAGCATGTTTTTATATATGTATATAAATGTATGTATGTATTTCATATATTCATATAAATATGTCATACAAATAATGTATGTGTATAGAAATACATGACTATATAGATACATACACAGAAATATACTTATTTAGAGAAAAAGAACCAGGGTGGCTCGGTGGTTCAGTCAGTTTGAGAGACTGACTCTTGATTTGGGCTCAGGTGGTGAGCCCAGTGTCATGGGATCAAGCCCCGCATCAGTCTCTGTGCTGAGTGGAATCTGCTTAAGATTCTATTTCTCTCCTCTGCCCTTCTTGCCTGAAAGAGGGAAAGAAAAGGAAGGAAGGAAGGAAGGAAGGAAGGAAGGAAGGAAGGAAGGAAGGAAGGAAGGAAGGAAGAAAACATTATTATTTCAATAACTGTAGCTTTCTACTGTATGGGCTTCTCTATTTTTATGAATAATTCCCCTTCATTGAATGATAAGTTGTTTTAATTTTTGCCATTATTAATGACACTGTGGAGAATATGGTGGCAAGATTACTTGAAAACCACTTCCAAAAGAAAACATTTAGAAATTCTAGATTCAATGTAAGAACCTTGTTTTTAAGGGCATGGTCGACTTGGGAGTATATAAGAGAGCTCCCTGGCATCTGTGAATGAAGAATGGCATGCTCATGTGACAGTCTCAAGCTACCTTGAGAGTGGATTGCAGACATTGAGGGTCTAGAACAGGAGCTGGAAAACTTTTCTTTACAGAGACAAACAGTAAACCTTTTAGGCTTTGTGGGCCAAGAAGCAAAATTGAGGATATTATTTAGGTACTTATATAACCGATTAAAATATCACCACTTAAAAAAGTAAAAACTATTTATATCTCATTGACCATAAAAAGGCAGGCAGCTGGCTGGACTTGGGCAATGGGCCATAGTTATATAGCGTTGAGCTAGAATCTTGATTATAATGGCCATGACAACATAGGGCAGGTGGTAATACTTGGTTCTTATTAGATGGGAAGTTAGAACTGAGAACCTGTCCCTAGCTTCATTTTAATGAAAGAGTGACTAGAGAAAAAAATAACTACTGGCAGAGGGAAACTAACAACAAATTCTCTTGGCTCTCCTCAGGGTAGGAAACAAGGTAAAAATTCTTGGGTATTTCAGGGGTGCCTGGGTGGCTCAGTTGGTCGAGTGACCAGCTTTTCACCTCAGCTCAAGTTGTGATCCCAGGGTCATGGGATTGAGCCCCGCATCTGGCTCAGTGCTGTTAGTTTGGAGCCTGCTTGGGTTTCTCTCTCTCCCCTTGCCTCTGACTCTCTCCCCTGCTCACGCTCTTCCTCTAAAATAGAAGAATTAATTTTAAAAAATCTTGGGAATTTCACATTTCAAATCTGCATTTACAGTATTTGTATTGCACATGTATTTGTAGTCTTGGAAATAGATGCTATGGAATGAACTTAAAGTGCTCTCAGGTAGGTAATACCCCACACACAAAAGTAAATCCTCTCTGTAGAAGTAGACTTTCTTCCCTATAAGATTCCAAAGATAAAGTTTAGCTAAGCACAAGCTAATGATCTACATAATGAGGAAATCATCTATAATATGAGAGAATCCACAAAAGCGATCAGATTATTAGGTATAGGGAAAAAAATAAATATATGTAATTAGAGCTTGAGCCAGGAACAAGAATATTTTAAAAGGCTGGGTAGAATCTTTTTAAAAATTTAAAAAATCCATATTGATGATAAAGCTAAAAACCCAATGATTATGTAAAAAAGCAGATTAAACACGGATGAGAAGAGTGAAATGATGCTGCTTTTAACAAAATGGCAGATCAAATTTTTTTTTGCCTGATTATATTATAGAACAATCTTGAAAAGAGCATACATTATTTTTAATACTTACTGTCCCTATAGTAAGGGGAAAATATTTCAAAGTCTTTCTCTCAAAAGAAAGGTGTGAAGTAGAAAAAGACAGGATAGGCTGAAAGGGGGGAATGTCACTATATTCATTGCTATAGGGTGAATTAAACCTTCATTGAGCAACAGTGTGGAGGAGCTGACCCTTAAATGTTTACATTACGTTGGAATCTTCAAAAAGATTTAAATATTTATAGCTAAAAAGATTGATGAAAATTAATGACCAAGTGTTTGATTTGACATCAGAAAAGAATATAGAAGGACGTAGCTAGTAAAGATGTGAGCAAAAACTAAATAAAACAGAAAAAAAAGTATAAAATTGAGGTGATCTAGAAGGTCAAAATTATGCTCTTTAAAAATCTTTAAGAACAAATAAGCACTTTAGGAAAATAAAAATATAAAGAAATCCTATGCAGCAAGAATGGGGACAATGCTATAGCAGAAATCATAAACAGAATATATGAAATGTCAGTAAATTTGAACATTCGTGTAAAATATGCAATTTCCTAGCACCTAAAGTTTACCAAAAAATAACACAAGAGAAAATATATAAGTAGAAGCATCCTTTAACCAATAAAGGGATTATATCGATAGTTTGTAATCTTCCACCAAGAAAATATTACATCCGAACCATTTGGGAGGTGAATTTTATGAAACTTCCATAAACAGACAATGCCAGTCCTGATAAAGAAAAACTTCTAGCTGGGGCGCCTGGGTGGCTTAGTCGGTTAAGAGTCCGACTTTCGCTAAGGTCATGATCTCGCGGTTCGTGGGTTCAAGCCCCGCGTCGGGCTCTGTACTAACAGCCAGCTCAGAGCCTGGAGCCTGTTTCAGTCTGTGACTCCCTCTCTCTCTGACCCTCCCCTGCTCACGCTGTCTCTCTCTCTCTCTCCTAGAAATAAATAAAACATTAAAAAAAAAAAAAGAAAGAAAGAAAAACTTCTAGAGAGAACAGAAAAAGAATGTTCCTTTATCCATCTTATAAAGTCCATATAATCTTGATACTGAAAATAGATAAAGAGCCTAGAAAAAAGAAATTTACAGGTTAAATTTACTTGTGACTATTAGCTACCTAAGTTCACTAGGGGAAGAAAAAGCATGATCAAGTTAGGTCATTCAACAAATGTAAAGATGGCTTAATGTCAGGCATATACATATTTAATCCACCACATTTTTTTTTCATTTAAAAAAATGATAAAACACTTACAGTAAGCTCTCTTATATTTGCTCTAAGTGATTTGTGTATTTATTTCGTTGAACCTCTTACTAACTCTGGGAGATTTCATTTCTCTAGCAGTTTTTAAGTGAGGACTTGAACAGCGCAAAAGGTGAAGTGACATTTACAAGCCTGTTTCGCCGGTGGGATCAGGACTGGAGCTCCAGGGTCTAGGCTCAGAGCCAGTTCCCCATATTGACACTCACATTATAGGCTAAAGGAGAAAGACCATGTGGTTTTTGCAAAAGATGTAGAGACAGGAAGCATATATATTACTAAATATATCTGCTAATATTCCTTTGCTTGTTTTCTGATCTTCTTTTTAATGAATTCTGCCATGGAGAAAATTTAATTTCTACGTAATTAAATGTATCTTTTTTCTTTGTAGCTTCAAAAAGCATTTCTCATGAATAATTTTTTGCCAAGGCTCTCAAGCTTCTAAGGGTAGGTTTATAGTTTCATTATTTTTTTAACTTCTAAATTGTGGATATGTCTAGGGGCGCCTGGGTGGCTCAGTCAGCTAAACGTCAGGCTCATGATTTCGGCTCAGGTCGTGACCTCATGGTTTATGAGTTATAGTCCCGCTAGAGGCTGTGTGCTGACAGGGTGGAGACTGCTTCGGATTCTCTCTCTCTGCCCTCCCTTGCCTACACTCTCTTTCTTTCCCTCTCTCTCTCTCAAAATAAATAAATAAAAAAACATTAAAAAATAAATAGCTGATATATCTAGAATTATTAGTGATTAGATATGTTTTCCCACTTTTGTTGAATGTTTGCTACTGATCCAAAATGTCAATTGTATTATAATCTTAATATAATTCCCCTATACTCTTGAATCTAATTTTAATTTAATATGCTTCCTGTTCCACTGATTGGCGTGTCTATTTCTGAAATAAAATGCTACTTTGATTATACTATAATAAGTGTAATAGAGTAACCATGATATAATAGGTAATAAATAACATAATGTAATGTAATAAAACAAAATTTACCTTATAACAAGGTCAAAAGAGAACAAAGCTATCCAATCATTTGAAACATCCCCAAAAGATATTTTGTAAAATTCAATATTCATTTCCAATTTAAAAATAGTAAAATAAGAATACATGTATGCTTCCACAACATGAAGAAATTATATAATTTAAATAAGAAAAAGGTAAATAGTAAAATGTTAGTAACATTGGCAATAAAATACAGGAGAAGATGAGGGTGCCTGGTACAATGTTAAACAAAAACTGCTTTTTAACATTATTAGACTATTATTTAACATTGTCTTTGAAGCTCTGGTGAGTTCAATTAGGAAGGAGTATCTCATTCTTAATGTCTGTACAGGTTTCCATTCCATGACTATAACCATTTATTTAACCACCCCATTACTGATATGCATCTGGGTCTCTAGGTTTTTATGGAATTTTATTTTGCAAATTTTTTTCAAACTCTAGGACTTTCTTCTGTGCTTCATATGTTTTGAAAGACACAATATCTCCATAGATTACTTATCTGGGCTTGCTATTTTAGCCCCCAGCAGACGGACTACTTTTCAATTCTTCCTTTAATATTCCTAGTGGAGATTACAAAGTGAAAACAGAAGGCAAGAAGGTGTTCTGCTTTGAGATTGTAGAGATAAGTCTTGGTAATAAAAATTTGGTAATGATTAAAAATATCATCTCAGTGCGAATATTTTTTTCCACTATAACTATGTATGAGTCCCCTGGCTTGATTCTGTAGAGAATAGAAGACAAGATTCTATAGGACTAGCCCTCAAATGCCTCCAGCAGGATAGATTAAGTAAAGTATGGTTGGGTATCTAATCCAAGACAAAATAGAATAGCTACTTTTCTCTCATGGCAAAATTTGGTGGAGTAAATGTAGAAGTGACTATGGGTTTTTAATTGAAGGAACACAATAAATCTTGTGTTGGAAGATGATTTTTCTGGTTTCTTTGTGGAAATGAATTGGAAGGTGTCTATGAAAAGGGAAATTAACCAAAGTTAAATTCACATATAGTTGAACATTAATTCAATATTTGTGATCTATGTTTTTCTCTGATTATAATTTCTTCCAATGTATATACCTCTTTGATACTTGATTAATCATTTTCAAAGATGCAATTAACAATGATTATTACTATATGCTTGGGTTTTGCCTGGGCCCTGAAGAAACTATACCAAATTATCAGGTATGATTTTTCAATTGATTTCCCCCAAAAAGAACAATTGGAATTTCTGTTTGTAAATGGATAAGAATGTGAAACTAAGAAATCTCTTAGATTTCACTAGAGGACCCTGAAATGCCCACTGGTGAAAGTTTAAAAAATGCAAGGCTTCTTAAAAACATTTTTAAAGTTTATTTTTGAGAGAGAGACAGAGAGTGTGAACAGGGGAGGAACAGAGAGAGAGGGAGAGAGAGAATCCCAAGCAGGCTCCACACTGTCAGCACGAAGCTCAATGTGGGGCTTGAACTCATGAACTATGAGATCATGATATCATGACCCAAACCAAAATCAAGAGTCAGACACTTAACTGACTGAGCCATCTACAGGCTCCAATACTGGGCTTGGTGAATTGATTCTTGTATTACTCTGGGAAAGATTACTTAACCAAAAGAATGACAATGTTTCTTCTTCTGTTATTTGTCTTCTGCAGGGAAACATCACTGACCTTTCTGGATTCAATTTCCTTCCCCAAGTAGGAATTTCACTAACAATATCCAACTCCATGTTATCCCCACATAATTTCTGAAACTAAGCAAAATGAAGACTCACAATTCACTTAAAAAAATTAAAATGAATATATAACAGAATAGTTAATGAGCAGATCCCTTGGGAAGTGGATATTGTTTCTTATGGTAAGATATAGAATGACTTTGGAATTGGAAAATACCTAATTTGAATTCTGGATTTGGAAATATACAATTCTGGGTAAGTTGCTCAATTTTGCTCAGTCTCATTTAATGCTCACCTCACAGGATGTTATGATTAATTTAATATCATTTGTATAATACACATTGTTATGCAAATACTTAGTGTTGTCATTGTTGATGTTCTTGAATAAATTCATATCCTTAAGCAGCTCACTGGAAAGGTTGTTACATGCTTGTTTAAATTACTTTTCTTGGGGCACCTGGGTGGCTCAGTTGGTTAAGCGTCTGACTTCGGCTCAGGTCATGATCTCACGGTTTGTGGGTTTGAGCCCGGCGTTGGGCTCTGGGCTGACAGCTCAGAGCCTGGAGCCTGCTTCAGATTCCGTGTCTCCCTCTCTCTCTGACCCTCCCCTGCTTGCTATCTCTCTCTCTCTCTCTCTCAGGAATAAATAAAACATTAAAAAAATAAATTACTTTTCCATTAATGGCTGAATTGTGTCCCCACAAATTCAGATGCAAAAGTCCCAATGCCCATGGTCTCATGAAGGGCCTATATTTAGATATAGGGTCTTTAAAGAAGTAACTAAGGTAAAATGAGGTCATTTGGGTGAGCTCTAATTCAGTGTGGTTACAGTCCTTATAAAAAGAGAATAGTAGAAAAAAGACAGGCACAGAGGGAAGACCATGTGAAGACACAGGAGAAGACAGAGGCCCAGGAGACAGGCCTCAGAAGAAATCAACCCTGCTGACACCTTATCTCAGACTTGTAGCAGGAAGAATAGTGAAAAATAAATTTCTGTTGTTTAACCCACTTAGTTTTTGGTACTTGGTCATGGAAGCCCCAGCAAACTAGTGCAGCTCTTGACAGCCTCCTGGTCTTAAGTTGAAAATTCAATATTTGGCATCATAGCTAGAAAAAATAACATCTAAATTCCTTGTTATAGTCTTTCTTTGCTATTCTCATTGCTATTGATTTCCATATTTGGGTTTATTTTCTGTATCTTGTAAACAGAATATTATGCTCATTTCTAGACTTACTTTTAATATACAATAAATGTGCAGATAATGAATAGATTTTGGAGAAATGCAACAAACAGTATATTATGTGTACGTGTGTGCATTCATTTACTTGTAACCTATTCCTTTTGTCTCTATTTTATTTTCTTTCTGTGATGTAGGGGGTCTCTGTTTTGGTGGTTGGTACTGTTGAATACTAATCACTGAGTTTAACTCACCCAAAATAGTTAATAATAATAATAATAATAATAATAATAATATAGGGAAAGATAAGGGAGAGTGATGGAAGGAGGAAGAAGGAAAAATCAGAGACGGGCAATACTGTAATTAGTAGGATTAATTCAGTCCAGAGGGAATGACAGTATGAATATCACCAATGAGTCCAACTGGTCTTTACTGACTGCCAGAGACACCCCTGAGTTCTGATTCCTGGTTTCCATCCATACGATTACCAGTGTCTGGAAATTTCATTTGAACAACCACAGTCGCTGGAAAATATACACGTCTTTAAAGAATCAACAGTAATTTTTCTATCTGATTAAAAATCAGCGTTGACAGGCGCTTTGGAAATCTTAGTCATATTCAAAACCAGGAGGGCATTAGCTATTAAAAGCGGATGATGGGAAGAGAAGAGCAAAAGCTTTAGAGGTAGATATATCTGGATTTAATTCTCACTTCTACCACTTATTATGGGCAACTTTCATACCTTCTTGAAATTCCCTTACTTCAGTATGTCAAATGGGCATAATCACATATCACAGCAGCTTTTTAGGAGTCTTAAATCAGTTATTGAAATAACAATATGCAATGTATAGACAATTATAGGTTCCTCAATAGGTATTTGATTTTTCATTTTTCTTTACCATCCCAGCCTTCATCAAAAAAAGAAAATCCATTTTTTTCTCCTTTTTGTTCACAGAAAATACTTCATTGTTCTGAAATTGAAGCATTAAATGGAAGATAATCAAATGGCCTTATTATCATAAGATTAGAAGGAAAAACAGGTATTTATGAGAATTACAAATCAGAATACAAATTTTCATTAGGCACCTCTTTATGTTTGCTACTCAGCTGTTCAGAATAAAAAATTAAATTTAAAAGATTTAATGCCTCACTTCTAGGACTTTCTAGGATTAACTTACAAATTATAGGGGTGCCTGGGTAGCTCCCATTGTTTGAATGTCCGACTTCGGTTCTGGTTGTGATCTAGCAGTTTGTGAGTTTGAGCCCCATATCAGGCTCTCTGCTGTCAGTGCAAAGCCCACCTTGGATCCTCTGTCCCTCCCCCCTCCCGCCCCTTCCCTGCTCGTGTTCTTTCTCTCTCAAAAGTAAATAAATATATTTTTTAAAAGTTTACAAATTATATACCTGACCCATACTAAAATTTCAGAATTGGAGATGTTGCCTTTTTGATATATTCGGTCAAATCCCTATAGGCAGAAGGAGGAATAAGTTTAGGGGAGAAAACATAAACAGTGCACATAAACAAATTACATATGTGTTTTATTTACATGCACCAATATCCTACCATATTTCACAAAGCATTGTGGTAACTTACCAGAATACACACAATCTGACATAATTGCAAAAACAGTTAATGTAAACAGGACCAAGAGAAGTGTAGTAAAACATGAAGAAAGGAGTAGGGATATGTGAACAGGAGGAAGTGTAGTTATTCACTTCAGAAGGATCACTATTTTGACTTTAAGATTTTCTGTGTGTGATAAACATAACTGGTTACAAAAGCCACATTATTTGCAGGTGCCAGACGGCACATTAACAGTCTGGCACCAAAGGACAGCACAGGAAAAACGATTCAAAGATAAAGAGTTTTAAATCTTTGCGGCTTGGAACATTCTAGAGCAGGTATAATGAGCCTGACCCACACTTCAACACTGAATATATTGTTAATCACATATTCAAATTACATCTCAAAGTCATTGGAAGCAGTTTGGTGTCCCTGACCCTGACATGTAAAAATGATCTGTGATATGTAAAACTCAAGAGGTATTGATATCCATTTTTCAACATCTGAAGAGGAAAACCAAGTTGTCTCACTGTGATAATGAAGAATAAAGTAAATGGCAGAAGGATACAACACCCAAGTAAACTGCTGAGGAAATGTATGAACAAAACCAAACAGACTAAACTCTGGCAACCTGGGACCTATGTTTGCACGCCCTCCACCCCCATCCCCAGGAAATACCCCAGCCTAAACACTGGCACAAAACGAAGGTTACTGTCAAGCCCACCATAGTATGATCCTTCTTTTTATTTCTATTTTTTTTACATTTATTTATATTTGAGAGACAGAATGAGACAGAACATGAACAGAGGAGGGGCAGAGAGACAAGGAGACACAGAATCCAAAGCAGTCTCGAGGCTCTGAGCAAACATTCAGCACAGAGCCCGACACGGGGGCTTGAATCCACAAGCCGTTGAGATCATGACCTGGCTGAAGTCAGATGCTTAATGACTGAGCCACCCAGGCGCCCCCAGTGTGATCCTTTTAAATGTCCCTTTCATGCTGGCTCCACTCAACACCTTAAGGAAATCTTTCTATCAGGCAGAATCACAAACTGCCCAAAGTTTCACCAAAAACTTCATACCCTGAAGAATAGATGATACTTATGAGTTAAATGGCCCTATCATATCCCTCCCCAGCCCTGTCCCATGGGAAAAATAACACAGTCTGTATCAATGACTTAGGTGTAATAGTTCCCCATTCCCACTTGCTTAAGTGGCAAATTATATGTTTTCCCCACCATTGCTCGATACCAGATGTGGCAAAGTATCATGGGAAATGGCTACCTATGGTTCTATTACTGAATTCTTCCTTCATTCCCCAGTGGTTAGAGAAGAATGCTTCATATAGTTTCAATTTCTCAAAGTGTATTGTTACTTGTATTGGGGTCCAACATATAGTCTATCCTGGAGAATGTTCCATGTGTACTTGGGAAGAACGCATAGGCTGTTGTTGTTCAACAGAGTGATCTGTATATGTCTGTTAGATTTTGTTGGCTTAATTGTGTTTTTCAAGCCCCCTACATCTCTATTGATCATATGTCTAGATGTTTTAGCTATTACGAAAGTGAGGTATTGAAGTTTTCTAACTACTACTATAGAAATATCTATTTGTCCCTTCAATTCTGTCAATGTTTGTTTCATATATTTGAGGGTTGTTTGGTACATATATGTTTACAGTTGTTACATCTTCTTGATGAATTGAACTTGTCATCAGATTATAATGCCCTCTTATGCTTCTCGCAACAATTTTTGATTTACAGTTATTTTGTGTGATATAAACCCCAGATCTGTTTTGGTTAGTATTTGAATGGGATATTTTATCCCATGCTTTAACTTTCAACATATGTGTGTCTTGTGATCCTAAGTGAGTTTTTGTAAACAGCATATACTATCCTTGGCTACCAGAAAATTCCCAATATCTTTCCAATAAATTCCTTGCTTGCTTAATCTAACACAACCATATTTCTACTACTTTCACCCAAGGAATTTTAATATGTACATGTCTATATCCTGATTCTCCCAAAATGCATCTAAAGGTAAAAAAATATATAGTTGTAGGCTCTTAGTCTGGATAAGATGATAATATGTCCTAATACATTATTTTTGCATGTATCTCTGAGTAAAAGAAAAAAAAGGTAAGAAAAATTATGCAGGGCAATATGCATCAGTAAACAGAAATAAGAAATGAGGAGAAAAGAAGATTGCTAGAAAAGCAAAGCATAGGAAGTATGCAATTGGAGGCCAAAGAAGGAGAAAAAAATAATACGGAGTGATGTGAGGAACAACAGCAATGAGAGAAATGAAAACATTTGAGTGGATTTAAAGCAGGGAATATTTGGTTTCCAACTCCCATTACAGAGTGTTTCTATGCCTTTGAAAGTTTCAAGCCTATTTCTAGAATCTCGATTTCTGTCAGTCTCAGAACAAATGGTGGCTTGCATTATTTTTAGAGAAGGGACCAGGGCAGCTACGGAGCCCAAGCTTCCTCTCTGAATGAATGGGTAGGCATTCTGGTTCCACTTTCCAGTTGAGTCAGTAGTAGAGCAAAAAAATTAAAATGCCCGATATCATTTAGTTCAGTATCCGCTGCTTTGGCAATCCAGAAACAAATTTGGCTAAACGATGTGGCTCTTCCAAATTATAGTAAATCAATACGGTGAATGAATCTTTCCACTTAATGAAATGTTCTTCACAATCTATTAATGAAGGCACTTCAGTGGAGAATTGGAAATAAAACATTCAGGTAAAGCGTTGAAATAAAAGTATGCTTAGTTGTATTCAGTCTGCTCTTGTAAAATTCCCTTTTTAATTTGAGTAGACAGCAAGTAGAGAATACCTGACTTGTGGCTGAGAAAATCTAAGCCTTCTCTGCCACACTGTATTCTCTCGGGTCACTGAATAAAGACGCGAGTTGGGTTACTGAAAAAAATTGTGGGAAAATCAATCCTTCAGATACAAAGGGCTGCTCTTGAAAACATATGGATTGTTGTACTTACACTGCTCTTCTGGCCTCTAAAGTCTCAATCTTAACCTTGGCTCCACGTGGAGAGTGACTTTTTTAACCACTTCCCCCATTACCCTTTACATGACTGTTGGAAAAGAGAAACCCAGCTCTTCCTGCGCCTTCAACCAGCCATCTTATCCAAAAATCTATTTGGGTTGTTAGAGCTTAACCTTGCCTGGCAAAGGACCTGTGGGAAGTTTCTTATTATTTGAAAGATTGGTGCTAGTGTATGTGTCTGCAAAGAACAAAAACAGTAAAGAAGAAAAAGTGTAGTTATCAAACACCTCAATAGCGAAGCTATCTATCTGCACCAAGGTGTTCCAAAGCAACTGTTGGAAAAGTAAATCTGTGAGAGTGTTTATCCTTCTTATTACATTCTATTTTACAAATAACAAGTAAATAACTATCGATTAATTCTTTCCGAATTTGCTAGCTTCCCAAAGTCTCCTGTATTGATGTTCTGTTATCTAACAGGAAAAAAATGGTATTTTAAGTCACTTCTGTCCACCCCCTATCGTTTACAATCAATACTCACGGTCTTTCCTTTGTTTGTGTTTGTGGAAGAAGTTGTAGGTTGCATGCCAGAGATCCTGTGAGATGTTTAACTTGTGGCACAATTAAGCTAGGATGGAGAGATCTGGAAAGATCTGGGAAGATGGCTATTGGAGGGTGGCTAGTGGGTAGGGGAGGAAAGATACTGGCAGAGAGAAGAAGAGGAACTTTCTGTAGGGAGAAATGTAAACACATATTCAAGTAAGTTTTGTTGGGTCATGTAGGATGCAAGCTTTTCCTTCTCTATTTCCTTCACAATCTCTTCTTTAAAGACTGCTTTATTCATTAGTTCTACTGAAGTAGGATTCACCATTTTGTTTGAATATTGAGAATGGACTCATGGAAGCAAAGTTACATCTGGGTTATCTCTGAATAATGTCCCTAATAAGAAATACAAATATTGGCCACAACATCTACGCACATGCTGCTATCATGACCTTTTTGTCCCTATTCATATATCTAATTAAGTCCCATTCTTTCTTTTTTTAAAAATTTTTAAATGTTTTTATTTATTTCTGATAGAGAGAGAGACAGCATGAGCAGGGGAGGGTCAGAGAGAGAGGGTGTTACAGATTCTGAAGCAGGCTCCAGGCTCTGAGCTAGCTGTCAGCACAGAGCCCAATGTGGGGCTCGAACCCATGAACCGTGAGATCATGACCTGAGCCGAAGTAAGATGCTTAACTGACTGAGCCACCCAGGCGCCCCCCATTCTTTCTTTGAGATGGATCTCAAATCACATCTCAAAGATACAATATTTGTCGATATATCCAGCCCACGACAAACTGTCCCTTCTTTGTCTTCCTTAACCTCTCATTATCTATAAAAACACATTTTTGGGTTTGTTGTGTTTTGTTTTTATTTTTTGAGAGAGAGAGAGCATATGAGTGGGAGAAAGGGACAGAGAGAGAGAGAGGGAAAGAGAGAATCTTTTTTTTAATAGTTTATTGTCAAGTTGATTTCCATATAACACCCAGTGCTCATCCCCACAAGTGCCCTCCTTCATGCCCATCACCCCCTTCCCCTCGCCCCCACACCCATCAGTCCTCAGTTTGTTCTCAGCATTCAAGAGTCTCTCATGGTTTGCCTCCCTCCCTCTCCCCAACTATTTCCCCCCTTCTTCTCCCCCACAGTCCTCCGTTAAGTTCCTCCTAATCCTCCTATACGTGCAAACAAATGGTATTTGTCCTTCTCTGCCTGACTTATTTCGCTCAGCATAACACCCTCAAGTTCCATCCATGTTGCTACACATGGCCAGATTTCATTGTTTCTCATTGCCATGTAGTATTCCATGGTATAGATAAACCACATCTTCTTGATCCATTCGTCTGTTGATGGACACTTAGGCTCGGGAAAGAGAAAATCTTAAGCAGGCTTTATGTTTCATCTGGATCCCAATTCAGGGCCTTATCCCACAACCCTGGGATCATGACCTGAGCCAAAATCAAGAGTCTGACACTCAACCAACTGAGCCACCCAGGCACCCCTATTAAAACTCATTTTTGAATGTAGAGACAGTCC